>NC_090440.1:1713264939-1713574820 GCF_031143425.1 Pleurodeles waltl
GGAGCGGTGATCCTACTAAGAAAAGTCAGGAAAATATGCTTTTTTTAAGCACATTTTGAGGTTTACAGAGGAGTCTGGGTAAGAAAATGTTGGGGGATCCACGCAAGCCACACCTCCCTGGACTCCTTTGGGTGTCTAGTTTAAAAAAATGTCTGGGTTTGGTAGGTTTCCCTAGATGAAGGCCGCACCCAGGACCAAAAACCTAGGTGCCCTCTCCCCCCCACCCCCCAAGCACAGGTAGTTTTGTAATATATAATTTTGATGTGTCTACATTGTGCCAAACACTAAAGTTGTGAAAAGAAACGCACTTAGGTTATGTGAAAAAGACCCCTCACCTACTAACCAAGTTGGTGGCATGCTTCATCATCGGGGTCCCACCTGAGGCACCTAGCATGTCACAGGTGTGCTGCGACTCCTGATTACAGCAGAGCAGGTTTTGTCATTTTTACCACACATACTGGTTGGAGTTGGCACGAGGGGGAGTGATGGTTCAGTGGATCAAATTTTATTTTCAAGAGATTTCACAAAAATGAAATGCACTGTTAATAACTGAAAGGCAAAAAACTGAACCAATGACTCAGCTCGTGAGCTGTGAAGCCGCAACAAGGCACCAGCCGCTTTACAGTCCATTCACACACCTTTCATACATGACATGCACAAGACCATTCACACCGCCAGCCACGGGCCCAGCACATTACAACACTCACATCGACAGACAGCGCCACTCAAGGGCCCATCACTTACATACGCCCACATGCCTGATAAAACAATCACACCAGCTGATGGGAGTGTGTGGACTGGTGTTTGGCTGGCAGTGTGTTGCAGTAGCCAACAGCAAGTCAATATGTACACTATGTACACCCTTAGCCAAGCCCCACTCCACACACAATGGCATCATTTTTTTTTTTTTTTTTTTTTTTAAACAGAGAAACCCCTAACTAAGTAGAAAGACTTACAAAACTACAAACACAAAAGCTCTAACTAAGTACATGACAGAAATGCTAACCATGAAACTGAACACATGAAAATACAAAACAGACATGAGTTTACACTCATGGTTGTTCCCAGAAATTCTTCTGGGTGTGGTAATTCTTAAAACAACCACCCACACACAGCCCAGGCTTTGAAGGACAATCTGGGCAGTACATTCGAGTCTCCCTCCGGATACCTCTTCGAAAACACTCTACATTTCTTAGCTGGAAAGTCTTTTTTTGGGTGTGGGAAGAATGTGCTCAGCAAAGTGGCGATCTTTCTATCTAGCCACATCCTCCACCACTGCTTCTCTTGGAACTCTGGCCTGTTTCACCACAATAAGGCTCCCTATCACGGACTCCTGAAATTTCACAAATGTCATCTTTGACTCTGGAGACCTATCCCTAAACACAATAAAAGCATTAAAGGTTGCTAAGTGGAAGAGGTGAATTTCTAACTTCTTATACCAAACGTAAGACTTACGAATAACAGTATAAGGTTCCAACCTCTGATCACCTCTGTCTACACCTCCCATGTGCTTATTATAATCTAAAATGCACACAGGTTTGAGCACTTCAGCAACCTGGCCCCAAACAGTCACGGGGGAGTACTCTCATCATGGATGGTACTTAGCATGTAGACATCCCTCTTGTCTGAAAATTTCAAAGCTAGCAGCTCATCATTCCGCAAGGCACAGCACTGTCCCCTCTGAAGTTTTTTTACAAACCAGCTCCCTTGGATAGCTTTTCCGGTTGAAACGAATTGTGCCACAAGCAACAGTGTCCACTTAAAAAAATTCCTTGAACAACTGCACTCCAGTGTAGAAGTTATCTACATACAAATGGTGACCTTTGTTGAACAGTCGTCTACCAAGATACCACACAATTTTCTCAGTGGCTCCAAAAGTGGGAGGATAACCAGGGGGGTCAATATTGGAATCCCTACCAGTGTAGACACAGAAACTATACACATATCCTGTACTACTTTCAGACAGCATATACAATTTAATTCCATATTGTGCTCTTTTGCTAGGAATGTACTGCCTAAAAACCAAACGACCCTTGAAGAGGACCAAAGACTCGTTCACACTTATCTCTTTGCCTAGAACATAGAGCTCCGAAAACCGATCTACAAAATGATCAAGGACAGGCCTAATCTTAAAAAGACGGTCAGAATCTGGGTGATCTCGTGGCAAGGCTAATGCATTGTCAACAAAATGCAGCATCCTAAGAAGAAGCAAATACTGATTACGACTCATGGTCGCAGGAAATATAGCTGTTGCCATCAAGAGACCAGTAGACCAATAAGAAGCCAGTGACGGGTTCCTTATCAACCCCATCAAAAAAGTCAAACCCAAACACTGTTTCATCTCCTCCAAATTTGTGGGAACCCACTGGGCAGCTCTAGAGTGTGGCCTAAGTCTAGCAGCGTTGTCCCTCAAATGCTGCTCTGCATACAAATTAGTCTGCTCAACAATCTCTTCCAAAAACACATCATCCATGAATAACTCAAAGAAATTGACAGGTAAAAAGTTATCTGTATTGGCGCTACACCCTGGGAGACCAGTAAAGGCAGACAACTCTGGCTGCTCCATGTTTGGGGCAACCCAGAGATCAGATCTTATAACGGGAAACATTTCAGCCCCAGGTTGCTGCACTAATGGCACATCAGTGTCCTCCTCTAAAACAGACCCTTCATCTGCACTGACTGTGGCTTCCTCATCAGAAGATTCCTCTCCAACAGAAACATCACTGCCAGAATCTCTCACTTCCTCCTCTGCCTCAGATGCAGAGACCGTCTTATAATCATGATCAGACAATGACTCAAAAAGCATACCAACCACCTGCTGAGCGGTCCTCCTGCGGCTAGCCATTGATCTCTCGTACTAAAATTAACTGGACAAATTCACCACCAACAACCAGCACTGTGTAAGATAAGTAACAAAGTGTAGCTTTATTAGTAAGAGTTATAAACTCAAAAACTATACCGCTCACTTGCCTGAAAAAGCTTGATTCACCAGCAACTACTCTGCACAGCAATCACCAATGATATCCCACTAAAAAGAAAGAAAGAAAAGCAAATTAAAAATAAGACAAACCCAATATCATTGTGCACAAATCTAAGGACAATTTCACACACAATCCTGCATTTAGTATACCCCCTACAAACATGTCATTCATGCATGGCAACAATACTCCTTTGGAGTAAATTGTTTTTACTTATCTAAAACATGCAACTATGCAAACCGCAGGTCAACCACCGCCAAAACGGCAAGGAGCCACAGCAAATAAAGCAAAAACTTTGAACTAGAACAAAAAGGAGAAAAACATTTTTTATCACAAATGCAAATACTTCATCAGTTGACGAACACCCCACCATCAAACATTTAGAAATTGGTGCCTAAGTGGATTCTGCCATAGGGGCAGATGGGCCTACTAAAAAAATAGGCCTAAATACCTTTAGTAGTGTGTCCCCATGGGGAGCGACCCTTGCCGAAGGGGACAGCCCCCAAACAAAAAAACACACAACACTATCCCTGGTGCCTAAGTGAATAAAGAAAATAGGCCCACCAGCCCCTAAGGGGTGCAGAAATGGCCAACAGGTCAATGCCCCCCTTGGGGGGGCGCCCCGTGCCCAAGGGGACGCCCCCCCCACAAAAATAAACAAATTAAAAAAAAATCCCTGGCGTTCTAGTGGTTTCTGCCCCCCTTGGGGGCAGATCAGCCTAAAATAGTAGGCCCAAGGGGGGCAGAAATGGGCGTTAATTATTTGCCCCCAAAAGGGGAGCAACCCTTGCCCAAGGGGCCGCTCCCCGACACTAAAATCAAACATTACAACAACAAAACAAAAAATCCCTGGCGTCTAGTGGGCATTCCTGCTGCCCGATCGCAATGCGATCCGGCAGCAGGAATGCTCAAAGAGACACCGGGGGAAAGGAAAACCCTTTCCTTTCCCCTGTTGCCTCTTTTTGCAAACCCCCCACCCACCGGGAAGAGAAACTCACCTCTTCCACCCTCGCGGCACAGGAAGCAAATGGCTTCCTGTGCGACGGGCACCCTGTAATGAAGTCAGCGCGCAATCGCGCGCTGACGTCCTTATGGGGGGTGGAAGGGCTTCCCCTTCCATCCCTGCCTTTGGGGGGGTGGAGGGGAAGGACACAGAGGGAATGAGAGCGCTCCCTCTGGGCTGTGTGCCGAGGACGTAATGGTTACGTCCTCGGCACAGCAGCACTGTGCCGCAGGGCGTAACCATTACGTCTGCCGCACAGAACTGGTTAATGAAAGAAGTATTCTTTAGAATACTTGCACCTCTGAGATTTCACTTGGATGCCTAGCCTTCACTTGTACCACACTAACACCCATATGGGGCCAGCCTTTGAACCTCCTATACGAGGCTCCCGCCAGAATGATTGTATGCCCAGACAAGCAGCAATGGTATTTGACCCACAGAAATCCCCAGTGGAATCTGTCCTACCGCTTTGTCTCCAGGTAGGGCATGCCTTTTGAATGCTGCTGGTGCACCTGTCATGAAGTATGGAAGGTCCAGTGTACCATGGTTTAGAGTTGAAGGTCTGTGCTAGGTCTACAGATGCAAATGGCATTCACCAGTAGGGCCCAGTCACCACCACCAGACTGAGATTGCAAAGTCCTATATACGAAATACACAAAGCTTGGCCACCAACATACAGTAGTACAACCACCTCAGCAAATGTGCTTAACCTTTCCACCCTTCCCCTGACTGTTTTTGGATGATTCAGCAGCTTACGCTTTGTGAGCTGGTAAGCATGTGGGCTAAGTCACTGCTAGAACTAAACACAATGTAACTATTCTAGAGTTGATGTTGATCAGTGTGCAGCTGAACATTTTAATTTCTTCCACCTTGAACTACAAAAATGGTGCTGTACTCAGGACAAAAAGCAAGCTAAAGATCTAGCATTGGCTTCTTGTCTTGCAGCCACAACTTTGTATATCTCTGGGTTTCAGAATGTAAAACCAAAAAGGCTAAGTGGAAACTTATTAGAGGAACATGGGTTGAGTCATCAATAAAGGCATCCTTGCAGTAATGTTCAAGCTCTATGGAGCCCCACAATAGATCTATTGTTCATGACAAAAAATGTGAAATGCCAAAGCTATGCATCCAGCACTTCCTACTGAATATGATTTTTGTCAACTCTGGTCAGACACTCTTTTCTACCTTTTTTCTTATTCTTCTGCTACCGAAATGAATCATCAAACTCAATCAAAACACTTGGATGACCCTTATCTGTCTATTCTATTCCCCTGTCATGGGGCCAATTAATCGTTGACCCTTATTTCCTTATCTCCTTCCAGAGTGAGGGATTGAAAATCCTCCACCACATTCTTTGATTGCTGAAGCTATCCTAGATCTTGAATGCATTCAGGATAGTAATTTGTGTCTTCTTACCAAAAGTATTAACAATTTGAAATAGTCAAACTGCCCAGCAACTATGTTTTCCTGTTCCTTCATTGGAAAATGTTGTACATCTGTTGCTTGAGAAGCATATTAACCCATGATCATTTTAGGAAGAGATGCGTTCTACTGATTAATTTGGCAAACTCTTGCTTCCATCCTTATTCATAAGAGTTGGCATCTCATTTTACCATTCTGATGACTGACTGGATATTTTGAAGGCCTTGAAAAGTGCCTGTTCCCTTAAGTTCTTCACAACTCTGGCACCTAAACTTTGTGTTTAAAAAAACAAACAAAATAAAATATTATGTGCCCACTGCTGCACAGTATCTTAGCGTCTTTGCAGTTAGTCTGCTCATTAGCCTTTATATTTCTCAGAAGGGTGAGTAATTTAAAGGGCTCTACATTTCAAGGTGTCCTTTCCTATATTCAATAAGAGTAAGGTTTTCCTGAGAAATCAATATTCTTTACTTTTGGTGTCATATTACACTTTCATACAGATCGATTGTTTGGAGAGAAGGTCTTTGCTAAGCCACTGTTTTCTGACCACAGATCTTGTGAAACCGTCTGTTCTATCACATCTAATTAAAGGCTAAAGAGATTCTAATATACAGCTAGCTTTTAAAAAAAAAACTATTTAACTATGTGCACCAGTGCAACCTGTACACAAGCCTTGCTGTCAAAAGAAAACAAGATGGCTTCAGGGTAATCCTATAATCAATTCTGCATCTACTGATGTTATTACAAATGGTCATAGCAAAGACATTTACAGAGCAGCAATCTGGACATCAGTCCATATGTTTGCCAGACACTATTCAGATTCTGACTCTAAGGCAAAAATACATGTTCTTTTTATTTTACTGGGTTACTGTGGTCTATCTTTACACAATGGATATGCCTATTTCTTTCAATGTTGATAAATATCAGTGAGGATCCTACACTTGAGAAGGAGTAGTTACTTGTGTAGACTTTGGCAACATGCAATAGCTTTGTTATGCTCATAATAATCTCTGATAAACATAAATGTCACTTCTTCATTTTTACCAAATGAGATTGATGTTACAGTTATGTGCATAAATACCCATAAAATATGACTGATTAAGTAGTATAAAATACTTGTTCTGAGTCATGGGGTTTCTTTGTTGATGCATAAGAAAGCAAACTCTCCTACTCTCTGATTAGGCAGGAGAGTATTTTCTGAATTCATTGAAGATACCCATGATAGAGATCTAGACTTGTATCTAAGTTTTATGTGTAACTTTTGCTTGCCCTCTTGTGCAGATCCAGAGAAGAACTACCCCCAGTTTTTGTTAGACTGACCCTTTTTCAACCTTCTGTTGAAGATTTTTTAAGTTTTGTCTCGTGATGTAGCAGGGTTGTCCACAAGGAACGCTGGTTTCAGTTGCCATCAGATGTAGATGACAGACTCACACCTCGTCTGTCTCTGTCTTGAGTACCACCACAACACTAAGACCTGTGTTGATTGTCAAGCCGTGCACTCCAAGCCCTTGAGGGAGTGGTCACTCAAGCTCTTTGGTGCTGGACCTGCAACGCCGATATGGTTTTGATCCTGATCAAGAGGAAGGTCCAGGATTGGTTGCAATGCCACTCTAATCATTGCTTTCTCAATTGAAGTTGTTCGGTTAAGACCCACAAATGAAAGAAGTGTATATGCAAAAGACATCTTTAACTTCGCCTTATCCATCAGTCATCTGACGAGCTGAGGGAGTGTTGGCATTCGAGGCCCGGTTCCACGGTGGAGCCTGCGTCAGGGCTGTATCAGAGACTTCCCAAGTTTCCTTGAGCCAAAGGGACCCCTCCCAGCTTCATAGTTTTTATGATGTCATACGCCTCCTATTTGAGCGGCCCATCCCTGCTAGCTCCAGCTGCACAGTCCCCATACTCATCCCTGACTTCGACACGGAGCTGGATGGGGTCAGTCTGACTTTGGAGGTGACTGGAGGCGTTCCTCCTAGGTTGGAGCCTGTGACCTATTTCTTTGGGCTAAGAACTGGGGATGATTGGGATGGGAAACTGGACCCTGATGAAGGCCATCCCCTAGGTGTTTGCGAAGACACTTGGTATGAGGATCTGGTGGATGCCAGTGGACTGGACAACTCCTCAGATACTGGTTTGGACTCTCCTAATACCATGACTAAGGAGGAGGGAGCCTAATTTGCTATGATGACGAGGATGGCGGCTGAGGTCTTGGACCTTCAGCTGGCATCCATGGTTGTCAAGACAAAGGTCTTGACACAGGTGCTTCAGCCAGGAGTCCCCCCAGTGTAGGAAGCTGGCTCTCTCTTTAGTGCACTAATATGAAATACACTGTGCAGAGAGTCCAGTGGATTCCAAATTGGTATTGCAGAGGCAAAAGTAGATAGGACTAATACTCTATTTTGTGGTAGTATGGGTGAGCACTTATGCTTATCAGGAAGTCCTGCTAGGCATTTGTTTTACTCACAGAGGCAATAAATGAGACACACACTCAGTGAAAAAAAACGAGACCAATTTAGAAAAATATTTGCTTTTATGTGTTTTTTGTACCAAAGAATTTCGTTATAAGGTAAGAAGTTTTTAAAAGATAAATTCTTTGCAGTTTCAGATATCAACAATTTTTCAGTTCAGCAATGGTAACCTATGGGAGGAAAACAAGAAAGCAGTTTTGCAAATAAATACATGATTTACTAATCCAGTCTTCTGGATTTTAGGTCAACAACAGGTAAGGTTCAAATCAGTTCCAAGAGTGTACCCAAAGCGGCACAGGGGCGGGCTGGTGCAGATATCTAATTCAGAGTCTGGTGCCTAATGTTAATCAATGGTGACTGGGGGTGAACAAAGATGTGCTGCTCATAGGTGAATAAAGCTGTGGCGGGGTCAATCTCCTGTGGTTGAGGTAAGCACAAGGGGGGCCACAAGGCAGCACCAAACTTACATCCTCAGCGGCCAGGTGTACAGTGCAAACACAGCATCGGGCGCTCAATGCAAGTCAATGGGGAGATCCGTTTTAGAAAAAGGCTGCAGTCTCTGGGCAGAAGGCTGAACGAAGAAAACCCACAGCTGCCCAGGTAAGTTTAGATGTTAGGGGACGTAGTGACATTGACATCCAGCTCCTTAAGACCCAGGGGCAGAGGTGTCCTTCGGCACCTAGAACAGCTCACTGGGCATGTCGCAGCCAGGGGGAGTCTTTGATTTGAGGCTGTAGGCTTTATTGCAGAGTCCCGCAGGGGTCCGCCCACAGTGGACTCTGAATCACTTGGGAACCTTCGTAGGACCGGTTGGCCACTTGAACTTGGGCCATGGGCACTGGGTGCTGAGATGGGTCTGGAGGAGGTTCTGCAGTTCCTCAGGGCAGAGTTCTTTTCTTTTACAGTTGATTTCTTGAACACGTCCACTGTTCTATGGAGATCTTGATCTTTGTCAAAGGCGCAGGCAGCCCTCCTGGAGCTTTAGAGGTCGCTGGGCTGCAGGACGGGTTGTCTTTTGGCACAGGATCATCGAGGGCCTACTCACCTTAATGTGACTACACCCTTTTTATGACCACTTTCATTAGGAAGTGAACATAACCCTAAACCTATTGGCCTACATTCCTTCCAAACAATATGGGGTAATTTAAAAGGTAGTGTCCACTTCAGTGACATGAAGTGGCCACTCCTCCTAATGTTGCAAATTTTCCTACCTGTGCTGCTGCCAAAAGTGGGGTCAGGACAGGAGGGTTGGCTATCTCCACCACCTGGAGAGACCTGGATTGGATTACACAGGCTGCAAGGTCTTTGAAGCTCCCCTTCCTGGAATGTCCAGCCTGCGTGGGAGACGAAGTAGCACCTCTGCCGAGTGCAGGCTTTTGTCTCTGGGCCTCAAGAGCACTGGTGCTCACCGTGGGGGTCCAGAAACGCGTCCGTGGTGGCTGAACTGGTCAGGGCCCGTCAGGCAACACAGTAGTAGCTGGTAGGTTTTCAGCGGCACCTCTAAGGTGCCTTCTGGGTGCATCTCTTACTAAATCCATTACTGGAATCAGTGAGGTTTTATTATTCTGAGATGTTTGATATCAAACATCCCAGAGTTCAGAGAAGCTATCAAGTAGCCTAGAAACTCGTAGTGGCCAGTGCCCAGCACATGCATTCAAAATGGCTTCCCTGTGCACTTACTATGTCTCAATCGATAGGGGCATAGCATGGGAATTATCTGCTCATGCATATATGCCCTCACATGAAATATAATGCACCCTGCCTTAGGGCTGCAAGGCCTGCTAAAGGGCTGACTTACATGTATTGCATGCAGTGTAAGGGGACATGGCACACAGGCTGTGTTCCCAAAATTGAAAACACAAAATGGAACACCTTGTCACGGAGCCTGCAATAGCAGTCTGCATAAGGATGGTGCTGGGTCCCTCAGAGTGGCACAAGTTGTGCCGCAGCTCTGAGGGGCCCTCTTCAGTACCCATGCTCTAGGTATTAGGGGTACCATTTACTAGGGGCTTCTAGGGGGCTGAAAGCCCTGATCACTTGGGGATCAAGTGACTAGGTGTCCTTGTTTTATGGAAGAAACACTGGGGACCTGGGTAGTAGGAACCCAGTGCACTTCAGTCTAAGTTGTATCCAAAAAAAGGCAAATAAGGGAGGTGTGTGGGGTTGGGGAGGTACTGCAACCAGAACCCAGCTCCCTACACCCCACCTGAACTGCTCCTCCCATGTAGCAAAGCCCTCGCGGACTTCCTATTCTGGGATTGGTCCACACCCTGCACAGGGGCTCCTGTTTCTAGGTCGAGTGCCTACTGCCATCGCCCTGCCCCAGGGGACCCCAATTTCCTCACAGCACACCCCACCCGGACAGCTTGGTGGTCCAAGTCACCACCTCCAAAGTAAATCCTGGCACATTCCCTACCACTCCCCTGTGGACTGGGAATACAAGAAGGCAGGTACCTTAGCAAAGATGTTTTCTTCCGCCAGCCTGGCACTCAGTCAGTGAACACTGCATGCCTTATGCCTTTTGCTGACAGGAGGGACGCTGCTACGTTCGCCATACGCGACAGGGACAGTGCAGGTGTTTAGGGACAGTACCAAAGCCATGTGAGCATGCAACAAACAGGGCAGGTGGGGTCGTAGATTCTCTATCAAGAGGCCCTGCTTTTCTAGATTTTCCCTGGTGGTTCAACATCTGGCAGATTCTCCAAAAGCCAGAGCAGACAAACTCAGCTGAAGATGCCTAGCGGATCACCAGCGGCTTCTCCAGCAGAGGTGGTGCAAGGTCTCTTTCAGCAGTGGGGAGAGCCTTGATTGTATTTGTTTGCCACCACTGATGGGCAATGTCAGCAGTTCTGTACACTAAAGTTTCCAAGGCAGCTCTCGCTCGAAGATGCTTTTTATCTTGAATGGAGCCTTGGTCTCCTGTACTCCTTTCCTCCAATACCACTCCTGCCCGGCGTTCTGAAGAAGATCATTAATGACTGGGCCTAATCCATTCTTGTGACTCCAGACCGGGCTCAGAGTCTGGTATCCTGAGCTGTAAAGCATGTCCATCTATCAGGCTGCTCCTTCAGGAGGATCTCCTGTCACAGCAGGAGGGGGGTGGTTCTCCACCTGAACCTGTGAATGCTACGCCTTCATGCGTGGAGACTGAGTGGCAGTAATCTGCAACCTTTGACCTTCCACCCAAAGTCTGTAATGTTATTTTGGCAGGTCAGCATCCCTCCACCAAGGCATTATATGCTGGCCATTGGAGCACGTTTGTGGCATGATGTACAGGTTGACCCATTATCTGCACCCCTTTCCCAGGTTCTTTTGTTTATTCTTACAGTGGCTTAGCAGGGCTCTGCATTGGGCATGTTGAAGTGTTGTCTGCTATGTCATCTGTTTTGCAGTTGCCAGATCAATCCTCCCTTTTCACGTTACATGTTGTAGATAGGTTCCTTAAAGGTCTTCAGCACGTTTACTTCAGCTGCCTGCATTGTGCGTCAGTGAGACCTCAGTTTGGTTCTTACCTTTCTAATGTGCACTCCCTTTCATCCGCTTCGTATCTGCCCTCTTAGGCGCCTTACCATGAAGACGGCCTTCCTGGTGGGAATTATATCTGCCCGGAGGGTTAGTGAACTGCTGGCCCTGTCATCTCAGCCTCCATACATTCATTTTTACCCAGATAAGCTGGTCCTTCGGACTCTGGCATCCTTTGTGCATTCCTCTGAGATCAGTCCATCACCTTGCCTACCTTTTACGCTCCACCTCATCTCTCTAAGGACTGCACCAGCTGGATTTAAAAAGAGCATTGCCATTCTACCCTGACCACACAAAACTGTACAGGGTTGATGATCAACTCTTTGTGGGGTATGTCGGAACCAAGAAAGGGAACTCCATGCAGAAATAAACCATCTCCCCATAGATTGTGCTCTGCATTAAGATCTGCTAATCGCTGGCCAAGAAGCAACCCCTGGAGGGTGTGCATGCTAATTCCACCTAAGGAAAGACTGAGACCATTGTGTTAGCATGCATCTGTCAGGCTGCAACGTGGGCTTTGTTGCACATGTTCACCAAGCACAGTCCGGTCCGTCAGGATGGGTGATTTGCAGGATTTTTTTGTCTAAATCAGACTTGCAGACTCCCACCTCCATAGAGGTATTGCTGGGGTATCTATTCTAAGGTAAGGAATCTGCAGCTAGAAGTCTCTATCAGATGACCAAGTTACTTACCTTCGGCAATGCCTTATCTGGTAGACATTTTAGCTAGCTGCACATTCCTTGCATCCAACCCATCCTCCCTGCTCCGCAATTGGATTTTTAGTGCCAGGGCTGGTCCCTTTCAAGACTCTAGTTTCAAACACCAGTGATCAGCGTGGTGCAAATTTGTGAAAAGAAACTGACATCAGCGTGCTGGGGTGACATCTATGTAGGCATCGTGCACTTCCCTTCCTGTGTGTCCGACTACACCACTCTGAGCTGAACGATGCCACCTACCGGTGCACAGGAAACATTTCCGGATCCATTCTAATGCCTAGGGATAATTCTATGGTAAGGAATCTGCGGCTAGATAGTCTCGACCAGCTAAAAGGCATTACCGGAGGTAAGTAACTTGTTCATTTGGAAAATTAACAGTAAATCCGACTGTCCTGAGTGGAATTTTTTTCCACCATATAAGGTGGGGGGGGCAGCACTAAAAGGAGCTCCTATATTATTTACCTCTGTTCTTGTGACTCATATTTGAAGTACCTTTTTTTTCCTTTGCAGATAATGAAATCAGATATGGAGTCTGAGTAAGTAGGTTTTCTATTAACTATTTGTAATGATAGAGGTTGGAAATGTAATGGGAGAGGAAAGGTACTTACTATTCATAGATGAGATAAGAAAATACAAATACTATATCGCCAAAGTTATTTTTTTAATAAAATACTGAGTCAGTGGCAAAAATGTTTTGTTCCGACCTGTAAAGTGTTTTTTTAAACTGTTTGAGCACTCAAAATGGCCAATTTATAAATGTTATTCTTTTTACTCTTTGTTCTGCTTTATGACATCCCACCTTTTACAAAATAAGATGTGTCCACTCCTAGAAGAAAGGCATCCTTCTAGTCTATTTTTTCTGATGGATGCGTCTTCCTACAGCTTCATCACATTGAGGAATCCTTCAGGTGCTAGATTACATCAAGAAATGCTTCCCCAGCATAACTCTTTAGTGTCACTATGTCTTTTCAGCTGTGACTGTGACCACTGGATGCGATGAAGTCAAAGTATATTGATCACCACCTCGCGGCTGGTGTTATTTCTTGTTTTTCAGTCCTGCAGTGACATGGATTGTACTTGTTTATGTTATACTGAAGGATTTTATCATATTTTTGGCAGCAATTAGATGGACTCTTGGCGGACATCTTCCTAGTGCCCAGGGACTTCAACAGAAGGAGGATTTTTTTTGTTCGGTCTTGCTGCCCTTCCTGTGCCTTAGGAGGACAACATCTCACTGTACAACAGTGTTGGTTACCTTGAATTGCATGATGCAATTGCTCTTAATACCTTCCAGAAATAAAAGTTCCTACCCATCTGATTCTTCTTAAGATACAATTTCTCTGTTAACTATGGTAGTATGAAAAACAGCACAACTGTGACAGACCTAGCCCTCTGCAGAGGTTAAACCTAACATTTTGAGATTGTGCAGACCTCTTTAAATGAAAAGCCATTGCTTCCCTGTAAAGGGTCACTCCTTGAACCTGTTCTGACTGGTGGGAAAAACCTATTTGGGACAGCAATCCACAGAGGACCCTGGCCTTACCTGTGTGACCCATAGTTCTTATTGTCATTCCCTTAGACTTGAGGTTTGGTGGTCCAAGCCTCTTCCTTGAAAATGAACTCAAATCCCTTTTCTGTGGGCCCTCTAGACAGTGTTTAAAATACAGTAGTTTTAGAATGGAAAATCTTTGTTTCTGGTAGTCCTGCTGTCCAAAAAGTAAATGCCATTTTCCACCTTGGCTGGTCTGCATGTCCTCTGGCACTGGCAAAGCTGATTTTCCTTTGTTAGCTGTAAATGTTTCCAAACTTTGATATAACTGGCTTTCCTATCTATACATTGATTTAGATAACCAAACTCCAGCCTGATTTGTGCTTGGGGGGGTGTATCCCGGTAGCTGGAATAAGGACCTAAAAATGTTCCCAGTAATTTTATTTAAGATTATAGCATTTTGTCCACACAAGGCTTTGCTTCCATATCCTAATGTTGGAATTAGTTTGGCTGTAACAACTTGTAGTGGCTGATAACTTGGGCCAGTAAGCAATTTCTTTAAAGTGCGAAAAGCAAATAATAGAGCATTTCCTTTTCTGTATAGTTACTGTTTTTGGGGAACAAAGGAGCCCCGTTTCTCAAAAAGCACACCCGAATATCTATGCAGGTTTACTTGTTCCAGAACACCCCTTTGGGTATTCTGTTTTTCTGCTCTCGAAATTTGTTTGCTAATTTCCATAACCTTGGATTTTTTCTGATTTGTTTTCAGACCATTTCGCTCTGCATATTCGAATATCTGTACAATGAGCTGCAGTAGCCCTACTTTAGTTTGACTCAGGAGTACTACGTCGTCAGCATATAGCAAGTTTGAAATAGTCATATCACCAAGCTTTGTGGGTGTGCATTTACCTTGTTTAATTCGGCAGTCAAGTCAAATAAAAAGAGATTGAAAAGATATGGTGCCAGCACACAGTCCTGTTTCAATCCTTGTTTTAATTTCCCTTGAAAGGATAGATCCATCCCCTATCTTAACTCTTACCCATGTATCTGTGTATAGCTGTTCAATAGCCTTTAACAGATTCGCCAGTATCCCCCAGGAAACTAATTTCTCCCATAGGAGAGGTCGCTGTACCAACTCAAAGGCTGATTTAAAATCTACAAAACATAGATACAAGGGTTGTTTTTTTTGTGTGTACTTATCAGTGATCAGGGATAGAGTTAAAATACTTGCAGCAGTACCCAGGCCCTTTACAAAACCTGTCTGATTGGAAGGAATAATGTTTTTTCAGGTTGCCCACCTACAAAGATACTACAGTAAAATCCCTGCATAATTTTTAGCTTCTACGTCTGTTAGGGTAATTAGTCGATAGCTCTTAGTTTGTGACTTATTACCTCCTTTAAATATTGGATGGATTATCGCACCTCTCCAAGATTTTGGAATACTTCCTAATGCCATACAATGGTTGAAAGTCAAAGCCAATTTTGCACCCCAAAATGCAGGATTCAGTTTAAACAAGGCATTTGGGATCCCATTTGGGCCCGGAGCACCCCCAGTTCTGCTGTTTTCTATTGACCTCATAATTTCAGCCATTGTAAATATTATTTTTTTGGTGTCATTTTGGGGTGTAAGGGGTTTTAATTTTGCTTTTTGTAGGCTTAACTTTTTTGCATCCTCTTCTAAATTTTTGCTGGTTCTCTTTTGTTCATCGAAGTGGTGATGACTTATGTAATCAAACCAGATGGCTTCCGAGATACTGGAGCTGGTCAGAGTCATTGGAGCTTTATTCAGGGCATTCGCCATTTTCCAAAAACCTTGTGTATTTGATTTTTTTACTCAAGAATAGGTCCTTGGCCCAAAAACCATGGTTTTCCTGATGCTTGTATTCCCATATTTGTTTTCGACATATATTGTTTATTCTTTTTAAATCTGCCTTAAAATAACAGTTTATTGAATTCTTGTTGTATATTCTTAAAGCTCTATTCCGTTCTTTTCTTAATTTAATCATGAGTGCTGATTTTTTTTTTTTATCTTTAATTTCCGCACCTCACCCCTGGTTTTGATACCAGTTTTGCGATCTATCTGTGAGGAGAACAGCCGCAAATATACCTAGGAAAGATTACCAGATCGTTCTTGAATCCCCTGTTAAGTCCATACTGCATTGCTCGTTTATCTCCATTGACCGTTCACCAATGGATTCTTTTAACCTTTCAGACCACCAAAGTTTTTTTATAGATGGTTGTATTAATATTCCTAGGTGTAGTAAATGCAAGGTTAAAGTTAGGAAAGCCACATCCTATCTCCAGGCATTGCTGGCCATGGTCGCTCATATCCGATTTAATGATGTAAACTTTTGTAATTAGCGTAAGCAAAAATATGGATACCACAGTATAGTCAATTGTCGCTTGAGTTCCAGCGGCATAGCAGATAGTTGCCGGAGGAGTATCTTGCGCTTCTGATGGATACAACTACCTGTGGATTCCTCACCAAAAGAATTCTCCCCTCGCGCCAGCCTTCGGAAATTTCTTCTAGCTCTGCACGTCGACGATGACGTCACAATCGCCCGACTCCACGCGACGCCACATGACGTCATCCAGGCAATAAGAAGCCCTCGTCGACGTGCAGACGTCAGTTCCCTTTTTTCCGTGCCCGAATAACGGTTGTTTCTACTGTCTACTGGAGCTACTGTTACCAACTGTCGGTTACGATGTCGCAGCCTAGAAAATTTTGCTTTAAACCTTGTGACCAATGCGGGGGTCGGATGTCGGTTACCGACCCCCACGATAACTGTCTCTGGTGCCTTAGTTCCGATCATGAGGTCGAGGCGTGCGGTTCGTGCCAGCGCATGAACCCTAAGGCGCTCAAAGAAAGAGAGGCGAAGTTATTCTTGGCTCAATCCAAGAAGAAGAAAGAGAGGCGTCATAGGAGGGAGTCTTCGTCGAGATCCTCGAGGTCTTGCCACCATCATAGTGGCTCTTGGCGCCGTCATGGATCTCGGCGCCGGTCGAGCAAGGGTCGGTCCAGGTCTAGATCGGCTTCTCCGTCGGCTCGGTGTCGTCCGACGTGGGAGATAAGCCCGACCGTCACCCCTCCTGCTCCGGCGACCCCCGACGTCACCCGGGTCGGTCTTTGAGGTCGAGCCTCTCCAGAGGCCTGAAGGTTCTCCTGGCCAGGAGTTACCCGGACCCTCTTCGGCAGCTTTACCGGCGCCGGTGCAGCAACAACAGTACCCGGCTTTCCCGACTCCGGGATCGAATCCTGCAGCGTTTTTGAGCGCTATGTTTAACATCTTTGCTTCCATGGCGCCGGGTGGAAGTCACGCAGGTCTGTCTGGACCTTTGGCCTACGATTTCGCTGTTCCAGCGTCTTTCAAGTCTGCGCCGTTCACGCCTACTGCGTCTGAAGCGGCGCCGATGACTACGACGTCGGCCAGGATGGCTACACCTGTTACAGCGCCGGTGGATTCGCCTCGGATCCCATCGACGTCTAGGATCGCTGTGGAGCCGGAGCCTCCGGCTTCGTACGGATCCGAGGCTCGGCGCCGACGGAGGTCTTCGGCGTCGGCTGACGCCTTGTCGACTCCAGGCTTGGAGTCCAGACTTAGATCAAGGCGTCTGGCCCCCCGTCTTTTGGAAGAAGAAGAGTACGCAAGGCAACACCTGGAGGAAGGAGAAGTTGTTGAGCCCTCAGGTGACTTCCAGGGTCTAGACTCAGCTAGCGGCCTGGACACTACCCCGGAGTGGGATCTAGCTTCTCCTGGGGAGATCACGGAGGAGGCAGCTACGTTCCATAAGGTCATTCGTAAGGCTGCGGACTTTTTGGATATTACTCTTCCCACCGCGGAGGTTAAGAGAAATTTGTTGACTGAGGTTCTCCATCCAACATCTGCTTCTGCTGAGCCTCTTCTTCCATTCAATGAGGCTCTGCTGGACCCTATAAAGGATATTTGGATGAAGCCTGTATCCACCGCTTCTGGGTCATCGACATTGTGAAGAAGGGGTACGCTCTTCCCTTTCGAGAATTTACTCCCACCCACCCTCCCTCCTCGCCCATCCTTCTGTTCGGAAGATCATCTTCTCCTGTTACAGCAGGAGGTATTATCCCTATTACAAAAAGGTGCAATAGAGTTGGTTCCCGAGCAAGAGAGGGGTCAGGGGTGCTATTCAAGATACTTTCTGATTCCCAAAAAGGATGGCCGGCTAAGACCAATTTTAGACTTGAGGATTTTGAATTGGTTCCTCAAACAGGAAAAGTTCAAAATGCTGACCCTCTCACAGGTTCTTTTGGCATTGAACGAAGGGGACTGGATGGTGTCGGTCGATTTGCAGGATGCGTATTTTCATATTCCGATCCTCAGATCTCACAGGAAGTATCTCCGTTTTGTGGTGGGATCACAACATTATCAGTTTGCGGTCCTCACGTTTGGTTTTACTTCAGCACCTTGAGTCTTCACGAAGGTGATGGCGGTGGTAGCGGCAGAGCTCAGAAGAAAGGGGATCGCTGTGTTTCCCTATCTGGACGATTGGTTGATCAAAGCCAATACTCCAGAGCTCGTGCGGTGCCATCTCCAGTCGACGACTCAATTGTTGTACGACCTGGGGTTTTCAGTCAATGTACCCAAGTCTCACCTGGAGCCCTCTCAACGCCTCCTGTTCATAGGGGCAGTATTGGACACAATATTGAATCGGGCCTTTCCTCCGCTACAGCTGGTTCAGGACATACAGGCTTTGATTCCAATGTTTCGAGATGGAGCGGTAGTTCCAATCCTCAAAGTCCTTCGTCTGCTTGGGCTGTTTGCTTCTTGCATACTCTTGGTCACTCATGCACGCTGGCACATGAGGGCTCTCCAGTGGTGCGTCCGCAGGCAGTGGTTTCAACACAAAGGGGATCTCGAAGATTTAATAAAGATCTCCAGAGACACTGCAAAGGATCTTTGATGGTGGGCAGCGGTCGACAACCTGTCTCAAGGAAGGCCGTTCTCGCTGCCTCCACCAGTGACCACGGTGGTAACGGATGCTTCCACTCTAGGGTGGGGAGCTCATCTGGGGGACCTGGAGTTCAAAGGCCATTGGTCTCCAGGGGAACAGAAGTTGCATATCAATCTGTTAGAGTTGCGGGCAGTACGTCTGGCACTCAAGGCCTTCCCCCCTTCCATTCGCGGTCAATCGGTCCAGGTTCTAACGGACAACACGACCGCGATGTGGTATATAAACAAACAGGGAGGAGTGGGGTCGTATCTTCTCTGCAGAGAAGCTCTTCGTCTCTGGTCTTGGCTTCAAGACCACAAGATCTGCTTGATTGCACATCACTTGGCCGGAGTCCTGAATGTGCGTGCAGACATTCTCAGTCAACGCAGCTCGGTCGATCACGAGTGGCGTCTTCATCCGGATCTAGTTCTGGGTATCTTCAGGATGTGGGGATATCCACAAATAGATCTGTTTGCCACTCAATAGAATGCGCAGTGCCTGCTATTTTGCAGCCTCCAGTATCCGGTGCAAGGAGCTTTGGGGGATGCGTTTCAGATGACCTGGAAGGGTCAGTTGCTTTACGCGTTTCCCCCCATACCCTTGATTCCTCGAGTTCTCAGGAAGATCCGCCAAGACCGAGCCCAAGTCATCCCAATAGCTCCGGATTGGCCGAGAAGGGTGTGGTATTCGGACCTACTCCAACTTTCTCAGTGCCCTCCGCTCCGTCTCCCTTGCAGGGTGGACCTCCTCTCGCAGGGGCAGATTCTACACCCCCACCTCCAGAGCCTGCATCTTCATGCCTGGAGATTGAACGGGGCAATCTGAGTTCCTTTTCTCTCCATCCAGATGTGGTGGAAGTTATTCTATCGGCCAGGCGACACTCCACCAAGTCAATCTATGCGAATTGTTGGGCTAAGTTTACAAGCTGGTGTGGAGAGAATAGTTTAGATCCTTTAAAAGCTGGTTTATCTGACATTTTGTCATTTGCACTCTTTAGCACAGAAAGGTGTTTCAGTTGCCACTGTTAAAGGTTATCTGTCTGCACTAGCTGCTTTTCTGTGCCTTCCTGATCAACCATCCTTCTTTAATTCACCAATTGTTTTAAAGTTTCTAAAGGGACTTACTAATAAGTATCCGCCCACGCCATTCGTTATGCCTCAGTGGGACCTTAATTTGGTTTTAACTTTTCTTATGGGGGCCCCGTTTGAACCCATGCACTCTTGTTCTTTACGATTCCTAGTATTTAAAACTGTTTTCCTGGTGGCAATGACATCTGCCAGAAGGGTTAGTGAGCTACAGGCTCTAACTGTAGAAACCCCATTCCTTTCCTTCTTCAAGGATAAAGTGGTGTTGAGGACCAAGGCGGCTTTCCTACCGAAGGTTGTTACACCCTTTCACCTGGGGCAGTCAATTACGCTCTCTTCCTTTTACCCTCCACCTCACCCATCCAAGGAGGAAGAGAGGCTCCACCGGCTGGATCCACGAAGAGCGCTGAGCTTCTACGTCGCCAGGACGTAAGAGTTCAGACAGGATGAACAGCACTTCGTTGGATACGTGGGGAAGAGGAAAGGTAGAGCGGTCCACAAGAGAACGCTATCCAGGTGAGTCATTCTGTATATTAAGATCTGCAATTCTTTGGCGAAGAGAGATCCACCTGTGGGGCTTTGTGCCCATTCCACCAGGGCCAAAGCGGCTTCATCTGCTTTGGCTAGAGGTGTTCCTGTGGCTGACATCTGCAGGGCAGCGACCTGGGCATCCCTCCATACTTTTGCCAAGCATTACTATTTGGACTCTGAGGTCAGGAGGGATGGCCATTTTGCTTGCTTGGTGCTGCAGGATTTCTTGGTTTGACCATTGCGGCACCCACCACCGGAGGTTATACTGCTTGGGGACTCTATTCTTTTGGTGAGGAATCCACAGGTAGGTGTATCCATCAGAAGAATAAGTTACTTACCTTCGGTAACGCTTTTTCTGGTGGATACAGTAACTACCTGTGGATTCCTCACGGTCCCACCCACCTCCCCGTTGCCTGACTGGTCAAACCAAGATCTCTTTAGGGGCGCATCCTTGATCTTGTATATATGTATATAGTTTTTTCATGCATATAGTTGTATTCATTGTATATAATTTTCCTTTGCAAATTAAGATAGTGAAAAGGACATTTTGGACTGGAATTATACATATATATATTTACTTCTATCTCGAATTGAGCATTCATACCTGTGATTTATATTGAGTTTTATATTAAATGTTTTATTTTAATCTATTCTGGATGAATGTGTGCTCTTTAGGTTAACCTGTTCGCCTCTAGGGCACGTAAAAAATGGTGAAAACTGACATCTGCACGTCGACGAGGGCTTCTTATTGCCTGGATGACGTCATGTGGCGTCGCGTGGAGTCGGGCGATTGTGACGTCATCGTCGACGTGCAGAGCTAGAAGAAATTTCCGTCGAAGGCTGGCGCGAGGGGAGAATTCTTTTGGTGAGGAATCCACAGGTAGTTACTGTATCCACCAGAAAAAGCGTTACCGAAGGTAAGTAACTTATTCATATCTTCCTTTTAGTAATCTAAGCCCAAGAGCCTCAAGATCTTTTACTAAGGAGAGTGCTACTATCCCGGCTTTTCCTTTCTCTGTTGCCCCCATGGACTGCTGTGGTACTGCCCATAATAGATCTTGCAAAATGGTTTGCGTATCCCTTTCAAAGGGGTATAGTAATTTCAGATTAAAGTCCCCTGCTACTAAGCGCTCCATGGGTCCTAGATCCTGATGGGCAGTTAAAATTGTATCCATTCATTTGGAAGATATATATTTCCTGGTTCGTACATCTGGGTGGATATAGACATCAATTAGCAGGAGTGGACTGGAATGTTCCTTATTCCACCCATCTAACTTTACTAACAAGAAGTCTTTGTTATCCTCATATATTCGAGTACATAATATATTTAATCCTGCTGAGATCAAAATTGCTTATCCCCCCTTTAGATGTCCATACTTTTTTTCCTTTATTGCTGGGGAAAAAAATCCCATAAATCCATCAATTGAAAAAGTCGGTGGCCCATGTCTCCTGGAGAAAAATAATTTGAAATTTCTTTGGTAAACTTGATAGCTATTTTTGTAGGGTATTTAATTTAATCCCATTTATATTCCAGGAGCAAACTTGGAGGGGGTTTTCATGCAAGATTGTCAGTTTATTATGCGCCCCACTACTCATAAGTCACTGATGTTTTTCTCGATGGATTGTTTCCGATATCCAGCCTAAATCTAGCTGCGATAAGCGTGTATTAGATATGGTATGCGCAAAGGGGTAATCTTCCATTCTTCCAGTTGCAGATCTAAGAACTGAGAAAGGTTTATCCAACTCTTTTGGCTTAGATTGATTAGACAAATTGGTTTGTTCCTCTAAAGGGTCAGGATAGCCTACTTGTTTAGGTATGCTGAAATGTATTCCCCATTTTAAGAAGGAACCTTTTTCATTAACAACTCTTTTAACCAACTGTAATGACCTCCAGGTTACCAGGGTTAATTCGTTTAAGCCTCTCTCTTTTATATTTTCCCTAGGAAAAAAGTCTATGGAGACAATATCAGTAGATTTTATATCTTTTAATGCAGGAATAACTTGTAATAATTTTAGTATGTTCCCTCTATTTAAGATGTCAAATCACCTCCTGGAGTGATATTGAGGTTCTAATATTAATTGTAAGCAATCGTTTGGCAAAACAAAATCGGAGCTACCTAAAATATCCGCCTGTTTGTATAGTTTGGCAGTCCTCGAATATTCTAGTACCTGACTCCCTACCGGTATCAGACCGTTTCAACTTTATAGCCCTTAGCTTTGCTATTAAGCCACTTAAGGAACCTTCATCCAGGGTGGACCTTGGCCTTCTTTGTTTTATTGCCTGATTTTGGGCCAAAAGGGCTCCGGTTTGAGCCCCATTGTACTCTTCATATTCTGAATTTGCGACCATAATTAATATACCCTCTTCTTCAAAAGTCCTCCTAAATAATAAGGGACTAGGACTTATTACAACCTGTGTCCCCCGTTGGTGTGGCTTTATATTTTGAGGTTCCTGCTCTGATTTGCCTATATCGTTTGTCATTACCATAGTTTGTTGGTCATTACTTTATATATCCCCCTCATTGGAGTATAGTTCATTTTCGTTTTGCCCCCCTTGATTATGAGTAGTATTGCCCTTTGCTCCTAAGTTGAATAATGGGAACAATTTATTTACCGTTGAGAAACTCGTTGTGTTTGTCACAAGGTCATTCGGCATTGGCAGGCCATCACCTCTACCCAGGCTAGAGGAGGGGTTTGATTTTATCACCGGGGGGCCTATTGAGACCACCCCTTTTTTATTTCTCGCTTTTCGTTGCTTTCTCTTTTCTTTTGGTAGGTGGCTTAACTGGTTCAAGTGGGAGCCCCATGGATTTGGGACAGTCCAAAGAGCCTAAAATTTCCTTACATACCTCTTCCTGCTCACATTTTAGTTCTTCAAAGGATTCTATCTCTTTGTCCTTTGTCTTCGTTGTACACCAATTTGCTCTGATTCCCGAGTTTTTGCTTTCCCTCGCTTCCCTCTGATATGGGGGGATCCTTTGGCTATAATTTCCTCCTCTCTTTTCATATTTAACTTTTCTTTAAACTTTGCTATCAGTGAGTTTAAAGCTTCTGGAAGAGTTGGCTGACTTGTCAATTATGGGCTCACAAGTGCATTCTATTGCTGATATTTCAGCAAGATTCTGAGCTCGCTTAATCAAGTTGTTTAAATTTGACAGTTTCTGGTCGATCCCTGCTACTGATTTGGCCATAGTATTCAATATATCCACCTAGACATCCATTTTAGAGGACTCCTAGGACAGAGCATCCAGTGTTAGCTGCGAGGTTTTAAAAAAGATGTCCCATACCGCATTTTGATCCAACTGCTTTTTAGTATTTCGTACTTCCGGTGTGTTCTCTTTATTTTCCTCCCTACCTTCAGGTTCACTTGTTTTTTCATTTAATATAGAGGATACATTTAGGGATCTGCATTTAAGGACTGAGATATCCATTTGTGTATCTGAGACTCCAATTTTGTCTTCTTAAAGCGATATTCCCATATCTTTATTAAAATACCTGTTAAGGATATACATGGTGGGACTTGGGTTCCTGTTTTTCAAGAAAGATTAGTTTTTAATGGGTCCACATTATTGAAATTGTCCGAAATATGAATAGTTTCTGACGAATTATCCATTTCCCTTACTTTACTCCCATACTCTTGTGAAAATCACAACAGGTTCACTTAGGGAAGAATCAGTCGCTCCTTTAATAATCACATTTACCGCAAATGGAAATTGAGTGCCTAAATGGGAAAAATGAATTTGATTTTCCAAGGATGGACAGTTTGAGGTGCCAGGGGAAGGTGAAGACGACCTGAGGGTCAGTAATTCTAAGTCATTATTTGAGCCCCAAACATTATCTTTAGGGTTGTATTCCATTTGGTTGTTATTTTTTCCAAAGGTGGGTTTTTCTGCCTGCCCTTACTCCCTAAACCTACTTTTATCATCTTGGTCTTGTAACAGACTGCATTCACTTTTTATAGGGGAGATTGGATGAGGTAGAGTCGCGGAGCCATTTGGAAGAGTAAAAATCAAATCCAGAGGTGCCTTTAAGAAATCAGACCTGTGGGGGACCCTTACAGATTTTTAAAGTCTGCTGAAAAAAGAGGTTATAGGGGAGACCAGGGATTGACACTTTTGATGTTGATGGTAATGGTAATGGTGATGGTAAAAACATGGGATTAATTTGTTTCCTGATTTTCTTGGATTGCGGCTGAAATGCCCTTTCCTTCCCCGACCTCATTTTCGCCAACTGTTAAATTTCCTTTAGAAATTCCTCCTTACTAAAACTGAACACAATTCAGGGGGCAAAGGGCACGAGCACGTGTGATCCTCTTCAAATGCTGCCCAAGCGAGCTGCTGGCTCCTGTCAAGGTTCAAGCGTTTTTCTTCCCTTTTTCTTTTCTGTCGGATAGACATGCCGCCACACCTCTGGATAGAGGGGCACGAGCGCATGCCACTGACCCCTATCGAGGTCCAGCAGTCTTCTTCCCTTTTTTTGTGTTTTTTTTTTTTTTTTACAAAATAGACACAACGCCACACCTCTGGGTTGAAGGGCACGAGCACGTGTAGTCCTCCTCTGGTGCTATCCCAGCCAAGATACGTTTCCGGTCACAGAGAGGTTTGATAGAGGAGTCTGTGGTTAAGGCAGCAAACTGCACCACGGAGATCCACGGCCACCTCCGCTGCCCGGGCACTGTTGGGCACTCCTTTTTAATATTTATCCAGATATGCTGCCCTGGGAGCTGGTGCCGTAAAAAGGCTGCATACGTCTTCTCTGGGGTAGATTACTCAAGTTACGCAGGATTGCCAGCTGGTCATATAGCTAGGCCCCCCCCAGTTTATGATACAGTGTATTTATGCCCTTTCAGTGGGGGTGGCCTAACTTTGCGCAGTCTTGGAGGACTGTAGGATTGTAGCACAGAAGCAGGTAGCTCAACTTCAACGGGGGCCTCAGTGGAGGACGGGAGGCTAGGGTAGGTGGGGCCTTCCTAAAGAAAACCGGGTGTGAGGACCGCTGGCGATGGCGCTGGGGGGCAGGAAAGCAGAACACCACCGGCACTTCTGCCTCTTACCGTAATCCTCCTGATCCCACTTGGCTTGCCAGACTCCTGCCCTCTTTGCGCGGTGCTCCTGGCCTCCCTGCTGCAGTTCCCGGCTGCAAGCACCTGATGGCCAGAAGCGCCACAGTTCTGCCCTTCACTCATCTGCCCGCTCCTTTGCTCTTTTGCTTCCCTGCTCCCGCAACGCTATGCGGCTCTCATCCGCTGCAGCCGCAGCGATCATGAAACCGTAAGCGCGGATCCGGAAGTTACAGCTTCTCCATACGAACGTCCGTCACCAAACAGATAGCAGTCGGAGGGCTGCTGGTGGCTGCAGTGGACTGGTGCACACTCTGGACCTCTGGAGGACGGCAGAACTGCAGGAGTGCAAGGGAGAGGCTGTTGGTGGCAGGGCCCCCACCCCCTGCAAGCCGCAACCGGTTGGGCTGCTTCCGTGGTAGTCAGCGGGGGTTGCTGCTGCAGCTAGGGCTACAAGAGCCCGTTGAGGCACAGTGCGGACCGCGGGTCTCTGACCTTCCTCCTCGGAGCGACACAGCTCCGCTTGACGTCTCCTTACCTAGCCTGGCTCACCTGCTGCTCCTGGTACCTGGTGCGCTGGCGAGGCGTGATGCGGTGCGTCTCTGGTTCCGGACCACTGCGTCGGTTTCCCTGTGATGTCAGTTCTTGAGTGTAGCAGTCACTACATGAGAAATTGGCCTGTGTCTCCGGTTTTCCATTTCTTTTTGAGGTCCCACGACAGAGAGACTTTCCAGCCACGGTCCTCGGTAGCAGAGAACAGATCGTCCAGATCTAAATCAACACATCGTACAAGGAAAACAAAACTCAGACAGTACCCACCTTATACCACATGGTTATGCAACATTAGATCTTTTTACTGTGCGGATGCTTTTATCATTCCCCATCACTGAACGGGGAATCCTCCATTGATTTTAAAGTAACTTTGTAACCCCCACCCTAGTAGTGTATTCACCTTATTGGGGGAAAAACTCCTAACGTCTGTACTGAAGATCCCCTGAAAGAGGGGATCTTTGCCTCCTCTATCCCAATCACAGAGAACATCTCTAAAAGATGTGAAAAACATTCTCAAACGAGACCCTCAAGGACTGCGAGAATCGCCACTACCTCTGGCTTCAGAGTAATGGCAATTGTAGGAAATGGCTCCTTGTTGCAGTTACCCCCCACTTTTTGTCTGATATTGAGGCTGACTTGACTGAGTGTGCTGGGACCCTGCTAACCAGGCCCCAGCACCAGTGTTCTTTCCCTAACAATGTACCATTGTTTCCACAATTGGCACACCCCTGGCACACAGATAAGTCCCTTATAAACAGTACTAGTGGTACCAAAGGTCCTGTGACCAGGGAAGGTCCCTAAGGGATTGGAGCATGTGTTGTGCCACCCTAAGGGACCCCTCACCTAACACATGCACACTGCCATTGCAGATTGTGTGTGTTGGTGGGGAGAAAAAGGAAAAGTCGACATGGCATCCCCCTCAGGATGCCATGCACCCAAAATACTGCCTGTGGCATAGGTAAGTAACCCCTCTAGCAGGCCTTAAAGCCCTAAGGCAGGGTGCACTATACCACAGGTGAGGGCATAGCTGCATGAGCAATATGCTCCTACAGTGTCCAAGTCCATTCTTAGACATTGTAAGTACAGTGTGGCCATATTAAGTATATGGTCTGGGAGTTTGTCAAGACGTACTCCACAGCTCCATAATGGCTACACTGAATACTGGGAAGTTTGGTATCAAACTTCTCAGAATAATAAACCCACACTGATGCCAGTGTTGGATTTATTAAAAAAATGCACACAGAGGGCATCTTAGAGATGCCCCCCCCCCCCTGTATTTTACCCAATCCTTCAGTGCAGGACTGACTGGTCTGTGCCAGCCTGCCACTGAGGGACGAGTTTCTGACCTCCTGGGGTGAGAGCCTTTGTGCTCTCTGAGGCCAGAAACAAAGCCTGCACTGGGTGGAGGTGCTTCATACCTCCCCCCTGCACGAACTGTAATACCTAGCAGTGAGACTCAAAGCCTCAGGCTTTGTGTTACACTTCCCCGGGGCACTCGAGCTAGAGGAGATGCCTGCGCCCCAGACACAGCCCTCACTTTTGGCAGCAAGTTCAGGGAGATAATGAGAAAAAGGAGTCACCCCCTCAGCCAGGCCCACCCCTAAGGTGACCAGAGCTGAAGGTACCCACTCCTTGGAAAATCCTCTATCTTGTTTTGGAGGATTTAGCCGAATAGGAATAGGTATGTGCCACCCTCCCCAAAGGGAGGAGGCACAAGGAAGGTGTAGCCACCCTCAGGGAAAGTAGTAATTGGCTACTGCCCTCCAGTCCTAAACACCCCCATAAATCCAGTATTTAGGGGCTACCTTGAACCCAGGAAATCAGATATCTTGTCGATGTGTACAAGAAGGACTGCTGACCTGAAAGCCCCGCAGAGAAGATGGAGACTACAACTGACTTGGCCCCAGCCTTACCGGCCTGTCTCCAGACTCCAAGAACCAGTGGGACCAGTGACCTCTGACGACTCAGAGGACTGCCCTGCAACTCAAAGGACCTCAGAGGACTCCTGTGGACAGCGGCTCTGTCCAAACAACAAAGAAGAAACTATCTTTAAAGGACTCTAGCCTCACTTCTGAAGCGTGAGTCCCCAACACTCTGCACCCGGCTCGTGTCCAGAGAAACTAACACTGCAGCTAGGACCCCCAGGTGACTCCCACAATGTGGACACCCTAAGACAACCTCCCTGAACCCACACGGCGACGCCTGCAGAGAGAATCCAGAGGATCCCCTAGTAAAAAAAAAAAAAGAACCAGACGCCTGGAAGAAGCACTGCCCCCACAGCCCCCAGGCCAGAGAGGAACCAACTACCTGTGCAGGAGTGACCAGCAGGCGGCCCTCATCTTTGCCCAGTTGGTGGCTGGCCTGAGAAGCCCCCATGTGCCTTACCTGCATCGCCAGAGTGACCCCCGGGTCCCTCCATTGAAACCAACTCAAAATCCGACACCTTCTTTGCACACTTTACCCGGCCACCCCTGTGCCACTGAGGGTGTATTTTGTGTGCCTGTTTGGGCCACCCCGTGCTCTACCAAACCCCCCTGATCTGCTCCCAGGGGACACAGGTACTTACCGGACAGCAGACTGGAACCGGAGCACCCCTAGTCTCCATAGGCGCCTATGTTATTTGGGCCCCTTTTTGACCTCTGCACCTGACCGGCCCTGTGTTGCTGGTGCTGGGTGTTTGGGGTTGACTTGAACCCCCAACGGTGGGCTGCCTATGCCCCGGAGACTAACCTTTACTTACCTCCCGCAGGAACTGTTGAATTTTGCACTATGTCCACTTTTAAAATAGCTTATTGCCATTTTATGATAAACTGTGTACATTACTGTTTTGATTCAAAGTTTTATGTTTACCTATGCCAAGTACCTTACAATGTATGTACTTACTTCAATTCTGAATCTTGTAGTTCTAAAATAAATTTAGAAAATAATAGTTTTCTATATAAAAACCTATTGGCCTGGTGTTAAGTCTTTGAATGTGTGTTCCCATTTATTGCCTGTGTGTGTACAATAAATGTTTAACCCTACCCTCTGATGAGCTTAACTGCTCGACCACACTACCACAAATAGAGCATTAGTATTATCTATTATTACCACTATCCACCTCTAAGGGGAACCCCTGGACTCTGTGCACACTATCTCTCACTTTGAGATAGTAAATACAGAGCCAGCTTCCTACACCAGTTATATGGAACCCCTGTCTCAAGGATTAATTCTACACCTAGCAATCCTCTCCTTACTTCTCCTTCTCCCCCACAGAGACTATTAAAATGTAATCAAGAATCTACTGAAAATGCATTCTTAAGTACCCTCAGCAGCACCTGTCTGTTAAGTCAGGTTCTTGTAGAGTTGTCAACTATGACCTCTGTCTGTTTTGTTGCAACAACACCATTGCTGAATAGAGCTCCTTCATAAATGGTTGATAAGCTGACACATGCCTTGTCAAGGTTCAAGACCTCTTCTGCACTGCCATCTCCTCGAGTAAACATATAGGGCACCTGGGATCGCCTGCATGCGTCACTTGGCAGTCTAGGGCTGATTAACTGATAAGGAAGGTGGCACTAAGATGATTATGTGAGTAAACGCCCTAAGCCTCACTCTCTCTGGACAGAAGGCAAGAAAACTGATAATTTGATCTTGGTCACTGCATTATCAGTGGCATATTCTTTAGTGATCAGAGCCCTCATCTCTCAGGTGTGGATAATACCATTTTGCCTGTTGATTCCGGAGGAGAAAAGGAAGATGCAAGAGCTACTCTGTGAGAAGATAGAATCTGTGTGGTAGCACAGTCATCAAGCAGCTAGTGGGGGCAAGATTTTGTAGATGGCATAGCTGACCAAGATGCACCTTTTTGCCACCCGCTGGTCCACAGTGCATCCTGGGCAGTCATGTTCATCCAGAAGGAAATTTGCGACCTGTTCAGAGACTAGGAAAACTGGCAGACATGTCTCAACTCTGCTGAGGTATTCGCTATGAGGAAGGGATAAACATGGCTGATGCACTTGTCTACAGGTGAAAATGTGGATCACTGCCATGAGCCACTTACAAATATTAGTATTTTACAACTTACTAATATTTATTATTGGATGTTCTCCCACATATGATCTGATTAAAACTCATTACTGTGATTGTGTACAAGTTACATACATTTAAGTTGAAATTTGAGGTTTGTCTCTCAACATTCCCATAGCAATTGGTCCATGTGCCATTGCCATGTCCTGTTTCAGTTACTGTTACTTCTTATACTTTTTTTCTTGCGTGGTAGTCTGTGGAGCAACGGGCGTGGGGTCTAGCAGGTGGTTAGTTTATGCTCGACTCTTGCTCAATATATTTTTGTTCTTCCGAAATTAAGATATTTAATACTGCTCATAGTTACCTAGCAGTTCCACAGCTACTTAATAGGAAGGAAAAATCCATGTTCTGGGTTATTAAATTGAGCAATCGAAAATACTCTTGAGCTGAAGTACCTAAAAGCAAATCGCTCTTATTACTATAGACCAACCTGTCTTTTATGTTCTGTACGTGAAGTTACCAAGAAAAATGACTTAATATCATTTTATGCCATGATGTCCTTGAAATAAAATCCACTCCGCAGATGTTCTATTAAAAAAAAAAAAAAAAAGGTGCAGTCCCACTTTCATCAGGGTTTTATTTACATTGATGACTGACTATTCAGTAGGAAGTTGTACCGGATGGCTACAACACCTGCAGAGTTTTCCCGAGCCAGTTTGAATACCAAAGGTCTTCCTTCTCTCCATCCACTCATATTCAATTTCTTGGAGTAATTGTGGTCATAGCACTAGCGAAGGCCCTCCTGTCAGTGAAGAGCGTAAAAAGCTTCATGCATTGCCACGCCAGATCCAAAAGCTGCACAGAGTACTTGCATCCATTTTCATATCTCTCCTAGGCATGGTGTGCTTCTGTCTTCCCGTCATCCTTTTTTTTTAAAACCTGCAAATGTGGTTTCTTGAAAAGGAGTGGGATTCCCAGTAGCAGCTGGCCTTTAGATCATTCGATCAGTGCATACAAGTTATTGCCAGGATAAATGCATTTTTTTCATATTCGGTGTCACAGCATACAAGTGGCCCAACATTTTCACCCTTTGGTGCCACCTTTTGTGAGTATGATAGATTTGTCCCTGGAGTATGTTTTTTTTGCTCATCTTCAAGAAACATAACACACCAAAGGTGATGGAAGACTGCTGACAATACGTCTAACCACTGTCAGTAGCTCAGGTTAGCACTCCAACCCATGGTGTTTCTTTCTCACCATGCCACCTCAATTTGGACAGAACTATATACAAATCAGTCTTGACCCTGCTCCAATGGGAACAGTCTAGGCCGTACGGCCAAACCAGGTCCTCCCTGAACATCTGAAAGAAATGGCAGCAAAACAATGCTCGTTGCCACTGAAGAATCAATTTCATATTACCATTTTAAAACTCTGAGCCATTAGGGGAGGCCTTCAGTTGTTTCTCCTTATTGCATGCTACCCTAAACTAAGTATAGACAACACCAACTCCCAAATCAAACTAATATCCATTCTTATTTTGCAATAAGGACACTGATATGGAGCTGGGTAATCCACTGAGGGATTATTCTGAGGCAACTGTCAGCAGTGAGTGAGTATATTCAGTCTGCAAGATATTGGAAGATTGTCAGGATTGGGAGCTAAATTAGATCCAACATGTCATGCAGTTTTGTATTTAGGGATGATTGACTCTTTACTCTGCTGCAACAGTATCCAACAGGTTATGTTATCTTTTAGTTTTTTTGCAAGCAGGCTCTGGCAACTAGGATCTAGGGTCACAGTACATTTTAGATTACATGCTAGAAGACCTGTGTGAACTCTTATTCACCCATTCCCCTCAATCTCAGAATGCTTGTCAGACGCAAAAGGGAGCCCTGCCTCATCTCCCTGATAGCTCTGTCTTGGCGTCTTCAATATTGGTTCACAATAATCCATCTCTTTGGAACACCATGTATTCATTTTGGGCAAACGACTCATTCCTGATCACCAGGAGTTCATCAGAGTAGCTATTCCTTCTGACTACCGGCACATCCCTGCATAAGCCAGGGCAGTCGCGACTATCAAGATGTACCAAGCTACGTAGAAGATATTTTGTATCTTTCAAAAGCTTTTCACCCAGGATCAGTACAATTTTACCCTGTCTTGGTTACCTTGGCCAGGCCTCTAGTATGCTTTGGCTACTGAGCGGCTGTTTAAAGATTACAAATTCACTGCCTGGATCATCCCTTTTCCGCTGCAGATTTATTAAATAATTCTGCATCAGGATGTACAGAATATTTCCAGTAGTGCAGTCGAACACTATTTTAGGCCATCTCCTGAAAAGCTCATCAATTGGGTCAATATTAAGTATTTTGTGTGCAAGTTACCCCTCCTGTATATTTTTGTGATAGAGAAATACCACAAAAAAGTGAGATAAAGGTGTTTACAATTCAAGGTCAGTTAATAAGATGCCAATAGTATAGAGTCAAATTGCTCAACAATCTCAGGTTTATTCATAAGGAAACAACACCCTTTCATCCTAATGACCCAGTTTTCCTGAAAGCTAATCCCCATCCCCACAAATGCTGCAGAGCAGATTCTGCTTTTTGAGATGGATACGTTCCACAACTTTTGCACTGAAAGAACTAAGAACTTTGGTGTCACAATCTGAGGCAAAAACCTACTTAGCCAGGCTTGTGGTCTTGCTGAGTAAAATACTTCAGGGTCTTAGGGGCCATGCTCATTTTGCGGAAGTAAAGGCTGATGGCACCCCCTGAATGTTGGTGCCGCTAAACAAAATGCTGTCCATCTTTGGAGGATGAATTATGCCCCAGAATGCACATCTGGAAAGTATATTTCCAGTAAACCACAAAACTCTGGTGATTGTAAATTGTGACAGTGAGTATGTTTTCATGTGTTGCACAGCATCATTGCTAAGTAATCAAGGTACTTTGATGTTGCAGGATCTTATTATTAGACCTTGTGAAAATCTCTCATTGTTTGCTTTATCTCTGAAAGTGTGATTGGAAGCCATATTTTGGAAACTCATTTTAAATACTGTTTGAGAGTTAAACTTAAAGCACTATAGAACTTGTATTTCTTCATTGCTCGTTTTGGATTCTAAGTTACATAGGAAAGTGGAGTGATACTCCTCCCCTTTAAGGTCTGTTGATATTTAACAATTCATATATTGCATTTAAGGATGTCGAATGTGCTTCTAAAATACATTGGTACCAGTTGGTACTATATAATCCGTGTGAATTTTTGTACTTATTATAGTTTAAGAAAAAACCTTGAATTATCAGAACCAGAGAGTGTGTACTCCCATAACAGAAGATGTTTGTCTTATCAGAGAAGAGAGTGACGTTTCTACAAAACTGCATATCAAGGAATTTCCTAGTTCTGTACCTGCTGTTGTGGATGGTTTACCTTTAAGACTTTTCCTTCTCCATTTGGTTAAAATGAGCTTGGTGTCTTTGCGGGGCATCGGTTTATTTTCATCTTGTTTGGTGAAAATAGTTCTGTTAGTTCTTTATGGAAGGTAAGGTGTGCACCTTTACAGGTGACGAACAGGGTGTTTAATTTGATTTACTGTTTCGGCAGACAGGCACTTTGAGTACCGTCAAGTTAGCTGGAAACCTATGCAGAGAGCAGGTTTCCAGCTAATTGTTTGGATGTTCTGCTCAGCCAATGACAATTATGGGGTTTGAAACCTTCCCAGGACATCAGCGGAAGCCTCTAATGCCTTGTTCTTAGTTTAGAATGGGGTTGGAGGGCATTGTTGGAGGTGCATTTAAAAGGACCTCAAGCTGTGCTTGGTACCTAGCCCCGACTCCTTCAAAGCCTCATCTTCCCCTCACACGATGAACAATTTTCACAAGTTGGCAGGTCTGCACTACTGACCTCAAGGCCATGGTCACCAAACTAACACTAGACATGTCAAAGGTTATTGCTAAAAATAGGAACTTGGAACTCCATGTCCTTGGTATGCCGGAGACCCAAACCACAGACAGGATGGAGACATTTGTTGAGCAATTTGACAGAGGTCCTAGGCAAGGACAATTTCTCCCAATACTTTATCAGAGAGAGGGCTAAAAGGTCATTGGGCCCAGTCTCACTAACCCTCCACCCACTCCAGTCCCCTTGCTCCTCCACCCGATCATAGCTAGCCTTTAAAGTTTAAAGGACAGAAATGCAGTGCTCCACCTGGCCAGGGAGAAGGGCTGCCTCTCTCATGAGGGCATTGAGATCCACATTCACCCAGACTTTTCCCCAGCAGTACAGGAGGCTAGTCTTGCCTTCATGGAAGATTAAAAACATATAAATATACTTGGGGCTACTTCCAATGTTTTTACCTCACCCAGAGTCTGTAAAGGTAGCCCAGGCCTGCCTTGGGTCACAGCGGAGGAAGCAGCGGAACACACTGGATCACTTCACGGTTATAGATACATCCTCTAGAGACTTGTATGAATATGTGGAGTGCCTTTAACATTTCCTTCCTTCCTCCTTCTGCGAGGTCTCTTCACATTCTCTCCTCCTATCTCTATGGAGCAATTTCAGGCCATGCTGGCCTCTTTCTTGTTTTTATTTGTTGAGTGCTAGGAGGCTTCTATTCCATGTTTGCTGTTCCTGCACCTGTTGTTTACTTGTTCAATCCTACTGTAATTCTCTTTGATGTATCTTACAGTGGAAGCCACCTCACACTACATTTAATCCATAAATTGTTGTGACTCTGTCATAGGTACTGTTGTAATCTGCTGTTTTGGTGAGCTCCTGCATCATAGGGGGCCGGGGTAAATATATTGTACCACGCCTCCCTTGTGTTTAGCACCGATTGGGGTAAGCCTTGCCTGTTGGGCATGTTCCCTGAGGTTTGGGGAAATCATTTGGGGTGGAGGAGGTATGGTCAGTACTGACTACTGTATGTCTTTCTTGACATGTTGGCATGTTCCTCACACTGGACTTCAGCCAACTTTAGTCTGCGTATATATCCTAGATCCCTATAGGTTTGAGACTTGTCAGAAAATCTGCACTTTGCACATTTCCACACACCTATGATGTCCCATTAAATTAACTTAGTTACCCAGAATTTTCGCTTTTTGGAGACCCCAAAAACAGAGGCTTAATACTTGCATATCCAGAACAACATGGTGATGAGATTACTTTGAATTTTAGCCTGCCAGTTCCACACTAGCGACGACTCCCACATTGTTTGGGATGTTGATTCCAATCTCGCCCTGGACCGACCACCTCCTTGACTTTAACCCTTGGAGAGTAGGCAATCCTAATGCAGTGTGCGCCCTTAAACAACTGCTGCCCTTTGATGACCCGATAGATGGCGGGTGGAAACTTAGAGACCTTGCCCCTACCTTCTCCTTCACTGAACACAACTCACTCTCCCGCATCAAACTTTGGCTACACTCCTCTGACATAATCATCTGTTTACATGACATTGAATGCTGGCCACAGACCCCCTTGGTCCTCTCCCTGGTAATCCTTATGATTGAGATCCCTGGCCAATGAGTGTACTACAAACCATGGTGTTTTCCTTCATGCTGGATTTTGTTTTTAAATCAGACATGGCAAAGGCAATCGAGAAATTCTTTGACATTAAAATAGATTGATCCTCTCATGCTTGACAGTTTGGGAGACATTTAAGGTGCATATTTGGTGGATCACCCTGTCCAAACTCTGACATGCTTAAATCCCTTCAGGTGCAACTTCACTTCTCCAGTATTAGATCTTTCATAGATACACATGCTTGAATATTCCCTGTTGTCGAAGTAGGAGACCCACAGTACATTAATAAAGCAGTTAAGTTACAGTTATATATCTGTATATTTATATACATATACAAAATGATATATTTATTTACACACAGATGTGTGTGTGTATATATATATATATATATATGTGTATATATATATATATATATATATATATATGTACATATAAGCCATATAGGCTATATATTAGCAATGCAGGCTACAATGGGAACAATCTGTTACCTTAATAGCCTATCTATATCCTTTTCTCTAAAAAGAACCACAGTTCACTTTAACCAGTCAGATGAGAGCACCCTCTAGAAGCTTCCCCACAGAGGCTGCAGCACTCAGATTTTGTACCGCATGTCGCGTGGAAGGAGTCTCCTTGACCTCTGCTCAAGCCGCTTTTCCTCAGACTTAACTCAGAAGATTTTCCTTCACAGAAGGTGTTATTTAATTTTTCTGCTTACTCCAGATTGGTGAAGATGTCTCACACATCTAAAAAAGGACTTTTTAGAGATTGTGAAAATGTGGGAAGAAAAGGCTCCACTCAGAAGATCCTCACAAGAAGTGCATTTACTGCCTTTATCCAGACCACAAGGTAAAGGATTTTAAAATTTGTCATACTTTTTCTAAAAAAACCTTGAAGGACAGGGAAGGTAGGCTCTTATTGTGGCCCAGAAGCTGAAATCTAAAGAATATACAGTGTCCGACGAGGACAGTAAGATCTCTTCTTACACCTCAACTTCTACTAAAATGAAAAGAAAGGAAACCAAGCGTTCCTCAGAGCCACCATGAAGTCAGTAAAAAACCAAGAAATGCTGACACTGACTGTGAAACTGGTCATAAGGCCCATCCTTCCACCTCTAAACTTAAAAGGCCTATTTCTAATACGAAGTTGGAGCCTCCTACTCCTTCCCCGAAACATCTTGTACTGTAGTCGACAAAAACGCCCACAGAAAAAGTACTGTTGACGACACTGTCGACGGCTACATCGACTGTAACGTCGACATTCACTACAGCCAGGTCTCTGTTAATTGTTACATCGTCACTGCTTTCATCAACCATAAGGGTGACAACAAAACTTCTTAAGTTTTCATTGACGGAGAGTCCGTCGACGACAGCTTTTGAAAATTTCCCCTTATTAGAGACTGCAGGGTCATCAGCGCAAACGCCGTCGACAGCGCTGTCTGCACTGTCGACGAGGGCACCATCGACGAGCACACGGTCAACAGGCAGACTGTCAAAGATCATACTGTCGACGAGGGTAAGGATGACGGACACACCATCGACGGCGACACCATTGACTTGGAGAAAAAAATCATCATCGACGACAACACGATTGCCTGAAAAAACATTTCCTCCGATCTCTTTAACACCCATAAGGTCGAAAATCTTACCTGAACATACTTCTCCAAGTAAGATACTACCTTACCCACCTGTACACCTCTTAGATGAGGACGAAGAATCAGACAATGAAGGACCTTTTGGTGTGGCTAGTAGCCCATCGTAATTACAGATAAAATGTCAGGTTTATGATGATGATGCCTATGAAGAATATCAGTACGATATTACAGGCGCTGAACCAGTTCAAGGAGAAGATCAAGAACAGTCTATTCCAATGCCTGCTTTCCTGGTATCAAATCTACAATACCTATAGCAGGATTATTATCGTAGATTCTCACCGTCAACACCTACTACACCCGTAAGTCAGAGTACAGTTGGAAGGTCTCGTTCAAACACCAACGATGTTACCACAGCCCGTTCAAACACCTCCAGCACCAATTATCCCTACCCAGGAGGGATCACAACCGATGGAAAAACACAAGTTATCATCCGGGGAGGAGGCAGAAGAAGGGGAAATAAGAGACACTATAACTAAGCAGGATGAGTGGGATGACTATCTTATTCTGACCCCATCTCCACCTCTGGCTACTCAGGTGGACTCCCCTCCAGAGGACATTGGGGGGTTCCATAACCTTATGGAGCGACCAGCGAAAAGGTTTGACTTGCCACCATTAGCAAGCGAGTCAGATTGTTTCCTGTATGATTTCAAAGACCCAGCAAAGAAATCAATAAGAGCTATTCCATTAATAGACTTTATATGGCAAGAAGGTCTGAAAGCCATGAAAAATCAGGCTACTGTATCGCCAGTAATTCCACGCCTTGAAAAGTAAAAAGCTCCAGACCTTTCTCCACCGTGTCTTATTGGACAAACAAAACCCGATTCAGTAGTATCGCAGACAGCGCAAAGGCACTCCAAGAACCCGTCTCCACAAATCTCATCTCCCCCTGATAAAGAAGGTCGCAAGTTGGAAAGAAAAGGAAAAAGATTTTCAACAATGGCTGGCACTACTGTAAGAGCGGCAAATTTGATGGCTATATTAGCTCAATATGATCGGCAGTATCCGGTATAGCGCCATACTTAGACCTTTTGCCGGAGAATGAGAAATTAGAGGCGCACAAGATTTTACAGGAAGGAGAACGCATTCTAGCAGAAATGATTGATGGTGCACTTGATGTTGCTAACATCTGATTCATGCAGCTAGCGGGGGCGGCAGTGCTTTGCAGATGGGGATGGCTAAAATCCACTTCCTCCCGCCCAGAAATCCAGACAACAATTCTAGACATGCTGTTTGATGTGATTTGTTTGGCAAGCATGTAGAGGATGCATTACAAACTATAAAAACTGACACAGAAATAGCAAGATCGCTGGGAATGCTCCAGGACCGGAAATTACCTCTTCGAAGTGCTAGGGGGAAGAGGAAATTATTCCTTTTGTGCAGTCTACCAACCTTATAGACAGTATCAATCCGGACAGGCACAGTACCGTCCTCACTATTCACAACCACCACAATCCACGCAACCTCCGGCAGCTGCTTATAGACAGGGCTCCAGAGGCAAGTTGCCAGCAAGAGGCAGAGAGTCTAGAAAAGAATGACAATGGAACAGTTCCTTCAGCCTCGCCAACATCTCTGGTTGGAGGCAGAGTATCACATCATTTTCAACAATGGTCCACAATAACCTCGGACAGGTGGGTCCTAGAAATCATTTCAAGAGGACATTCTTTAGAATTTCTCCAAATACCACCTTACACTCCACCATCAGGCCCACCTCCACCTCGACTAAAGCAACTAATGACAGAAATTTCCAAGATGTTAAGGAAAGGAGTGATAGAGATCATTCCAAAGACTCAAAGGAGAATGGGTTTCTACTCTCGCTTTTTTCCCATCAAAAAACCCTCAGGAGATTGTCGTCCGATTCTCGATCTGCGGAACCTCAACAAATTCCTATAAAAGCAGCCCTTTTTAATGGTAACTCTTCAGGAAATACTGCAGCTCCTGAACAACGGAGACCATATGACGTGCGTCGATTTACAGGACGCATATTGTCCTATCCCAATACGTCCAAATCATCGCCAATTCTTACGGTTCCAGGTAGCTGGGATCCATTCTCAATTCAAGGTGCTGCCCTTTGGCCTAAAATCGCCTCCCAGAATCTTTACAAAAATGTTGGCTCTGGGCGCAGCACATCTCAGACAGCAGGGAATCCAGGTGTTCCCATATATAGACGATTGACTCATAAAACCTCCTACATCGCAGCAGACAGCAGTGGCCACGAAAACCTGCCTTTCACTATTCGAAAACTTAGGGCTCGCAACAAACTACCAAAAATCCCAATTAATACCAACTACAAAGATAAGGTTCTTGGGAGCAGTCCTAGACACTTTAAACAACAAAGCCTATCCTTCCAAAGACAGACAACTGAAAATCCAGCGTTTGGCAATCAAACTATCTAGAAAAAAGTTGGTTTCAGTCCGTATCTATAAATCTTTCATGGGTGTGATTTCCTCCTGCATCCTTCTACTCCCAAACTGTTGGCTACATCTACGGCCGCTGCAAGAACAAATAGACATGCAATGGTGGCAAATACAAGGCTTTTTTGAAGATCTCATTCAGATCACACCAATTAAGAGAACAGCGAAATTCTGGTGGACTCGACCAAAAAAATCTTTCCAAGGGGTTGGAATATGTACAGCAGACTCCTAGCTTCATAATAACAACAGAGGCATCATTACAAGACTGGGGAGTGCATCTCCAGGGCTTACAAATCAGCGGGAGATGGTCAACAGAGGAGAAAAACCTGCACATCAGTCAACTGAAACTCAGAGCAATCGCCTTAGCGTTAAGGGCTTTTCTTCCCAAGATAACTCACTCTACAGTCCTTATAAGAACAGACAACACCACCAGTATGTTCTACTTGAACAAGCAGGGAGGAACCAGTTTCCGGGCACTCTCTGCTCAAGCTCGGGAGAAATGGAACTGGTCACTTCAGCATCACATAACCATCAAGGCAGAACATTTACCAGGAAGGTCCAATGTCCTGGCGGACTCCTTGAGCAGGGCCATCATTCCTTATTACGAGTGGGAAATAGACCAAACGATCCTGAACTTTCTATTCTGTTGCAGGGGAAAACCTCACTCAGATCTGTTTACGATGAAGGAGAACAAGAAATGCTGGTTCTTCACAAGCTGGCATCCCCAGAAAGGATCGTGGGAGGAATGCATTTTCGATACTCTGGTCAGGGATATGTGCCTACGCATTTCCACCAAACCCACTGATTCCAAAGGTAATCAGAAAAATTAAGGAGGAGCCTTGCAGAATACTCCTGATAGTCCCGAGATGAACCAGACAGTTCTGGTTCACCAAACTACTTCTCCTGTCAGAGTAGCCTCTTCGCCAACCCAAAGTAACACCGACTTTACTAACAATGAGCCAGGGCCAAATACAACATCCAGAACAGAGCTCACCACACTTGTCAGCATAAATCCGGAATACAATGAGTTCTCCTCTGTAAATATCTCATCTGAATTTAGAGGCATTCTATTGAGGGCGAGAGCGGACTCAACCAACAACTTACAGGTTCAAATGGAGGCGGTTCTGTCTTGGTGTGTGTCGTCTAACATAAACCAGCTCATTGTCTTGGCAATAATGTTTTGTGAACGTATGCCTGTTTGGCCAAGTTGCTGCAACAAAACACCTCTAGAGGGGTGAGAGGAACAACTTCCTTGTCCAACCTCCCAATATATCAACCACTACCACTAAAGGACAAGAAAAACCAGTGCAACCACCTCCCCAGGGGTGGGTGTCCACCAGTGTTAAAAACCTGCCCTCACCCACTTATAGTGGCATGCTTCATCATTGGGCTTCTGCTAACACACTCCTACCTAAAACCACGTTGACAGTATTAAAATTGGACCCCTGGTGATGATCTCAGGATACCATTATCTGTTCACCCCAGTACCTGTTCATTAGTTCAAACAGGTACTGGGGTGAAAAGGTAATGGTATCCTGAGATCACCACCAGGGGTCCAATTTTAATCCTTTCCAGGCGGTCCTATAATAAAATTAAGGAAGGGGCCGTTCCTGAGACAGTTTTATGTTCTGTTGTTTGTTCTGCTCCCAGTTTGTGTTTTGTGTTGTTGCGTGACAATTTTTCTTCCCCACCCTTACTGCTCTACTCCAACGTGGGTTTACGTAGGAATGTGTTTGCAGCAGCCCAATGATGAAGCCTGCCACAATAAGTGGGTGAGGGCAGTTTTTTCACACTGGTGTCACCCACCCCTTGGGGGGTGGGGGGCACTGGTTTTTCTTGTCCTTTAGTGGTAGTGGTTGATATATTGGGAGGTTGGACAAGGAAGTTGTTCCTCTCACCCCTCTAGAGGTGTTTTGTTGCAGCAACTTGGCCAAACAGGCATACGTTCACAAAACATTATTACCAAGACAAGAGTCATAAAACGGATGCAGCAGTGGGACAGGCAGTGCTACATCACCTTTTTGGATGAGGTGACCTCTGTGTTTATTCCTATTGTTTTTCCTCACCATCCACTATTTATGGTTGTTGTAATACAGACATAATTATTTAGTGCATTGCTTATTAGTCTTATTCAAGCATGTGAATCTATGAAAGATCCAGTTCTGGAGAAGAAAATGAGTTACGTACCTGTAACTGTAGTTCTCCAGTATTGGTATCTTTCATAGGTTCACATGCGACCCACCCTCCTCCCCTCAGAGGCTCCCTGCACAAGTAAACAGTGGATCTAAAGTACACTAGTGCTATAAATAAATCTGAGGGTTTCAGCCTTTGTGGGGGTGCTCTCATCTGATGGGTTAAAGTGAACTGCGGTCCTTTTTAGAGAAAAGGATATAGATAGGCTATTAAGGTAACAGATTGTTCCCATTATAGCCTACATTGCTAATATATAGGCCAGTGGTTCCCAACCTGTGGTCCGCGGACCCCCAGGGGTCCGTGACACATTCCCAGGGGCCTGCAGGCCTGGGCTGGGAGAAAGACACTTCTCCAGTGGGGCCTCTGACAAACACTTGCGTCCTGTTTTTATTTTTATTATTTCCTTTGTTCAGCAGTTTTAAAAGCACTACAAAGCTAATGTACAACAAAAATAAAGTGTCAAGAGAACTCTATTGACTAATGTACCTGCTGGAGAGGAATTAGAGTTTTTAGTCAGTGGCAGTTTTGACTCAAAGGTAGCGCAGATGGTTAATATGCCTGCTGCAAAGAACGTGTATCATGCAAAGAACAGTATTTTATGAGCATGGCACAGTGGGTTACTGCTTTTGTCACAGGGATTCTTTTATTACTGTGCAGTTCATAATAATAATCTAGCACAGTGAGCTATGAACCGCCGTTAAAGAGCTACATGCAAACCGCATGGCACAAATTAGAAAGTTGTTTTTCCCTAGTCTAATTTTCCTTATGCTGCTAAAAAAAAAAAAAAATTGTTTTTGTAGAAATACACTTATTACTAATGTCCTCGCTAATCACTGTGCTGTGTTCTCAATCCTAAGTTTGTGCTGCCCCAGACCAAGAACTCTTAGAAAATGCCTACCGGTGTGGATGACATGTGAATCCTACCCCTGGTAGTCCCCTGTAAAGTGCTCTGACACCCTACAGTGGTATGAGAGGTGCTTCAAAACAAATGAAGTACATTTGACGGAGAGGCTAGGGAGAGATGAGAGGGCCCCTGTGGTTTACTTCCTTTCCCCATCACTCATTTATGTGAAAGAGCTTTCTCAGATCTTACATACCTAAAAAATATCAAAACAGAAATCGCTCCGGAAATGTAGAATCTGACCTGAGGATTCACCTTTCATAAATAAAACCAAACAATGAAAAGGTAGTCGCCGAGATGCAGCGCCAACCTTCCCAATAAAATGTTTTGAATTTTGCATATTTGTTTCAATATAAAAGAATTATATCTTTAGTAATTTGAGTATTTGTTTGGTGTGTACTTGTTATATTTTTTGCAAATTATGTTAATGTTTGAAATTTAAATCGTACAAATTGCTGGGGGTCCCTGGCTTCCAGTAATGATTCATTGGGGGTCCTCGGGAGTCAAAAGGTTGGGAAACACTGTTTTATAGCATTGGTTCATGTTGGAAAGTAAATGAGCCCTACAATGGTAGTCACATTTAGAATAAAAAATAACCCCTTCTACATTTTAGATGAGGATTTACAAACTGGGAGTCTGTTATCTGAACTGTACAGGATGATGACATTTATACAACCGTTTGTATCAACACAGAACAGGACTTGGGAGCATGCATTTCAGATCGTTATACTGATTAATTTTGCTGAACGTGAAACATTGTTTTATGGAGGGTTGCAAAAGCTGTTAGGAGTACAATTATCAATTTCTGTCTTTCAGTTGTGAGGCTGCAGGTATGGCATACATGTGAGCTCAAAATTGAATTTGCTAGGATGGAATGTTTATCTATAGTTATTTTAAAGGTAGTTTGTGTTTCTTTCTGTTTAATTCCAGTGTTCAGAGATTACAGTCAAAACTTGCAGTCCAAAAAGAGAACGACGTTAGAACCTCTTCTGTAACTCAAAATGTTTCACTAACTGTAAGTGTCATTTGCTTCTGCATGTTGAACATACAAACTTACACATTCAATAAGTATGTGCTATAAAGTTAGTTTTAATAACAACAAAGTTAATTTCTCTGTGGACTCATGCTGTAATGATCTGATATTAGGGAAACCTGGTTTATATTATTCGTTTTTGGGTCTGAGGATTCCAGCTACTCTTTTGCCATATGATTTAGATACCCTTAAAGCAACATCCACGTCAAGTGTTGCTGCTCTCCGCCAAGCCTCTAGATGAGAGCTTTCTGATGGATACAAACTACCTGTGGATTCCTCTCCTTATGAATTCACCTTTGCGCCAGGATCCAACGGAAAATCTTCCCAGCTCTCCACGCTGACAAGGACGTCACAATTGCACGGCTCCACGCGACTGTCTGACGTCACTGTGCCAATAAGAGGTCCTTGCCGGCATGCTGACTTCAGTTCCCTTTTTTCCATACCTTGGACACTAAAGGTTTTCTCCTAGCTCTCGCTTCTGTTGGAGTTTTCATCTTGTTGCTCTTTCTAGTTACAATGTCTACCCCTAGAAAGTCCGGTTTCAAGCCTTGCAGAGAGTGTGGGGGGTCGCGTGTTGGTCACTGACCCTTGTGACGATTGTCTTTGGTGCCTTAGTTCTGAGCATGACATCGAGGAGTGTGTGTCTTGCCAGAGCATGAATTCTAAGGCTTTAAAGGAAAGGGAGGCCAAGGCGAAGAAGGGTCATAGGAGCCATAGAAGATCCCCTTCCCATGCTTCTTCGAAGAAGCATAAGAAACAGCGCTGTCATGACTCTCGGCGCCTCTCGGCTTGGAGCCGATCAAGTTCGAGGTCTCAGTCCCGTCGGCGCAGTGCGACGTGGGAGGTGAGTCCGGTGACTCCTCAACCCCACAGTCCTGAGGCTTCTCCGGCGCCGTCCTTCTTTGAGGTTGTGGCACCTCAGGACAGTCCTCGATTTTCACCTGCAGGTCAGGAGTCCGATGTTCAGCAAGCACAGGTGCAACAGAGAGACCAGCGGTATCCTGCCTTCTCGGCTCCGGGAGCGGATCCGGCGGCATTTTTGAATGCCATGTTTACTATGTTCAACACCATGGCTCCTGCTGGTGCACCGGCTGGTCCCACGAGTCCATTGGCATTTTCGTTGGGCTCTCCTGCTGCGTACAAGCCAGTGCCGTTTATGCCATTCTGTCCAGCTTAGGGTACCGGACCAGCGCCAATGACATCGCCTCGAGGTCCTGTAAATCCCATGACGTCGCCTTCTAGATCTATGGCGCCGATATCATCACCCTGCACCGATGGTGGAGCCACATGCATCTTCGACGCCATTAGGATCCGTGCCGACACAGGATCTGGGTGATGGATTCAAACGGAGTCAACCTTCCTCTCCTGTTCCTAGTCAGGTGTTGAAGCCGGTGTCTTCGGCGTCGGCAAATTCCATGTCGAGACCGAGGTTGGAGGCTCGATTGAGGTCATGCAGGAAGGCCTTGCGTCTCTTGGATGAGGAAGAATATCAAAGGCAGTTGTTGGAGGAAGGAGAGATTGTCGAGCCTTTGGAAGAGTATCAGGGCCTAGAGTAGGCCAGTGGGCTAGATGCTTCCCCGGAATGGGACTTGTCTTCACCGTGGGAAATTACGGAGGAAGTAGCTTCTTTTCACACGGTGATCAGGAAAGCAGCTGACTTTTTAGAACTTCCATTGCCTGCTGCAGAAGTTAAAACGAACATTTTGACGGAGGTGCGGCATCCTTCTTTGGCATCTGCAGACCCTTTGTTTCCTTTCAATGAGGCTTTTACGGAACCCATATTAGAACTTTGGAGGAAGCCTGTATCGTCGTCTGCGGTGAATAGAGCTGTGGTAAGGAGATATAGAGTGGTGCCTGGTGTTCCGGGGTTTTTATCACAACATCCTACCCCGAAGAGTTTGGTGGTCCAGGTCTCCAGAAGGTTTGCTCTGGGCTCCTTCCCTGGGATTCCATCTGACAGGGAATCCAAGCGGATGGAACAATCAGCAGAGAAGACTTTTTCGTCTTGCAGCATGGCTCTCAAGGCTGCAAACGCTACCTGTGTGCTGAGTAGGTGTGTCCACGCCCTTATGGACTCCGCAAAAGCCATTGTTCCTGATCTGCCGCAAGATGTACAGAGACCATTTGGGGAACTCCTGTCTGATGCGCCGACTGCAACGAAACAAATAATTCAGTCTGGCCTGGACTCTGCGGACTCGGTGGCCAGGGCAATAGGTACATCTATTGCTACCAGGAGGCACGCTTGGTTGAGGTCCTCTGGGTTTTCTTCGGATGTTCAGACCACCTTGTTGAATTTGCCATTTGATGGGGAAAAACTGTTTGGAGATAAAGTGGACTCTGCCCTAGAGCGCTTTAAAGATACCCGGGCCACGGCAAAGTCTTTAGGATTGCAAACCTCCTCTGCTACCCCTTTTAGGTCCTTTAGTAGTTTCAGGGGGTTTGGATGTGGGGCAGTTTATTGAGGGAGACCCCAGTCCTCGGTCTAGCAGCCTACCAGCCTCCCATATCTGTCCTTTGGAGGGCAGGGGAGGGTTAGAACAAGAGGGGCCACCCAGCAGCATCCTACGTCGTCCTCTTCCTCTGGAGGACAACAGCAAGGGAAGCAGCCCTAGTTTCCTCCCCTTTGTCGACCATACTTCTCCTGTAGGTGGAAGATTACATCTTTTTCTCCACAAGTGGGAGTTAGTTACATCAGACTCATGGGTTCTAAATATTGTGAGAAAAATATATGCTCTCCCTTTTCAGGAGTTTCCTCCTCCCATCCCTCCCCATCCCTCGTTTTGTTCAGAAGACCATCTCCTGTTGTTACAGCAGGAAGTTCAGACCCTATTGTCAAAAGGTGCGGTGAAGTTGGTTTAAGATACTTCCTGATCCCCAAGAAGGACGGTCATTTGAGACGGATCCTAGACCTGAGGATTTTGAATTGGTTCCTCAAACAGGAGAAATTCAAAATGCTGACTCTAGTGCAGGTGCTTCTGGCGTTGGAACAAAGAGGATTGGATGGTGTCTGTCGACTTACAGGATACGTATTTTCATATCCCTATACTCATGTCGCACAGGAAGTATCTCTGGTTTGTGGTGGGGTCGCAACACTACCAGTTTGCGGTCCTTCCGTTTGGTCTTACTTCAGCACCTCGAGTCTTCACAAAGGTGATGGCAGTGGTGGCAGCAAGTCTCAGAAGGGAAGGGCTATCTGTATTCCCTTACCTGGACGATTGGTTGATCAAAGCCAAGTCTCCAGAGCTTGTGTTGTGTCACTTGCGGATGACAACTCAGTTGTTGTTCAGGCTGGGTTTTTCGATCAATGTACCCAAATCTCACCTGGAGCCCTCTCAACGTCTCCTGTTCATAGGGGCAGTACTGGACACAACATTGAATCGGGCCTAACCTCCGCCTCAGCGGATCCAGGATATTCAGGCATTGATTCCAGTGTTTCAAAATGGAGCGGTTGTTCTAGTCCTCAAGGTCTTAAGCCTACTCTGTCTGTTCGCTTCTTGCATTCTGTTGGTCACTCATGCACATGAGGGCTCTCCAATGGTGGCTCCGCAGGCATTGGTTTCAACACAAATGGGATCTCGAGGAGTCGATAATGATCTCCAGAGACGCTGCAGCAGATCTAAAATAGTGGGCTGTGGACAGCAACCTTTCTCAAGGAAGGCCGTTTTCACTGCTGCCTCCGGAGGCCACGGTCATGACGGATGCTTCCACTCTAGGGTGGGGAGCTCATCTGGGGGACCTGGAGATCAACGGTAGTTAGTCTCCAGTGGAATAGACTTTTCATATAAATGTTAGAATTGCGGGCGATAAGCTTGGCTCTCAAGGCCTTCTTTCCGTCCCTTCGTGGTCAGTCAGTTCAGGTCCTGACGGCCAACACTACTGGGATGTGGTATATGAACAAGCACGGAGGAGTAGGGTCGTATCTTCTCTGCAGCGAAGCTCTGCGTCTCTGGTCCTGGCTTCAGGATCATCGGATTTGCTTGATAGCGAATCATCTGGCCGGGGTGCTCAACGTGCGTGCTGACTCTCTGTTGGCTCCTTTCGGCTGATCACGAGTGGCGTCTCCATTCGGATCTGGTCCTGCACATCTTTCAGATGTGGGGTTCTCCGCTGATAGATCTGTTTGCCACTTGGGAGAACGTGCACTGCCCGTCATTCTGCTGCCTCCAGTATCCGGTGCAAGGAGCTTTGTGGGATGTGTTTCAGATCTCTTGGTGCAACCAGTTGCTTTACGCATTTCCCCCCATAACCTTGATTCCTCGGGTTCTAAGGAAGATTCACCAAGATTGGGCTCAGTTTATTTTAATAGCCCCGGATTGGCCAAGAAGGGTGTGGTACCCGGACCTTCTCCAGCTATCGCTGTGCCATCCGCTCCGTCTACCTCTCAGGGCAGCCCTCCTCTCGCAGTTGCGTGAGCAGGTTCTACACCCCCTACCTTCAGAGCCTGCACCTTCGTGCCTGGAGATTGAACGGGGCAACCTGAGTTCCTTTTCTCTCCCACCAGATGTAGTGGATATTATTTTATCGACCAGGCGACACTGTAGGAGGCTGGCCTGGTTTGTAGTGAGTACCAAGGGGTACTTACACTCTGCACCAGGTCCAGGTATCCCTTATTAGTGTAGAAGAGGTGTCTAGCAGCTTTGGCTGATAGAAAAGGTAGCTTAGCAAAGCAGCTTAGGCTGAACTAGGAGACATGCAAAGCTCCTACTATACCACTGGTGTCATATGCACAATATCATAAGAAAACACAATACACAGATATACTAAAAATAAAGGTACTTTATTTTTATGACAATGTGCCAAAAGTATCTCAGTGAGTACCCTCAGTATGAGGATAGCAAATATACACAAGATATATGTACACAATACCAAAAATATGCAGTAACAGCAATAGAAAGCAATGCAAGCAATGTACAGTCACAATAGATTGCAATGAGAGCACATAGGTATAGGGGCAACACAAACCATATACTTCAAAAGTGGAATGCGAAACACGAATGGACCCCAAACCTATGTGAGCTTGTAGAGGGTCGCTGGGACTGTAAGAAAACAGTGAGGGTTAGAAAAATAGCCCACCCCAAGATCCTGAAAAGTAGGTTTAAAGTGCACCTAAGTTCCCCAAAGAGCACAAGTCGTGATAGGGGAATTCTGCAAGGAAGACCAACACCAGCAATGCAACAACAATGGATTTCCAGACGAGAGTACCTGTGAAACAAGGGGACCAAGTCCAAGAGTCACACTCAAGTCGGGAGTGGGCAGATGCCCAGGAAATGCCAGCTGAGGTTGCAAATAAGCTGCCACCGGATGGTAGAAGCTGTGGATTCTGCAAGAACGAAGAGGACTAGGAACTTCCCCTTTGGAGGATGGATGTCCCGTGTCGTGAAGAAGCTTGCAGAGGTGTTCCCACGCAGAAAGACCGCAAACAAGCCTTGCTAGCTGCAAGGGTCGCGGTTAGGGTTTTTGGATGCTGCTGTGGCCCAGGAGGGACCAGTATGTCGCCAATTGCGTGAGGAGACAGAGGGGGCGCCCAGCAAGACAAGGAGTCCACTCAGAAGCAGGCAGCACCCGTAGAAGTGCCGGAACAGGCACTACGAAGAGGAGTGAACCGGAGCTCACCCGAAGTCACAAAAGAAGGTCCCACTACGCCGGAGGACAACTCAGGAGGTCGTGCACTGCAGGTTAGAGTGTCGGGGACCCAGGCTTGGCTGTGCACAAAGGAAATCCTGGAAGAGTGCACAGGAGCCAGAGCAGTTGCAAATCACGCGGTGCCCAGCAATGCAGTCTAGCGTGGTGAGGCAAGGACTTACCTCCACCAAACTTGGACTGAAGAGTCACTGGACTGTGGGAGTCACTTGGACAGAGTTGCTGAGTTCCAGGACCACGCTCGTCGTGCTGAGAGGGGACCCAGAGGACCGGTGATGCAGTATTTTGGTGCCTGCGGTTGCAGGGGGAAGATTCCGTCGACCCACACGAGATTTCTTTGGAGCTTCTAGTGCAGAGAGGAGGCAGACTACCCCCACAGCATGCACCACCAGGAAAGCAGACGAGAAGGCAGCTGGATCAGCAATACAAGGTTGCAGTAGTCGTCTTTGCTACTTTGTTGCGGTTTTGCAGGCGTCCAGAGCAGTCAGGGGTCGATTCCTTGGCAGAAGGTGAAGAGAGAGATGCAGAGGAACTCTGATGAGCTCTTGCATTCGTTATCTAAAGAATTCCCCAAAGCAGAGACCCTAAACAGCCAGAAAAGGAGGTTTGGCTTCTTAGGAAGGAGGCTAGGCTAGCAACACAGGTAAGAGCCTATCAGAAGGAGTCTCTGACGTCACCTGCTGGCACTGGCCACTCAGAGCAGTCCAGTGTGCCAGCAGCACCTCTGTTTCCAAGATGGCAGAGGTCTGGAGCACACTGGAGGAGCTCTGGGCACCTCCCAGGGGAGGTGCAGGTCAGGGGAATGGTCACTCCCCTTTCCTTTGTCCAGTTTCACGCCAAAGCAGGGCTGGGGGATCCCTGAACCGGTGTAGACTGGCACCATCTGTGCCCATCAAAGCATTTCCAGAGGCTGGGGGAGGCTACTCCTCCCAGCCCTGACACCTTTTTCCAAAGGGAGAGGGTGTAACACCCTCTCTCTGAGGAAGTCCCTTGTTCTGCCTTCCTGGGCCAAGCCTGGCTGGACCCCAGGAGGGCAGAAACCTGTCTGAGGGGTTGGCAGCAGCAGCTGCAGTGAAACCCCGGGAAAGGTAGTTTGGCAGTACCCGGGTCTGTGCTAGAGACCCGGGGGATCATGGAATTGTCTCCCTAATGCCATGATCTTAGAGATGTTACATGGCCATGTTCGGAGTTACCATGGTGACGCTATACATAGGTAGTGACCTATGTATAGTGCACGTTTGTAATGGTGTCCCCGCACTCACAAAGTCCGGGGAATTTGCCCTGAACAATGTGGGGGCACCTTGGCTGGTGCCAGGGTGCCCACACACTAACTTAGCACCCAACCTTTACCAGGTAAAGATTAGACATATAGTTAACTTATAAGTTACTTACGTGCAGTGGTAAATGGCTGTGAAATAACATGGACGTTATTTCACTCAGGCTGCAGTGGCAGGCCTGTGTAAGAATTGTCAGAGCTCCCTATGGGTGGCAAAAGAAATGCTGCAGCCCATAGGGATCTCCTGGAACCCCAATACCCTGGGTACCTTAGTACCATATACTAGGGAATTATAAGGGTGTTCCAGTATGCCAATGTGAATTGGTGAAATTGGTCACTAGCCTGTTAGTGACAATTTGTAAAAGAGAGAGCATAACCACTGAGGTTCTGGTTAGCAGAGCCTCAGTGAGACAGTTAGGCATCACACAGGGAACACATACATATAGGTTACAAACTTATGAGCACTGGGGTCCTAACTAGCAGGGTCCCAGTGACACATAACAAACATACTGAAAACATTGGGTTTTCACTATGAGCACTGGGCCCTGGCTAGCACGATCCCAGTGAGACAGTGAAAACACCCTGACATACACTCACAAACAGGCCAAAAGTGGGGTTAACAAGGCTAGAAAGAGGCTACTTTCTCACACAGTCCACTAAGACCATTTATGCCAGTAGGTGGGCAAAATTCGTGTCCTGGTGTGGAGAAAGGCAAACTGACCCTTTGAAGGTCCACCTTTCTGATATCTTATTATTTGCTTTGGACTTTGGCAAAGGGGTTGTGCAGTGGCTATGGTTAAAGGTTATTTAACTGCCCTGTCAGCCTTTCTTTGCCTCCCGGATCAGCCTTCATTGTTTAAATCACCTGTTATAGTTAGGTTTCTTAAGGGTTTACTTAATAAGTTTCCTCCGATTCCTTTTCGTGTGCCTCAGTGGGACCTAAATCTTGTTTTGACCTTTTTAGTGGGGTCTTCTTTTGAGCCCATGCCCGTTAAGGTTTTTAGTGCTTAAGGCAGTTGTTTTTTTTGCCATAACCTCAGCTAGGCGGGCTAGAGAGCTTCAATCTCTTTCTCTTAAACCCCCCCTTACCTTGTTTTTCCCCGATAAAGTAGTGTTGAAAACCAAGGCGGCTTTCCTGCCCAAAGTTGTCACTCCAGTTCATATAGGGCGGACTAATACCCTTCCATCTTTCTACCCTCCTCCTCACCCCTCGAAGGAGGGTGAAAGGCTTCACTGGTTGGACCCTAAAAGGGCGCTTAGTTTTTACATTGAAATGACGAAGGGCTTGCACCTGGAAGATCAGCTGTTTATGGGGTACGTTGGACAGAGGAAGGGCAAAGCAATCCATAAAAGAACGATCTCCAGGTGGGTTATCCTTTGTATCAAGATCTGCTACTCGTTGGCGAAAAAGGTTCCCCCTGAGGGTATCAGAGCCCATTCCACCAGGGCTAAGTCTGCTACTTCGGCCCTGGCAAGGGGGGTTCCGGTGGTGGATATTTGCAAAGCAACAACTTGGGCGTCCCTCCATACCTTTGCAAAGCATTACTGCTTGGACTCTGAGGGACGGCCATTTTGCACAATCTGTTTTGCAGGATTTCTTGGTGTAATCACAGGCACCCACCTCCGAGTGTATGTATGTGTATATATGTGTATATATATATATATATATATATATATAGGTTTTGATTATGTTGTATCATGAAGGCTGTATTTATTGGAGTTACTCTGAAGCCAGTTCTCACCTGTTTGCTTCAAAGGCAAGTAAAAAATGGGTGAAACTGACATCAGCAGCTGGTGAGGACCTCTTATTGGCACAGTGACGTCAGACGGAGTTGCGTGGATCCGTGCAATTGTTACGTCCTCGTCGGCGTGGAGAGCTGGGAAGAAGATTTTCCGTCGGATGCTGGTGCAAGGGTGAATTTAAAAGGTGAGGAATCCACAGTTAGCAATTGTATCCACCAGAAAAAGCGTTACCGAAGGTAAGTAACTTGTTCTTTTGGGCACTGAGCACCATCTATGCAATGCTCGCCTGCACACATCTGTCTCCATTGCCACTTCAATTTGTTTGATGGCGTGGATCTGTGTGTGTGACCACCACATGAACCAGCTTTCTTAGCTCAGATAGTGCATTTGTGCATACTGCCCCCTTTTACGTGACTGTCCTAGCTGGAAGAATGCTTTTTGGAACATTTTATGAACTATAACAGATGAACACGTTCAGAGGAGGCCAGCATACATGTGTTTCCTTTCCCTAGCGACTCAGCACTCTTGATGCTCCCTATACTGCAATCCTTTTCTTTTGCTACTCAGGGTTATTTGCATAGATGATGGAAGGCTTAAAGACATCTCTGTGGGCATGCTTTGAAATTGAACGTGGCCCCACTTGTGCAACTTCGTTAAGTTTCCAGGAGCCATCTCAATCAATCACTCCTTGTTGCAGGTGGGGGAATTAGGAGGGTCATCTCAAATACTAGGATGTTAAGGTATAATGATATCACAAACATTAATTTCAGTTTGAAGTCTATTGTTTTGGAACGTAAATGCCAGCTGAGGACAAACGTGAAACTCTTGTGTCTTCATTTTCAGAATTGGCTCCTGCTTTGTACATTTGCACGGTCTGTAGTCTTTTCAGCTGCTGAACACCTTTCTTTGGTGGCTTTTCCACTTTGTATTTGTCAACTGTGAGGAAATGCCTCCTTGGCATGGTTACCCCCTAACGTTTTGCCTTTGCTGATGTTAAGTTATGATTTGAAAGTGTGCTGGTACCATGCTAACCAGGCCCAAGCACCAGTGTTCTTTCCCTAAACTGTACCTTTGTCTCCACAATTGGCACAACCCTGGCACTCAGGTAAGTCCCTTGTAACTGGTACCCCTGATACCAAGGGCCCTGATGCCAGGGAAGGTCTCTTAGGGCTGCAGCATGTCTTATGCCACCCTAGGGACCCCTCACTCAGCACATGCACACTGCCTCACAGCTTGTGTGTGCTGGTGGGGAGAAAATGACTAAGTCGACCTGGCACTCCCCCTCAGAGTGCCATGCCAACCTCACACTGCCTGTGGCATAGGTAAGTCACCCCTCTAGCAGGCCTTACAGCCCTAAGGCAGGGTGCAGTATACCACAGGTGAGGGCATATGTGCATGAGCACTATGCCCCTACAGTGTCTAAGCAAAACCTTAGACATTGTAAGTGCAGGGTAGCCATAAGAGTATATGGTCTGGGAGTTTGTCAAACACGAACTCCACAGTTCCATAATGGCTACACTGAAAACTGGGAAGTTTGGTATCAAACTTCTCAGCACAATAAATGCACACTGATGCCAGTGTGCAATTTATTGTAAGATACATCCAGAGGACATCTTAGAGATGCCCCCTGAAAACATACCCGACTTCTAGTGTAGGCTGACCAGTTCTTGCTAGCCTGCCACACACCAGACATGTTGCTGGCCACATGGGGAGAGTGCCTTTGTCACTCTGTGGCCAGGAACAAAGCCTGTACTGGGTGGAGGTGCGTCTCACCTCCCCCTGCCGGAACTGTAACACCTGGCGGTGATCCTCAAAGGCTCACCCCTTTTGTTACTGTGCCCCAGGGCATCCCAGCTAGTGGAGATGCCCGCCGCTCAGGCCACTGCCCCCACTTTTGGCGGCAAGGCTGGAGGAGATAATGAGAAAAACGAGGAGTCACCCACCAGTCAGGACAGCCCCTAAGGTGCCCTGAGCTGAGGTGACCCCTGCCTTTAGAAATCCTCCATCTTGGTTTTGGAGGATTCCCCCAATAGGAATAGGTATGTGCTCCCCTCCCCACAGGGAGGAGGCACAAAGAGGATGTAGCCACCCTCAAGGACAGTAGCCATTGGCTACTGCCCTCCCAGACCTAAACACACCCCTAAATTCAGTATTTAGGGACTCCCCAGACCCCAGGAAATCAGATTCCTGCAACCTGAGAAAGAAGAAGGACTTCTGACCTACAAGCCTGCACAGAAGGAGGAAGACGACAACTAATTTGGCCCCAGCCCTACTGGCCTGTCTCCAACTTCCAAAACCTGCTCCAGCGACCTCTGAAGCCTCAGAGGACTGCCCTGGACTACAGGACCAAGAAACTCCCATGAACAGCGGCCCTGTTCAAAACCTGCAACTTCTTTGCAACAAAGAAGCAACTTCCAAGGACTTCACGTTTCCCACCAAAAGAGTGAGGCTCTACACACAGCACCTGACGCCCCCGGCTCTACCTGCAGAAAACCAACAACTCAGGGAGGACTCCCCGGCAACTGCAAGCCTGTGAGTAACCAGAGACGACCCCCCCTGAGCCCCCACAGAGACGCCTGCAGAGAGAATCCAGAGGCTCCCCCTGACCGCGACTGCCTGTAACAAGGGACCGGACACCTGGAACCAACACTGCACCCACAGCCCCCAGGACCTGAAGGAACCGAACTTCAACGCAGGAGTGAGCCCCAGGTGACCCTCTGCCTAGCCCAAGTGGTGGCTGTCCCAAGAAGCCCCCCCTGTGCCTGCCTGCACCACTAGAGTGACTCCCGGGTCCCTCAATTGATTCCTACCTGAAACCCAGCTCACTGCACCCGTCCGCCCCTGTGCCGCTGAGGGTGTACTTTGTGTGCCTTCTCGTGTCCCCCCCCCCCCCGGTGCTCTACAAAACCCTCCTGGTCTGCCCCCCAAAGACGCAGGTACTTACCTGCTGGCAGACTGGAACCGGAGCACCCCTGTTCTCCATAGGCACCTATGTGTTTTGGGCACCTCTTTGACCTCTGCACCTGACCGACCCTCCATGCAGCAGATCAAATGTTTGTACATTCCTTCATACACTTGGCCTTAGACTGTAGACAGCCCCTACAGAGCACCACAGTAAAAATAGAATTTAAAAGAAACATGTTCATGTAACCATATAATCAGCCCCTTGAGGGCATAGTGTATTACACAATTTCAGGCCTAGCAGGCCTTTTAAATATCACTTAACTGTGGACTCAGGGGCACAAGTGTGCAGTGCCACAAGTCGTTACTAGATGTCCCTGTAGAGTCAACAGCAGAAGGTGCAGTACCACTGGCCATGGCTAGAAGTCCCATGTGGACAGAATATCTGAGGACCAGAGTTAGCAGTGTGGAACATGGACACTTACCTGAAAGATACGAAACAAGTACTACGTCTCATAAAAGACAGACTTTTCGACCTAGAAAAAGAGATGTGGAGAGCCTATACACTAGACTTCCTCATACTGATATATTACAAATAATTGAGGTAATTTTAGACATAGACTAGGAGTATCGGACACCACAAAAAGTGGTTATGGAATGTTGCTATTGGGCTCTAACACTAAATTTCTTCGAGTCTAGAGGAACCTTGTATCTTCAGAAACATGGACCAGCACGGGAAGTACATTCGCTTCGAGCTTAGCAGGCCTCTATGTCCACCATCTCAAGAAACAGAGAATCCCGAGCCCTGTAAAACCCGTACAGGGAGAAGATAAAAATATGGGAAAGGTACAATGATGATATACTGGTCATATGGAAAGGGGCATGTAAGGAAATGCCTCCTTGGCATGGTTACCCCCTGACTTTTTGCCTTTGCTGATGCCAAGTTATGATTTGAAAGTGTGCTGAGGCCTGCTAACCAGGCCCCAGCACCAGTGTTCTTTCCCTAACCTGTACTTTTGTTTCCACAATTGGCACACCCTGGCATCCAGGTAAGTCCCTTGTAACTGGTACCAAGGGCCCTGATGCCAGGGAAGGTCTCTAAGGGCTGCAGCATATCTTATGCCACCCTGGGGGACCCCTCACTCAGCACACACACTGCTTGCCAGCTTGTGTGTGCTAGTGGGGATAAAACGACTAAGTCGACATGGCACTCCCTTCAGGGTGCCAGGCCAACCTCACACTGCCTATAGGTATAGATAAGTCACCCCTCTAGCAGGCCTTACAGCCCTAAGGCAGGGTGCACTATACCATAGGTGAGGGCATAAGTGCATGAGCACTATGCCCCTACAGTGTCTAGGCAAAACCTTAGACATTGTAAGTGCAGGGTAGCCATAAGAGTATATGGTCTGGGAGTCTGCCATGCACGATCTCCACAGCACCATAATGGCTACACTGAAACTGTGAAGTTTGGTATCAAACTTCTCAGCACAATAAATGCACACTGATGCCAGTGCACATTTTATTGTAACATACACCCCAGAGGGCATCTTAGAGACGCCCCCTGAAACCTTAACCGACTTCCAGTGTGGGCGGACTAGTTTTAGCAGCCTGCCACACACCAGACATGTTGCTGGCCACATGGGGAGAGTGCTTTTGTCACTCTGTGGCTAGTAACAAAGCCTGTACTGGGTGGAGGTGCTTCTCACCTCCCCCGGCAGGCACTGTAACACCTGGCGGTGAGCCTCAAAGGCTCATCCCCCTTGTTACAGCACCCCAGGGCACCCCAGCAAGTGGAGTTGCCCACCCCCTCCGGCCATGGCCCCACTTTTGGCGACAAGGCCAGAGGAGATAATGAGAAAAACAAGGAGGAGTCACTGGCCAGTCAGGACAGCCCCCAAGGTGTGCTGAGCTGATGTGACTCTGACTTTTAGAAATCCTCCATCTGGCAGATGGAGTATTCCCCCAATAGGATTAGGGATGTGCCCCCCTACCCTCAGGGAGGAGGCACAAAGAGGGTGTAGCCACCCTCAGGGCTAGTAGTCATTGGCTACTAACCCCCCAGACCTAAACACACCCCTAAATCGAGTATTTAGAGGCTCCCAGAACCCAGCAAGATAGATTTCTGCAACCTAAGAAGGAGAAGGACTGCTGAGCTGAAACACCTGCAGAGAAGCCGGAGACACCAACTTCTTTGGCCCCAGCTCTACCAGCCTGTCTCCCCACTTCAAAAGAACTGCTCCAGCGACAAGTTCCACAGGGTCCAGCGACCTCTGAAGCCTCAGAGGACTTCCTTGCATCTAAAAGGACCAAGAACTCCAGAGGACAGCGGCTTTGCAAGAAAGAAGCAACTTTGAAACAACATACATTTCCCGCCGGAAGCGTGAGACTTTGCACTCTGCACCCTGCACCCGACGCCCCCGGCATGACTTGTGGAGAACCAACGCTTCAGGGAGGACTCCCCGGCGACTGCGAGCCCGTGAGTAGCCAGAGTTGACCCCCCTGAGCCCCCACAGCGATGCCTGCAGAGGGAATCCAGAGGCTCCCCCTGACCGCGACTGCCTGCTTCAAATACCCGACGCCTGGTAAGGACACTGCACCCGCAGCCCCCAGGACCTGAAAGATCCGATCTCCAGTGCAGGAGCGACCCCCAGGTGGCCCCCTCCCTTGCCCATGTGGTGGCTACCCCGAGGAGCCCCCCCCCCCCTTGCCTGCCTGCATCGCTGAAAAGACCCCTTCTTCTCCCATTGAACTCCATTACAAACCCGACGCCTGTTAGGACACTGCACCCGGCCGCCCCCGTGCTGCTGAGGGTGTACTTTGTGCTGACTTGTGCCACCCTCAGTGCCCTACAAAACCCCCCTGGTCTGCCCTCCGAAGACGCGATTACTTACCTGCTGGCAGACTAGAACCGGGGCACCCCCTTCTCCATTGAAGCCTATGCGTTTTGGGCACCACTTTGACCTCTGCACCTGACTGGCCCTGAGCTGCTGGTGTGGTAACTTTGGGGTTGCCCTGAACCCCCAACGGTGGGCTACCTTGGACCCAACTTTGAACCCTGTAGGTGGTTTACTTACCTGCAAAACTAACAAACACTTACCTCCTCTAGGAACTGTTGAAAATTGCACTGTCAAGTTTTAAAATAGCTTATTGCCATTTGTGTGAAAACTGTACATGCTATTTTGCTAATTCAAAGTTCCTAAGTGAAATACCTTTCATTTAAAGTATTGTTTATAAATCTTGAACCTGTGGTTCTTAAAATAAACTAAGAAAATATATTTTTCTATATAAAAACCTATGGGCCTGGAATTGTCTTCGAGTGTGTGTTCCTCATTTATTGCCTGTGTGTACAACAAATGCTTAACACTACCCTCTGATAAGCCTACTGGTCGACCACACTACCACAAAATAGAGCATTAGAATTATCTCTTTTTGCCACTCTCTTACCTCTAAGGGGAACCTTTGGACTCTGTGCTTGCTACTTCTTACTTTGAAATAGTGCATGTCCTCATTTCTGTCCTCAGAGAGCACAAAGGCCCTCACCACACCGGATCAGAAACTCGGCTCTCAGCAGCAGGCTGGCACAGACCAGTCTGTCCTGCACTGAACAATTGGGTAAATACAGAGGGCATCTCTAAGATGCCCTCTGTGTGCATTTTTTAATAAATCCAACACTGGCATCAGTGTGGGTTTATTATTCTGAGAAGTTTGATACCAAACTTCCCAGTATTCAGTGTAGCCATTATGGAGCTGTGGAGTTAGGTTTTGACAAACTCCCAGACCATATACTTAATATGGCCACAACTGTACTTATAATGTCTAATAATAGACTTAGACACTGTAGGGGCATATTGCTCATGCATCTATGCCCTCACCTGTGGTATAGTGCACCCTGCCTTAGGGCTGTAAGACCTGCTAGAGGGGTGACTTACCTATGCCACAGGCAGTATTTGGTGTGCATGCCATCCTGAGGGGGATGCCATGCCGACTTTGCCCTTTTCTCCCCACCAGCACACACAATCAGCAGTGTGCATGTGTTAGGTGAGGCTACCCTGAGGGTAGCACAACATATGCTGCAGCCCTTAGGGACCTTCCCTGGACACAGGGCCCTTGGTACCACTGGTACCTTTTACGAGGGACTTATCTGTGTGCCAGGGGTGTGCCAATTGTGTAAACAATGGTACATTTTAGGTGAAAGAACACTGGTGCTGGGGCCTGGTTAGCAGGGTCCCAGCACACTTCTCAGTCAAATCAGCATCAGTATCGGGCAAAAAGTGGGGGGTAACTGCAACAGGGAGCCATTTCCTTACAAGATGCGACTGTCAAAGGCTATTTGTCGGCACTGTCAACCTTTCTTTGCCTTCCGGTTCAACCTTCCTTGTTCAAATCACCTATTGTTCTTAGGTTCTTGAAAGGTTTAGCAAATACATTCCCTCCCACTCCATTTCTTATGCCTCAGTGGGATTTAAATCTGGTTTTAAATTTTTTAATGGGTTCACGGTTTGAAACCATGCATTCTTGTCCTTTAAGGTTATTGGTCTTTAAGACAGTTTTTCTTAAAGCTATTACGTCTGCTAGGCGTGTGAGTGAGCTTCAGGCCCTTTGTGTCAAACCTCCCTTTACATCATTCTTTCCTGATAAAGTGGTGCTAAAAACCAGGTTAGTTTTCCTTCCTAACGTTGTCACTCCTTTCCATATGGGACAGTCTATTACCCTTTCATCTTTCTACCCTCCTCCTCATCCTTCAAAAGAGGAAGAAAGACTCCATCGCTTGGCCCCAGAAGGGCTCTCAGTTTCTATATTGAGAGGACAAAGGACTTTCGGTTGGATGACCAACTCTTTGTTGGATATGTAGGAAAGATGAAAGGCAGAGCTGTCCATAAAAGAACCATATCCAGGTGGGTCATCCTTTGCATTAAGATCTGTTATTCGTTTTTAAAGAAGATTCCTCCTGAGGGTATTAGAGCTCTTTCTACCAGGGCTAAGGCTGCCACTTCCGCTTTGGCTAGGGGTGTGCCAGTGGTAGATATTTGTAAAGCGGCAACTTTGTCTTCCCTTCTTACTTTTGCGAAGCACTACTGCTTGGATTCGAAGGTCAGAAGGGATGGCCATTTTTCTAGATCTGTGTTGCAGGATTTCTTGGTGTGACTAGTCAGGCACCCACCTCCGAGTGTGGTACTGCTTTGGGACTCTATTCATAAGGTGAGGAATCCACAGGTAGTTGTGTCCCTCAGAACAAGAAGTTACTTACCTTCAGTAACGCTTTTTCTGGTGGATACAGTTAGCTACCTGTGGATTCCTCACAGTCCCACCCGCCACCCAGTTGCCTGTCTGGTCATACCAAGACATCAGTATGATTATATGTATGCATTTATTTGAGCTATCGTGAGGTCGGTTTTCACCTGTGCGCCTCAAAGGCATGTAAAAAAGGTTGAAACTGATGTCAGCACGCTGGTGAGGACCTCTTATTGCCACGGTGATGTCAGAAGGAGTCGCGTGCGGAGCCGTACAATTGTGACGATGTCGTTGACGTGGAGAGCTGGGAAGAAGATTTTCCGTCGAATACTGGCCCATTGGGAGAATTCATAAGGTGAGGAATCCACAGGTAGCTAGTATATCACCAGAAAAAGCATTACCGAAGGTAAGTAACTTGTTCCTCTGTTGCATCTCTTAGATGTAGTCTGGGAATATCATCATACGGGTTTGTTGATACATTAACTGATCCTTCTTGTGGGCTTCTCAAAAGAGAGTGTACCGGTCTCCATAATTAAGGATCGGTGCAATAATGGGGTGTGGGGGGTCATTGATTCAAGAATCTGTGTGTCTGTTCAAAAACAAATAGCTGGGAGAGGGTGTTTTGTGGTAGCTACGTAGGTAGCCATGTTTGCAGGAAATACGTGAAGGCCCACTTACCGCAACCAATAGGAGCAGCACGAGTAGTCTCAGTGCACATACCCCAAACAGAGCAACTGTGATCCTGGTCTTCTCCTCTTAGTGATGGGAGGGTTGGATGTCTCAGCATTAGAGATTGTTCCTCAAAGCACGCTCTAGCTTCTATCCATTTTTGGTACGGTGGCAGGTTGATGGGATTGGGTGCATGCTTTGCTAATCAGGGGCAGCGGATCAGCCATGATCAGCAAGTTGTGCCAGAAAGGTGCGAGATGGGAGGCCCCTTGGACCCACCAGGCCCTCTTGGCAGCCCAAAGTTGTCTGGAGAGGATGCCCAGTGTCTAGTACTTCTGCTCCCCAGTGGGGAAGAGGGCAAGTATTGCTTCTAGCATGATCGGGACAGGCCACTGATCTCAGTCACGCCACCCAAGACCCACAGGCCCACCACCTCATTTAAGTGCAAGGATGTGCTTGGAGCCATCACTCCTGTCCCCCACCAGACAGCAGAAGACATTTCCAGGCCCATGTCCAGAAGCCATGACCAGGGGTATCGGTATGGCCGCAAAACAGTTTTGGGGTGGACAGGCATCGGCTGTGGTGTAATCCTAGAGGTGAGTAACATGTAGTGCATTGGATTGTGAGGGATTCGGAGCAGGGCTGTGGAGCGCGATTACAATGCATCCACCATCTTGGTTAGGCAAGTCATGCCTCCTAAGGGTATTTTATTTTGCAACATTTTTCACCGTACAATGACTGTGAGGTGCACCTCTGTGCATGGGAGGAAGAACAGATGGCCTGTGATTTCTCCCAGCTTGTTATTTTTTTTTTTATGTCTCTCCTACTCACATTCCACAAAGGACTCTGAATTGTGCAGCAAAGTGACCAGAAGGGCCCACATGGATATATAAAAAAATCAGTCTCACGATTAAGCTTGAAGACCTCAAGCATGCAGAGTAAAAGTGTGCAGAAGCTGTCCAGAATGGTACAACCTCGACTGTTTCTGTGATTGTATCTAAATGGAAACAACATTGCTATTGCCATCACTCTTAGCATTCCCAGCATCACTATGACTCCTTTTTAGGTTGAAGGTGTGCTAAAGACATCTTAGGAGGCATTCAGGAAGCTTCCCTGGGAAGGCATTCCACCTATTGCTCATCATTGGCATGGTGGTTTATAAGTCACATTTGCTTGCTTATTATTTGCTGGCTTTAATTATTTTAGGCTCTTTCTCTTGGGTTAGTCAAATCTGTAGATTGTCCTTGTATTTGTCTACAAAAGTGTATGCAAGTGCTTGCCTTTAAATTGTGTTCTTGGCACATTTGCTGTGCATTCAAAGACAGAGGTCACATTTCTTCCTTTGTCTTTGGAGTGTGGGGGTGTTTTCTTTTATTTCTGACTACAGATTGAGAGGATTTATGTGACAATCCTTTTAGGTACCCATGTGAGACAAGGTTGTAGGATGTTCTTTTTCCTAGCACACAACAAAATTTAAATGCCTGTAAATGAACTGTGCAAATATTTCATAATATATCAGCAATGAGGAAAGCCCAAATGAAATGCATTCCTTGTAAATCTGAAGTCTGGAGGAAACAAATATTTTAATATGTACAAAATAGTACACTTGGTGATGCCATTTCCACACCTTCTCGTTTGTGCACTGTATAGTTTTATCAGTAAAACTCTTGTCTGTGCAAACGTAATGGTCATTTGAATTGAAAATATGTTGACTGGTAATGGCAGTGCACTATCACATCATGCATGCTCCACTTTACGATGTGCCGCTTTTCTCTGCACCTCTCTATTGTACTCTGCTCCACTCCACTCTGCCACACCACTCTATTCCACATCACTCTACTGCTCTGTACTCTGCTGCGCGCCACTAGTTTATGCCACTCTACTTTGCACCACTGCACTCTTCGCTGCTGCACTCTAAATCATTCCTGTCTAGGACACTCCACTCTATTTGACACCACTCCAACCTTTGCCACTACACAACACTCTACACCGGTCCACTCTACAACACTCCATGACACACTGACACCCTGTTCCCTTCTCCACTACATCATACCACTTGACAACACACTACGTCACTCCACACCGCTCCACTCTGCCAATCCACATAGGCCGGGTGCAGTATACCACAGGTGGCATAGCTGCATGAGCAACATGCCCCTACAATGTCTAAGTCCATTCTTAGACATTGTAAGTGCAGTGTGGCCATATTGAGTACATGGGCTGGGAGTTTGTCATTGAGAACCCCACAGCTCCATGATGGCTTCACTGAAGGCTGGAAAGTTTGGTATTCAATTTCTCAGCACAGTAAACTCACACTGATGCCAGTGTTGAATTTATTGAAAAATGCACTGTAGGAGGCTGGTCTGGCTTGTGTTGGGGAACCAGAGGTACTTACACCTTGTGCCAGGTCCAGTTATCCCTTATTAGTGTAGAAGAGGTGTTTCTAGCAGCTTAGGCTGATAGAAGGTAGCTATGGCGAAGCAGCTTAGGCTGAACTAGGAGACATGTAAAGCTCCTACTATACCACTGGTGTCATATGCACAATATCATAAGAAAACACAATACACAGATATACTAAAAATAAAGATACTTTATTTTTATGACAATATGCCAAAAGTATCTCAGTGAGTACCCTCAGTATGAGGATAAGTTATATACACAAGATATATGTACACAAACCAAAATTATGCAGATAATAGCGAAAGGAAGTAATGCAAGCAAAGTAAAGTTAAAGTAGATTGCAATAGGAGCACATAGGTATAGGGGCAACACAAACCATATACTCCAAAAGTGGAATGCGAACCACGAATGGACCCCAAACCTATGTGAGCTTGTAGAGGGTCGCTGGGACTGTAAGAAAACAGTGAGGTTTAGAAAAATAGCCCACCCCAAGAACCTGAAAGGTAGGTGTAAAGTGCACCTACTACCCCCAGAGAGCACAGAAGTCGTGATAGGGGGATTCTGCAAGGAGAACAAACACCAGCAATGCAACAACACTGGATTTCCGGACCTGAGTACCTGTAAGACAAGGGGACCAAGTCCAAGAGCCCCGACAGTGTCGAGAGTGGGCAGGAGCCCAGGAAATTCCAGCTGAGGGTGCAAGGAAGCTGCCACCGGGTGGAAGAAGCTTGGTGTTCTGCAAGAACGAAGAGGACTAGGAACTTCCCCTTTGGAGGATGGATGTCCCACGTCGAGAAGAAGCTTGCAGAAAGACCGCAAACAAGCCTTGCTAGCTGCAAGGGTCGCGGTTAGGGTTTTTGGATGCTGCTGTGGCCCAGGAGGGACCAGGATGTCGCCACTTGGATGAGGAGACAGAGGGGGCGCCCAGCAACGTAGGGAGCCCTCACAAAAGCAGGCAGCGCCCGCAGAAGTACCTGAACAGGCACTTGGAAGAAGAGTGAACCGGAGTCTACCCAAAGTCACAAAAGGGAGTCCCACGACGCCAGAGGACAACTCAGAAGGTTGTGCACTGCAGGTTAGAGTGTCGGGGACCCAGGCTTGGCTGTGCACAAAGGAAATCCTGGAAGAGTGCACAGGAGCTGGAGCAGCTGCAAATCACGCGGTACCCAGCAATGCAGTCTAGCGTGGGGAGGCAAGGACTTCCCTCCACCAAACTTGGACTGAAGAGTCACTGGACTGTGGGAGTCACTTGGACAGAGTTGCTGAGTTCCAGGGACCACGCTCGTCGTGCTGAGAGGGGACCCAGAGGACCAGTGATGCAGTCTTTTATTGCCTGCGGTTGCAGGGGGAAGATTCCGTCGACCCACGGGAGATTTCTTCAGAGCTCCTGGTGCAGGGAGGAGGCAGGCTACCCCCAGAGCATGCACCACCTGGAAACAATCGAGAGAGCCGGCAGGATGAAGCGATACAAGGTTGCTAGTACTTGTCTTGCTACTTTGTTTTTGCGGTTTTGCAGGCATCCTGAGCAGTCAGCGGTCGATCCTTTGGCAGGAGGTGAAGAGGGAGATGCAGAGGAACTCTGGTGAGCTCTTGCATTCGTTATCTGGTGAGATCCCCAAAGCAGAGACCCTAAATAGCCAGAAAGGAGGTTTGGCTACCTAGGAAGGAGGATTGGCTACCAAGAGAGGTAAGAGCCTATCAGAAGGAGCCTCTGACGTCACCTGCTGGCACTGGCCACTCAGAGCAGTCCAGTGTGCCACAGACACCTCTGTTTCCAAGATGGCAGAGGTCTGGGACACACTAGAGGAGCTGTGGGCACCTCCCCTGGGAGGTGCAGGTCAGGGGAGTGGTCACTCCCCTTTCCTTTGTCCAGTTTCGTGCCAGGGCAGGGCTGGGGGATCCCTGAACCGGTGTAGACTGGCTTATGCATAGATGGGAACCATCTGTGCCCATCAAAGCATTTCCAGAGGCTGGGGGAGGCTACTCATCCCCATCCTTCACACCGATTTCCAAAGGGAGATGGTGTAACACCCTGCTCTCAGAGGAAATGCTTTGTTCTGCCTTACTGGGACTGAACTGTTCAGACCCTAGGGGTTGGCAGCAGCTGCATTGAAGACCCCGGAAAGGCAGTTTGGCAGTACCTGGGTTCTGTGCTAGAGACCCGGGGGATCATGGAATTGTCCCCCCAATGCCAGAATGGCATTGGTGTGACAATTCCATGATCTTAAACATGTTACATGGCCATGTTCAAAGTTACCATTGTGACGCTGTACATAGGTAGTGACCTATGTACAGTGCACGCGTGTAATGGTGTCCCCGCACTCACAAAGTCCGGGGAGTTTGCCCTGAACGATGTGGGGGTACCTTGGCTAGTGCCAGGGTGCCCACACACTAAGTAACTTTGCACCCAACCTTCACCAGGTGAAGGTTAGACATATAGGTGACTTATAAGTTACTTAAGTGCAGTGGTAAATGGCTGTGAAATAACGTGGACGTTATTTCACTCGGGCTGCAGTGGCAGGCCTGTGTAAGAATTGTCAGAGCTCCCTATGGGTGGCAAAAGAAAGGCTGCAGCCCATAGGGATCTCCTGGAATCCCAATACCCTGGGTACCTCAGTACCATATACTAGGGAATTATATGGGTGTACCAGTATGCCAATGTAATTGGTGAAATTGGTCACTAGCCTGTTAGTGACAAATTTGGAAAGCAGAGAGAGCATAACCACTGAGGTTCTGGTTAGCAGATCCTCAGTGAGACAGTTAGTCATCACACAGGGATTCATACAGGGCACATACTTATGAGCACTGGGGCACTGCCTGGCAGGGTCCCAGTGACACATAGACTAAAACAACATATATACAGTGAAATATGGGGGTAACATGTCAGGCAAGATGGTACTTTCCTACATGCACACAGAGGGCTTCTTGGAGATGCCCCCTATATTTTACCCAACCCTTTAATGTAAGGCTGACTGGTCTGTGCCAGCCTTCCACCAACAGACAAGTTTCTGACCCCATGGAGTCTGTCTGGAACAAGGCCTGCTCTGTGAGGAGGTGCTTCACACCTCCCCCCTGCAGGAACTGCAACACTTGGCGGTGAGCCTCAAAGGCTCCTGCCTCTTGTTACACTATCCCAGGGCACTCCAGCTAGTGGAAAATGTCCGCCTCCGGACCAACCTCCACTTTTGGTGGCGGGTCTGGCAGGAAACACCCCCGTGAGAATCCTCTATCTTTCTTTGGAGGGTGCCAGCCACCCTCCGGGACAGTAGCCATAGATTACTGCTCTCTGACACCTGTAAAACCCTAAATCTGGTATTTAGGGGCACCACTGAACCTTGCTCTTCAGATTCCTTGAGACCCCAAGAAGGAGGAGACCTTGAAGAGCCAACCCCAGCAGTGAAAACTTCAGATGACAACTGACTTGGCCCTAGCCCTACCAGCCTGACTGCAGTGTCAAGAATCCTGCTACAAAAGATGAGACATCTTTCAGGACTAGCAACCCTTACAAACACTCAGAAGACTGCCAGCCCACCAGAGGACCAAGATCTGCAGAGAACAGCGGCCCTGTCCACAAAGAAACATCCAAGGACGACTCCAGAACAGCCCCGGTTCCGTGAGCCCTGTCCTGTGTCCAGGTGGCCCACCGGTTCAGAGAAGGTCCTCCGGCAACTCCGACCTTGAATTCAACCTGGGTTGACCCCTTCTGGCCAACACAACAACACCTGCAGCCTAAATCTGGAGGACCCCCTGACCGCAACCTGATCCGACAAAGATTCCTGACGCCCAAACGTACCCCTGCATCTGCAGCGCCCTGGCCTTGGGAATCTGACTGATATTAGAGCAATGTCCCGTTGGCTCCTGTCCTACTTGTCCAGCCTTTGGTTTTCCGCAACTCACTTCCTGGACCCAGCCTGCAGCATCTTTGTGACCCCCTGGTGTTCTCCCATCCATTGAAAAGCATTTGGGCACCTGTCACTTTATTTGCACCCTGCACTCTGCCGCCTGTGCCTCTGAGGGTGTGTGTTTGGTGCTGACCTGTGCCCCCAAACTGCCCCTTCCCCCGGATGCTGATCTAAACCCCCCAAGTCTATGCCCTGAAGTCCTGGGTACTTACCTGCAGCCTGTTTCTTTCAGAGTGCCCCCAGCCTCATAGGATTCCATTAAAAACCCAACACCAACTCTGTCATCTGCACCCAGCCGTCCCTCTGTTGCTGCTGGTGTGCATTTTGGATCAACTTGAACCTTGACCTGTGGATATCCTAACCCTCGAAGACTGGGATCGTAAGTCGAGTATGTACCTGTAAACTCTGTTAACACTTTTCCTAGTGGATCACGAGTGGCACCTCCATTCGGAGGTGGTACAAGGGCTCTTTCAGCAGTGGGGAGAGCCTTGGTTACATCAGTTCACCTTCGAAGAGAATGAGCAATGTCAGCAGTATTGCATGTTGGAGTTTCCAAGGTGGCACTTGCTTGGCGACGCTTTCTGTTGCGAGTGGAGCTCAAGCCTCCTGTATGCCTTTCCACCTATACCACTCTTGCCCCGAGTGTTCAAGAAGATCAAGAACAGCTGGGCTCAATAATCCTTGTGGCTCTGGACTAGGCACACGGAGAGTATGGTATCCTGAGCTTCTGAAAATGAACCGCGATCCTTTGAGGGAGGATCTTCTGTCGCAGCAGCAGGGGATGGTCCTCCACCCGAACCTGTCAACTCTGCTTCTTTATGCGTGGAGAATGGGTGGTGGCAGTTGACACCCTTCAACCTCCTTTCAGAAGTCTGTAATCTCATTTTAGCAGCCAGCCATTCCTCCACAAATATGGTACATGCCTGTCACTGGCAAAGATTTGTAGGATTTTATACAGAGAACTCTATAGATCCTCTCTCTGCTTCTTTATCTGATATTCTTCTCTTCATTCTTACTTGTGACCAACAGGGTTCCTCTTTGGGGACACTGAAGGGCTATATTTCCGCTCTGTCAGCCTTTCTGGGGCTGCCTGTTCAACCCTCTTTTTTCAAGTCCCCTATTGTACCATAAGTTTTTTAAAGGGCTTGTAAATATGTTTTCCCCCCAAGCTCTTTGTCATGCCTCAGTGGGTTCTCAATCTAGTTCTAACATAACTCATGTGCGTTGCTTTTGAGCCACTGTAAAATTGTCCCCTCTGGCTCCACACCATCAAGACAGCCATCTTAGTGGCAATAACATCTGCCCAGAAGGTGAGTGAGATTACATGCCTTATCATCTAAGCCGCCATATCTCCCAGTGTTTCCAGTAAAGATAGTTCTTTGCACTTGTGCCTCTTTCTTCCCCAAGGTGGTGACCCCATTCAATCTGGGTCAAACTGTCACCTTGCCCACTTTCTTTGCTCCCCCTTAATCCCTCTAAGGAAGAGGAATGACTGCACCATTTGGACCAAACAAAAGCTTTGTCGTTTTACCTTGATAGCACAAAAGAGTTCCGAGTGGACAACCACCTCTTTGTGGTGTATGTGGGAGCCAAGAAGGGACAGGCAGTGCAGAAATTGACAATTTAGCTCTGGGTTGTTCTGTATATTAAGACCGGTTATGCCCTGTGTAGGAAAGTACCCTCTTTCTTGGCATGATTACCCCCTTTTTCTGCCTGACGTCAGTGTGTTTGACTGTATTCACTGGGATCCTGCTAACCAGGATCCCAATGATTATGCTCTCTCTCCCAAAACTCTGTATTTAATCCACAATTGACACACTGGTGCCCCATTGTAAGTCCCTAGTATACGGTACCTTGGTACCTAGGGAATTAGGATTCGAGGGGATCTGTATCGGCTGCAGCATATATTTTGCCAGCCATAGGGAGCCCAACCAAAGGGTTCTGCAGGACTGCCATTGCAGCCTGCGTGAAAAGGTGCAAGCACCCTTTCACTGCCATTTTCCCAGACTTTGTCAGTGCGGGGACATTATTTTACGCATGTACTGGACATAGGTCAATATCTATGTCCAGCTACATAATGGTAACACCGAACGTAGGCATGTTTAGTGTCAAAAATTTGGGAATCATACCCAAAGTCTTTTGCAAGCATTGGTTGTATGATTCCATGCACTCTGGGGGCTCCTTAGAGGACCCCCAGTATTGCCATTTCAGCCTTCTGAGGGTTTCTGGCCAGCCCATGCTTCTGCCACCTCCCAGACAGGTTTCTGCCCTCCTGCTGCTTGAGCAGCTCAAGCCCAGGAAGGCAGAGCAAAAGTTTTCGTTTGGGAGATTGATGTTACTTCTTTTCCCTTTGGAAATAGGTGTTACAGGCTTGGGATGGGTAGCCTCCCCAAGCCACTGGAATGCTTTGAAGTGCACATTTGGTGCCCTGCCTGCATAAACCAGTCTACATTGGTTCAGGGATCCTGAGTCCCTGCTCTGGTGCAAAACTGGAGAGAGGAAAGGGACTGACCATTCCCCAGTCCATCACCACTCCAGGGGTGATGCTCAGAGCTCCTTCAGAGCGTCCCTGGGTTTTGCATCTTGGTTTCAAGGTTGGCAGGGAACTCTGTGGTCACCCAGCTAGGTGACAAATTCCCCTTTCAGGGCTATTTAGGGTCTCTCTCTTGAGTGGTTCCTCAGATTCAGATTACAAGACTCCAGAAGGATTCCTCTGTAACCTCCACTTTGACTTCTGACCAAAGAAACTGCATCAGGACTCTTCAGGACCCTACAAGCTGCAACAAAGAAGCAAGGCGCCTCATGCAACATTGTATCTCTGGCTCCTTTAAGCAACTGCAACATTTCCCCGGTTGTGCATCCTCTCAGGACAGCCCATCTTCAGCCTGCATCAGAAGGAAAAAGGAATCTCCCTTATGCTGAAGGAGTCACTCCCCTGCTTCTGCAAGCAGCAACGACCGGCTGCGTGAAGCCCCTCTCCTGCTGAGCTGCATGGATCCTGCATCATGTGTGGTGGACTGAAGTAGTCCTGACGGTCCTCACTTCCAGCTGTCCAACTTGGGTGGCGGTAAGCCTTTGTCTGCCCACGCAAAACCGTACCCCCGTGAACTGCATCCTTTGCAGCTGCCAAGGCTTGTTGGCATCTTTTCCAAGAGATCTTCAGGCATCCTGATGCTCCAGCACTCCTTCCTGTGACGCACTGCTCCTTGACTGGTTCTCAGGCGGCGTGGGAGCCTTTTCCGTAGTGGTGCATGGGCCTCTTCTGCGACCTTCCCGTCCCTGTCCTGTGGGACTCCTGTGGGTGCTTCATGGGCTTCTGTGGTCTCTCTGTGTTCTGAGGACCCCCTCTGACTCCCCTTCCTGGCAGAGTCCAGAAGGTCGTTCCTGGTCCCCAGCAACTCCACTTTCCGCTAACTGTGAGTTTTGCATGTGCCAAGGCTTGTTGGCGGAATCCGAAGACGCAAACCCGACTGCAATCCCCCTTCCGGCGTGGGACATCACTTGCATCCCCCAGGAACTCGACTTCGTCGTCTTGGGCACAGCGCTGATTTTTCTTCCTCACTGGTGGCTCACCTTTTGCACCTTCAGCCTCGTGGGTAGGGGCTCCCGCTGTTTCTGGACTCTGCTGTGCTTCTTGGACGCAGTCCCCTTCTTCCACAGGTCCCTTTGTCCAGGAATCCACTGTTGGTCTGGGCTTTGCATCCTTCTTCTCTTCTCTGTGTGTGATCTGGGGAATATACAGTGATTTACTCCTGCTTTCCTGGTCGCTGGGGTGGTTTGTGGTACATAACTTTGGGCTTTCCTAGTACTCCCACCTCCCCTCAACACACTACACTTACCTAGGTGGGGGACCGACTTTCACATTCCACTTTCTTACTACATGTTTGTGCTCCCCATAGGAAAATACCATCTTGCCTGGCATGTTACTCCCATTTTTTACTTGTGTGTCAGTTTGTTTTTGCCTGTCTCACTGGGATCCTGCTAGCCATGACCCCAGTGCTCATAATTGTAGCCTCAATGTGTTCCCTGTGTGTTGCCTAACTCTGTCACTGAGGCTCTGCTAATCAGAACCTCAGTGCTTATGCGCTCTCTGCCTTTAAAAGTGTCACTGTAGGCTAGTGACCATTTTTACCAATTCTAATTGGCACACTGGAACACCCTTTTAATTCCCTACTATATGGTACCTAGGTACCCAGGGAATTGGAGTTCCAGGAGATCCCTATGGGCTGCAGCATTTCTTTTGCCACCCTTAGGGAGCTCAGACAATTCTTACACAGGACTGCCACTGCAGCCTGAATGAAATACCGTTCACGTTATTTCACAGCCATTTTACACTGCACTTAAGTAACTTATAAGTCACCTATATGTCTAACCCTCACTTGGTAAAGGTTAGGTGCAAAGTTACTAAGTGTGAGGGCATTCTGGCATTAGCCAAGTTATGACTTGAAAATGTGCTGAGGCCTGCTAACCAGGCCCCAGCACCAGTGTTCTTTCCCTAAACCTGTACCTTTGTCTCCACAATTGGCACACCCTGGCATCCAGGTAAGCCCCTTGTAACTGGTACCCCTGGTACCAAGGGCCCTGATGCCAGGGAAGGTCTTTAAGGGCTGCAGCATGCATTATGCCACCCTGGGGACCCCTCACTCAGCACAGACATCTGCTTGCCAGCTTGTGTGTGCTGGTGGGGAGAAAATGACTAAGTCGACATGGCACTCCCCTCAGGGTGCCATGCCAACCTCACACTGCCTATGGCATAGATAAGTCACCCCTCTAGCAGGCCTTACAACCCTAAGGCAGGGTGCACTATACCACAGGTGAGGGCATAGGTGCATGAGCACTATGCCCCTACAGTGTCTAACCTTAGACATTGTAAGTGCAGGTAGCCATAAGAGTATATGGTCTGGGAGTCTGTCATACACGAACTCCACAGCACCATAATGGCTACACTGAAAACTGTAAAGTTTGGTATCAAACGTCTCAGCACAATAAATACACAGTGATGCCAGTCTACATTTTATTGTGAAATACACCCAGAGGGCATCTTAGAGATGCCCCCTGAAAACATACCCAACTTCCAGTGTGGGCTGACTAGTTTTGCCAGCCTGCCACACACCAGACATGTTGCTGGCCACATGGGGAGAGTGCCTTTGTCACTCTGTGGCTTGTAACAAAGCCTGTACTGGGTGGAGGTGCTTCTCACCTCCCCCTGCAGGAACTGTAACACCTGGTGGTGAGCCTCAAAGGCTCACCCCCTTTGCTACAGCGCCACAGGGCATCCCAACTTGTGGAGATGCCCGCCCCCTCCGGCCACAGCCCCACTTTTGGCGGCAAGGCCGGAGGAGATAATGAGAAAAACAAGGAGTAGTCTCTGGCCAGTCAGGACAACCCCTAAGGTGTCCTGAGCTGAGGTGACTCTGACTTTTAGAAATCCTCCATCTTGCAGATGGAGGATTCCCCCAATAGGATTAGGGATGTGCCCCCTCCCCTCAGGGAGGAGGCACAAATAGGTTGTAGCCACCCTCAGGGCTAGTAGCCATTGGCTACTAACCCCCCAGACCTAAACACACCCCTAAATTGAGTATTTAGGGGTTCCCAGAACCAAGCAAGATAGATTCCTGCAACCTGAAGATGAAGGACTGCTGACCTGAAGCCCTGCAGAGAAGACGGAGACACCAACAGCTTTCGCCCCGGACCTACCGGCCTGTCTCCCAACTTCAAGAAAAACTGCAACAGCGACGCGTCCCCCAGGGTCCAGCGACCTCTGAAGCCTCAGAGGACTACCCTGCATCTAAAAGGACCAAGAACTCCCGAGGACAGCGGCCCTGTTCCACAAAGACTGCAACTTTGCAACAAAGAAGCAACTTTTAAAGACCACACGTTTCCCACCGGAAGCGTGAGACTTTCCACTCTGCACCCGACGCCCCGGCTCGACTTGTGGAGAAGGAACACTACAGGGAGGACTCCCCAGCGACTGCGACCCTGTGAGTAGCCAGAGTTGACCCCCCTGAGCCCCCACAGCAATGCCTGCAGAGGGAATCCAGAGGCTCCCCCTAACCGCGGCTGCCTGGCAGTGCAGAAGCAACCCTCAGTTGGCCCTCTCCCTTGCCCAGGTGGTAGCTACCCCGAGGAGCCCCCCCCCTCCCTGCCTGCATCGCTGCAGAGACCCCTGGGTCTCCCATAGAAACCTATTGCGAACCCGCCACCTGTTTGCACACTGCACCTGGCTGCCCTGTGCCGCTGAGGGTGTACCTTCTGTGCTGACTTGTGTCCCCCCCCGGTGCCCTACAAAACCCCCCCTGGTCTGCCCTCCGAAGTCGCTGGTACCTACCTGCTGGCAGACTGGAACCAGGGCACCCCCTTCTCAATTAAAGCCTATGTGTTTTGGGCACCACTTTGACCTCTGCTCCTGACCGGCCCAGAGCTGCTGGTGTGGTAACTTTGGGGTTGCCCTGAACCCCCAACGGTGGACTACCTTGGACCCATCTGTGAACCCTGTAAGTGCCTTACTTTCCTGGAAAACTAACAAATACTTACCTCCCCCAGGAACTGTTGAATTTTGCACTGTGTCCAATTTTAAAATAGCTTATTGAAATTTTTGCTAAAACTGTACATGTGATTGTGATTATTTAAAGTTCCTAAGATACCTGAGTTGAATACCTTTCATTTGAAGTATTACTAGTAAATCTTGAACCTGTGGTTCATATATTTTTCTATATAAAAACCTATTGGCCTGGAGTAAGTCTCTGAGTGTGTGTTCCTCATTTATTGCCTGTGTGTGTACAACAAATGCTTAACACTACCCTCTGATAAGCCTACTGCTCGACCACACTACCACAAAATAGAGCATTAGAATTAGCTCTTTTTGCAACTATCTTACATCTAAGGGGAACCCTTTGACTCTGTGCATGCTATTTCTTACTTTTAAATAGTACATACAGAGCAAACTTCCTACACCTTGGCAGTGGAGAGAGACAGGGTTTGGGTATAGCACCCCATGGTGGCAGAAATAGCTCAGGTTTCAGGGATTACAGGGTCACAGAGGACTCCTTGGATTCCAGAAACTTGCACAAAATTGTTCCCCCATACAGGGTGGGGAATGACATCTATAAGTGGTTTGCTGCACTTGAGAGAGCCTGTAAAAGTCAGAAGGTCCCCCAAAGGCAGGGGCTGTTATTCTCTGGTTGTCCTTCTCTTGCAAGGGAAGGGATACACTTCTCACAGTCAGAGAAGAGGATGCAAACAACTACACAATTCTTAAAACTGCACTCTTAGATGGTTTTGGTCTCACAATTGAGGAATATAGGATCAAGTTCAGAGACACCAGAAAAGAGGCCTCACAAGATGGGGTTGACTTTGTGGACTGTTCTGTGGAAGCTTTAGAAGGCTGGTTACATGGCAGCAAAGTGTTTGACTATGAGGGCTTGTACAATCTATTATTCAGAGAGCATATTGAGAATGATTGTAGTCTGATTTGTTACACCAATACTTGGTAGACTCAGATCTGACCTCTCCCCAAGGATTGGGAAAGAAGGCAGACAAATGGATCAGATCATGGGTGGGCAGAAAAGCTCATACAGGGGGGTGACAAGGACAAGAAAGAAAGAAAGTGGTAAGTCACATGACAAAGGTGGGTACAAAGATAAGAAAGAGTCTTTATCAGGCCCACAAAATTCATCTGGAGGTGTGTAGGAGGCTAGCCTGGTTTGTAGTGGGTACCTTGGGTACTTACACCTTATAAAAGGTCCAGTTATCCCTTATTAGTGAAGTAGTAGTGTTCTAGCAGCTTAGGCTGATAGAGGTAGCTATAGCAGAGCAGCCTAGGCTGAATTAGGAGACATGCAAAGCTCATGCAATACCACTTACAGTTATACAGTACCTACACACAAGTAAAGACAACACTCAGTGTTACCAAAAAGAAAGGTAGTTTATTTGGGTGACACAGTACCAAAAATATCTTAGGGGCAATACTCCTTCTGGAGGTAAGTATTATACACAATATATACACTAGACACCAAAATAAGGTAAGTAATTAGACATAGGATAGTGCAAACAATAGGACATGCTATAGAATGCAATGGGAGAAAATAGGTCTAGGGGCAACACAAACCATATACTAAAAGTGGAATGCAAACCACAAATTTACCCCTAGACAAATGTAGTGTGTTGAGAATCGCTGGGAGAGTAAGAATACAGTAAAGGTAAGTAAATTACCCTACCCAGAGCCCAGAAAAGCAGGAGTAAAGTACTGCAAGTTTCCTTAAGACACACTACACCTCGTGATATGGATTATTGCAGTAACCAACCAAGTCTGCAAATAACAACTGCTGGATTCCTGGACCTGAAGACCTGCAAAAGAAGAGGACCAAGTCCAGAAGTCGAAAGAAGTTCCAGGAAGGACAGGAGCCCCTGTCAACTCAGAAGAGGGTGCAAAAGAAGAGTCCCTGGTTGGACGAAGACTGCAGCAATGCACCCTAGGAAGATGCCAGCGGGTTCCTGCGTTATGCAAAGGATGTCCCACGATGTGAAGATGGATGCAGAAATGATTTTGTGTTGGAATTCGCCAACGAGCCTTGGTTACGACCAATGTGAGTTTTGCGTCAAAATGGTGCTGGCTGGACAGAGGAGGGACCTGGGGGCCTCAACTCTGTGTGAGGAGGAAGAGGGGGCTCTCAGCACTTTAGAGAGCCCTCAGGATGCCATGCAGCACCCACGGGAGTCCCAGGACACGGGGCAAAGGAGGTGCAAAACGCAGTGGGTGCAGCACTACAAAGAAGGGTCCCACGCCGCCAGAGGTCAACTCAGCGAGTTGAGGGTCGCAGGATAGAGTGCTGAGGACCTGGGCCAGGCTCTGCACAAAGGAATTGTGCAAATAGTGCAAAGAGGCCTCAGGAGGTGAAGAAGAAGCGATGCACAGGGGTACTGTCGCTCTCAGGGAAGGCAAGGTCTTACCTCCTCCAAATTGCGTCAGCAGGACCCCAGGGCAGTCTGTGTCGATGGAGTCAACCCTCTGTGTTTCTAGGAGCATGTGAGAGGAGTCCAGGAGTACCGGTCATCGACTTGGAAGGTGCCTGCGTGAGAAGGGAAGTGACTCCGTCGCCCCACGGGCAATTTCTTCGGTCCTTCTGGTGCAGGATGAAGACAGGGAGTCCTCAGAGCGTGCACACTGTGGAAACTGTTGCAGTTGCTGGCTGGAGCTGAAGTTGCAGAGGAAAGTATCCCTTGTGGATACTTTTTGCTGTTACAGCGGTTCCTGGAGCAGGCTGCGATTGATCCGAGGTCAGAGGATGAAGTAGTAGTTGCAGAGGATTCCTGATGGAAACTTGCAGGTAGAATCTAAAGAGAATCCACAGGAAAGACCCTAAATAGCCCTGAGAGGGGGATTGGCTACCTTAGCAGCTAAGGACCTATCAGGAGGGGTCTCTGACATCACCTGCTGGCACTGGCCACTCAGAGCTGTCCAGAGTGCCCCCACACTTTGCAAAGCAAGAAGGCGAAGTCTGGGACACACTGGAGGAGCTCTTGGCACCACCCCTGGGGTGGTGATGGACAGGGGAGTGGTCACTCCCCTTTCCTTTGTCTAGTTTCGCACCAGAGCAGGGGACAAAGGGGTCCCTGAACCGGTGTAGACTGGCTTATGCAAGGAGGGCACCATCTGTGCCCTTCAAAGCATTTCCAGTGGCTGGGGGAGGCTAACCCTCCCCAGCCTGTAACACCTATTTCCAAAGGGAGAGGGTGTAACACCCTGCTCTCAGAGGAAATGCTTTGTTCTGCCTTACTGGGACTGAGCTGTTCAGACCCTAGGAGGGCAGAACCCTGTGAGGTAGCAGCAGCTGTAGCTGCAGTGAAGGCCTCAGAGAGCTGGTTTGGCAGTACTGGGGGTCCATGTTGGTGCCCCCAGGATGCATGGAATTGGCTTCCCAATACCAAGTTTGGAATGGGGGGGACAATTCCATGATCTTAGACACCTTACATGCCCATATTCGGAGCTACCATTGTGAAGCTAAATATAGGTATTGACCGATATGTAGTGCACACGTGTAATGGCGTCCCCGCACTCAAGTCCCTGGAAAGGTCCCTGAACTATGTGGGGGCACCTTTGCTAGTGCAAGGATGCCCTCACATTTAGTAACTTTGCACCTAACCTTCAGCAAGTGAAGGTTAGACATATATGTGACTTATAAGTTACTTAAGTGCTGTGAAAATTGCTGTGAAATAGTGTGTGCACTATTTCACACAGGCTGTAATGGCAGGCCTGTGGAAGGGTTTGTCTGAGCTCCTTATGGGTGGCAAAAGAAATACTGCAGCCCATAAGGATCTCCTGGAACCCCAGTGCCCTGGATACCTAGGTTCCATATACTAGGGACTTTTAAGGGGGTCCAGTGTGCCAATTGAAATTGGTAAATGAAGTCACTAGCCTACAGTGACAGATTTTAAAGTAGAGGGAGCATAAGCACGGAGGATCTGATTAGCAGAGCATCAGTGACACAGTCAAGCACTATACAGACACTCACATTAGGCCATAGATTATGAGCACTGGGGTCCTGACCAGCAGGATCCCAGTGAGGCAGGCAAAAACATACTGACATACAGGTAAAAATGGGGGTAACATGCCAAGGAAGATGATACTTCCTTACAGGGTGGGTCTAAAGCCTGTTCCCATAACAATCAGAAAAAAAACATTTGTGCTATATTTGTAAGAATAAAGGCCATAGAGTGGGAGACAGCTCCTGTCCTAAGAAAGGCACCAAACCTCCCACCACTACTACAACTAATGCCCCTAGCAATAGCAGTGGTGGTGGTAAGACTATACTACAAATAGTCAATCCAAGGTTGAAACCGGGCTAACTCTGGGAAGTGTAGTGGGAGTTGGTTTAGTTAAGGAAACCACTGAGGCAGTTTTAGTCTCTGATGGTGGCATTGACCTTGCCACCCTCGTTGCTTGTCCCCTTAATAGGAATAAGTACAAGCAGCATCCCCAAATCAATGGCATTCAGGTTGAGGCCTACAGGGACACAGGTGCCAGTGTCACCATGGTGACTGAAAAACTGGTGACCCCTGAGCAACACCTACTTGGTCTTCAGTTCCAAGTGACTGACACCCACAACTATACTGTGAGCTACCCCATGGCATCTCAGCTGGAGTTGGGGGGTAAGGGGGGTTACTGGTTCTAAAGGAAAGTTTAGTGTCCACAGACCTACCTGTAGAGTGTGTACTAGGGAACGACTTGGCACTTCTGTTTGGGCTGAAGTAGATTTAGAGGCCCATGCAGCCATGCTGGGCATTCCTGGGCATATCTTTGCTTTAACAAGGGCTCAGGCCAAAAAGCAAAGAGAACAGGGGAACTTGGATTCTGAAAATATGGACCAAGAGCTTCCCAGAAGCAGGGGTAGAAAGGGTACGAAATTATCTCCTATCCCTCCCTCCAATGACGATTCCCCCTTTGAGGAGGAGGAATTTACTCCTTGAACAGAACCTACAGTTGAAGAACATCAAGCTGACACAGCTGAGCTCTTAGGTGTCTGGAGCCTGCCAGAAAGGAGTTAAGTATGGCTCAAAATACTTGTCCCACACCTGAGGGTTTGAGACAGAAGGCTGTCAAACAGGAAGCAGGGCATGTCAGTGGCACCCACAAGGTGTACTGGGAAAACATGCTCCTGTATTCATAACCTAGGGAACCCAAACCTGGTGCCACCAGGAGACTGGTAATCCCTCTGCAATACAGAGAGTTTTTCTTGACCTTAGCCCATGACATTCCCCTTGCTGGTCACCTGGGCCAAAGCAAACTTTGGGAAAGACTGGTCCCTCATTTTCACTGGCCACATATGTCTGAAGACACAATGGAGTTTGTTTGCTCCTGTGTCACCTCTCAAGCTAGTAGCAAGACAGAGGGCACTCTGAAGGCCCCCTTAATTCTACTTCCAGTGGTTGGTGTACCCTTTGTAAGGGTTAACGTTGTTGGTCCCGTAGACCCTCCCACAGCTTGGGGAAACAGATTTATTTTAGTAGTGGTGGACCATGCCACCAGGTATCCAAAAAACCATACCTGTTGGGACCACTACAGCTCCTGCAGTGGCAAATCCCTCCTGGAAATCTTTTCCAGAGTGGGTTTCCCAAAAGAGGTTGTTTCAGACAGAGGTAGCAACTTCATGTCTGCAAACCTGAAAGAAATGTGGAAAAAGTGTGGTGTAACCTATAAATTCACCACACCTTACCATCCCCAAACAAATGGGTTTGTTGAGTGTTTTAACAAAACACTCAAAGGCATGATTATGGGATTCTCTGAAAAACTCAGGAGGAGGTGGGATGTCCTGTTTCCCGGCCTACGCTTTGCCTACAGGGAAGGTACCCCAGAAGGGAGTGGGCTACAGCCCCTTTAAACTCCCTTTTTGGTCACCCTGTTAGGGATCCACTTGCTCGGGTTTGGAATAACTCTTGAATTCCCCTAAACAAGATATAGTAGACTGTGTACTTGGCCTCAGATCAACGATGGCTGACTACATGAAGAAGGCCAGTAAGAACTTTCAGGCAAGCCAAGAATTGCAGAAGCAGTGGCATGACCAGAAGACTGTCATGACTGTGTACCAACCAGGACAGTAAGTGTGGGTCCTGGAGCCTGTGGCACCCAGAGCACTCCAAGACAAGTGGAATGGACCCCACACCAGAGTGGGGAAAAAAGGGTGAAGTCACTTTTTTAGTTGACCTTGGCACTCCTAGAAGTCCTCTCAGAGTACTTCATGTTAACGGCCTAAAGCCTGACTTAACCCTGCTCATGGGCAATGATGAGGGAGAGGAAGAAGAGTGAACTTCTCCCTGACCTCTTCTCAAATTCTGCAGCTGATGGGTCAGGTGAGGGGGCCGTCTTAGCAGATTTACTCTCCGAGTCTCAAAAGGAAGACTGCAGAAATCTCCTGGGGCAGCTCTGTGAACTGTTTTTCCTTACACCTGGAAAAATCACACGGTGTGAAAACACCATTGATACAGGGGCAGCCTACCTGTCAAGAGTAAAATTCACAGGCAGCCTGACCATGTAAGGGACTGCATCAAAGCAGACGTGCAAAAAAATGCTGGACCTAGGAGTCATTGAGCACTCTGAAAACCTCTGGGCTAGCCCAGTGGTTCTGGTCCCAAAACCCCACTATCAGAATGGGAAAAGAAAGATGAGGTTTTGTGTTGACTGTAGAGGGCTCAATACAGTAACCAAAACAGATGTTCATCCTATCCCCAGGGCAGATGAGCTCATAGATACACTGGCATCTGCCAAGTGTCTTAGCACTTTTGAACTTACTGCTGGTTATTGGCAGATTAAGTTGTCAGAAGATGCTAAACCAAAAACTGCATTCTCCACCATTTGAGGTCCCTACCAATTTACAGTAATGCCCTTTGGTTTGAAAAATGCCACTTTTCAGAAGCTCGTGAACACAGTCCTCCAAGATTTGGAAGCCTACAGTGCAGCATATCTAGATGATATAGCTGTCTTTAGCTCCACCTGGGATGATCACCTGGTCTACCTCTGAACTGTTTTTGAGGTTCTGCAAAACGCAGGCCTTACTATCAAGACTTCAAAGTGCCAGATAGGGCAGGGGAAGGTGGTTTGTCTGGGACACTTAGTAGGTGGGCTACAGATTCAGCCACTACAGGGTAAGATCCAGACCATTTTGGTTTGGACTCCCCCCTACTATACAAACCCAGGTGAGAGGCTTCTTAGGTATCACTGGGTGTTACATGAGGTTCATTAAGAACTATGGCTCCATGTAGCCCCTCTTAATTACCTCACTTCCAAGAAAATGCCTAAAAAGGTATTCTGGGCAGCCATCTGTCAAAAAGCTTTTGAGGAACTTAAACAGGCAATGTGCTCTGCACCTGTTCTAAAAAGCCCTAACTACTCCAAGACGTTCATAGTTCAGACTGATGCTTCAGAGGTAGGGTTTGGGGCAGTTCTCAACTTGATATAGAGGGCCAGGATCAACCAGTAGCTTTCATTAGCAGAAGGTTGACCCCCAGAGAAAAGCATTGGTCAACCATAGAGAGGGGGGCCTTTTCCGTGGTCTGGGCCTTGAAGAAGCTGAGACCATACCTCTTTGGTACTCACTTCATTGTTCAGACAGACCACAAACCTCTCTTATGGCTTAGGTAGATGAAAGTTCAAAACCTCAAATTGTTAAGGTGGTCCATTTCCCTGGAGGGTATGGACTTTACAGTGGAACATAGATCCGAGAGTAACCGCTCCAATGCAGATGGACTCTCCAGATATTTCCACTTAGACCAGGAAGACCCATGTGGGTAAGGTTAGCCTTCTTGTTCCTCAGGGGAGCGGGGGTTGTGTAGGAAAGTAGCCTCTTTCTTGGCATGGTTACTCCCTTTTTCTGCCTGATGTCAGTGTGTTTGACTGTGTTCACTGGGATCCTGGGTGCCCCATTATAAGTTCCTATTATATGGCACCTAGGTACCCAGAGCATTGGGGTTCCAGGGGGATCCGCACGGGCTGCAGCATATATTTTGTCACCCATAGGGAGCCCAAGCAAAGGGTTCTGCAAGACTGCCATTGCAGCCTGCATGAAAAGGTGCAAGCAGCCTGTGTGGAAAGGTGCAAGCACCCTTTCGCTGCCACCTTCCACTGCACCAGGTCACTTATAAGTCACCCCTATAGCAGGCCTTCTTGCCCAGAGGGCAGTATGCAAAGTACCTGTGTTTGAGGGCACCATTGCACTAGTAGAGGTGCCCCCACGAACTCCAACCCCATTTTCCCAGACTTCGTGAGTACATGGACACCATTTTACGTGTGTACTGGACATAGGTCAATACCTATGTCCATCTACATAATGGTAACTCCAAACATAGGCATGTTTGGTATAAACAATTTTGGAATCATACCCCAAGGCTTTTGCAAGCATTGGTTTTATGATTCCATGCACTCTGGGGGCTTCTTAGAGGACACCCAGTATTTCCATGTTTAGCCTTCTGAGGGTTTGCAGGCAGCCCAAGCTGCTGCCACCTCCAAGACAGGTTTATGCCCTCCTACTGCTTGAGCAGCTCAAGCCCAGGAAGGCAGAAGAAAGGATTTCCTTTGGGAGAGGGGTGTTACACCCTCTCCCTTTGGAAATAGGTGTTACAGGCGTGGGATGGGTAGCCTCCCTAAGCCACTGGAAATGCTTTGAAGGGCACATTTGGTGACCACCTTGCATAAACCAGTCTGCGCTGATTCAGGGACCCCCAGTCCCTGCTTTGGCGTGAAACTGGACAAAGGAAAGGGGAGTGACTACTCCCCTGTCCATCACCACCCTGGTGGTGGTGCTCAGAGCTCTTCATGAGGGTCCCTGGGTTTTGCCATCTTGGATTCAAGATTGGCAGGGAACTCTGGGAGCATCTGAGTGGCCAGTGCCAGCAGGTGATTTCAGAGCCCCCTCCTGATAGGTGGTCACCCAACTAGGTGACCAATCCCCCTTTCAGGGCTATTTAGCTTCTATCTCTCGGGTTGGTTCTCAGATTCAGATTGCAAGACTCCCGCAGGATTCCTCTGCAACCTCCACTTCGACTTCTGACCAAAGAATCTGCATCTGGACTCTTCAGGAGTCTACAAGCTGCAACAAAGAAGCAAGACGCCTCCTGCAACATTGTATGTCTGTCTCCTTTTAGCAACTGCAACATTTCCCCGGTCGTGCATCCCATGAGGACAAGCCAGTCTTCAGCCTGCATCGGTCGGAAGAAGGAATCTCCATTGGGCTGAAGGAGTCACTCCCCTGCTTCTGCAGGCACCAACTGCATAGACGAACGGCTGACTTGATCCCCTCTCCTGCTGAGCTTCGTGGATCCTGCATCACGGGTCGTGGACCGAAGTGGTTCGGACGGTCTTCTCTTCCAGCTGTACAACTTGGGTGGAGGTAAGCCTTTGCCTGCCCACGCGGAACAATACCCCTGTGCCCTGCGTCCTTTGCAGCTGCCAAGGCTTGTTAGCATCTTTTCAACAAGCTCTTCAGGCATCTTGAAGCTCCAGCACTTCTTCCTGCGATGTACAGCTCCCTGAAAGGTTCAGGTGGCATGGGAGCCTTTTTCGTTGTGCTGTGTGGGCCTCTTCTGTGACCGTCCTGTCCCTGTCCTGTGGGACTCCTGTAGGTGCTGCCTGGGCTTTTGTGGTCTCTTGTGTTGCTGAGGGTCCCCTCTGAGTCCACTTGGTCCTTCTTGCTCCCTGGGAGCTCCACCTTCTGCTAACCGTGAGTTTTGCACGTGCCAAGGCTTGTTGGCGGAATCAGAAGACTCAAACCCAACTACAATCCTTCTTCCGGCGTGGGACATCACTTACATCTTCCAGAAATTTGACTTTGTCTTCTTGGGTGCGGTGCTGACTTCTTCTTCACCGGTGGCTCACCTCTTGCACCTTCCGCCTGGTTGGGTAGGGGTTTCTGCCCTTCCTGGACTCTGCTGTGCTTCTTGGACATGGTCCCCTTCTTCCACAGGTCCTCTTGTCCAGTAATCCACTGTTGTTTTTTTGCGGTTTTTTCTGGGCTTTGTATCCTTCTTCATCTCTTCTCTGTGTGTGATCTGGTGAATTTACAGTGATTTACTCCTTTCCTGGTCGCTGGGGTGGGTTGTGGTACTTCCCTTTGGCTTTTGTAGAACTCTCAGCTCCCCTGTACACAGTACACTTACCTAGGTGGGGTACCGAAATTCGCATTCCAGTTTCTTACTATATGGTTTGTGCCTCCCTAAGAATTTTTCTCTCTATTGTGATTTTCCCTAATTGCACTGTTTTCTAACTGTTCTTGTGCCTATTTCTGCGTACTAGTGTATATAATGTGTGTATTACTTACCTCCTAAGGGATTAAAGCCTCTATGGTAATTTTGGCATTTGTGTCACCAAAATAAAGTACCTTTAGTTTTGTAACCCTGAGTGTATTCTTTCATGTGTGTAGGTACTGTGTGACTACATTGATATTGCATGAGCATTGCCTGTCTCCTAGATAAGCCTTGTCTGCTTATCCACAGCTACCTCTAGAGAGCCTGGCTTCTAGTCACAGACTACTCTACACTAATAAGGAATACCTGGACCTGGTATAAGGGGTAAGTACCATAGATGCCCACTGTACAGAAGACCAGCCTCCTACACCCTACCTAAGAAGCAGCCTCCCGAGGGCATAAGGGCCCATTCCACCAGGGGAAAAGGTGCAACCACAGCATTAGTCCTGGTTATCTGCCATGCAGCAACATGGGCATCCCTGCACGTTTGCCAAACACTACTGCCTGGGCGGGCAGTCAGTCAGCCGAGCTGTGCATTTCGCCTGTTCGGTCCTACCAGACTTTTTAGTCTGAAACATTGTCGTCAGCTCACAACTAGGAGGATATGGCTTGAGTATCTAGTCAAAGGTAAGGAACCTGCAGCTAGAAGTCTCTCTATCAGATTAATAAGTTACTTACCTTCTGCAACGCATTATCTGGTACAGACTCTTAACTTGCTGCAGATTCCTTACACCCAGCTATGCCTTACTGCTCTGCTGACTTGTTACTAGGGTTAGGGTGATTCCTTTTTGAGGGCCCTAGATGTGACACATATTGCTCCAGTTCTTGACATGACTCTGTGCTTCTAGCATGGAATGTTACGATAAAAGTAACTGACACCTGTGTGCCTATGTAGGTGGACACAACGTCACTTCCCGCACCAGTGATGCCATGCAGAGCCTTATGGAGCCACTCGATGATGCATGCAAAAGGTTTTGCTCATTAAAAGTTTTCGGATCCAGCCTGACACCTGGGAAAGTAAGGTATCTGTAGCTGGATAGTCTATACCAGATAATGCATTACCGACGGTAAGTAACTTGTTCATTTAGGATTGGTATGGACATAAGAGGATAAAAGCATTTAGTCAGTATCGTCCAAGACACAAATTTATCAATTTGGATTCTAATGCTTTTTGCTTTTTCATACCCACCTCACTCACTCCACATGAAGTCTAACTTATAGCACCAATTGGATGCATTGCGCTCTCAGAAAGGTAGCCCTTTCATGCCTGTATTACTGTTTTTTTTAACTTGTTGCTTGCATTACCCTCCTTATTTTTCTGGGGTCTATATGAACTGTTAGCATAGCTCATTTGCAGTGTGGGCTAGAGGAGAGTGGCACTTGATGCAGAAGGTTTGTGAGCTTAGTTAGAACTGTAATATCTAGTCACTCAACTCTAATGGCTGAGCAGATTACTTTAGGGAAAGCAAGCTCGAAGAGCAAGCCCCAAAAGCACCATCATTTTAAGTGGAGAAACTGAACACCTTACTATTCACAAACTCCTTTTGCTCTCTTATCCTCTGCTCTGCCAAGTAGCACTGTGATGTTTTTCACGACCACTGAGCCTTATAAGATGGTCACTTTCTGCACCCCGGCAGTTCCAGTACCTGGCCTGCCTTCCCCTTCTGGCCACACTACATCATCGTACCTCACCCAGTGCACGAGTCCAGTATAGTGACCATGGGTGACTCCTTTTATGAAGCCAGTTACTTGCCTTCACAGAACTTATGGATAATCATGACGTCCACTAGCTACTATATAACACTATCTAGGGCACCTTATATAGCTTATGACCAATTAAAAATTCTTCCCCTGTGCCTCACGTTATACACCTGTACATAATGGGTCTCGGGCATAAGCATATCTCATGGTTCTGTGGGGCCTCAATCCCACAGCGTTCCCCTATATTAACTCAAGAAGCAGATTGGAAAAGGATGGTAGAGCTTTTCATGACAAATGGTCCCTAACATTTTTACCCCATTCAATTTCCATTAACACAAAATTTAAGCTGTTACTATACTTCATGCTGCACAAGGCATACCTATACCCCAAAACCATCAGAAGATGTTTCCGACAAGCAGCATCCTCATGTCCCAGTTGCTCAGCCCAAGTAACTGACTTCCCATGCATGCTTTGGACTTGCACACTCCTAAGATCATATTGGACCAATAGTATTAATCTACTGACCTCCATCACAGCCAACCCCATTCCCCTTGACTGCCTTTAATAGAACTGGTTATATATCAAAGGTCCAAGAAAGACCACACAGCCACAAGACTGGCTAACCTGGCACTCCTACTAGCTAAACAAGCAACTACTTCCCAACGGAAGTTGAACTCCACTCCCCACCCCATATCAGCCTAGCTGCAGACCCCTTTAAAATGGGCCAATGCTGGGTGCTCTGCACTACGCAGAGAAGTAGTGAGGGGGTGAGGGAAGCTGGCCCTCTATGTTGTGTGCAAACCTAGGCACACTGTGCAGGGGGTCCAGGTAACCACACGCTGGTTTCCAGAGGTAAAATTAGACCACCTAATGCTCCAATTTTTAAGGAAGCTGGTCGAGCAGTTGGGCTAATCCAGGAGATGTGCTAAGAATTTGCTGTACTCACAAATCCAATCATGCACCACACACACTCAATGAATAAGTTGAGACCAGATTTTATAAAAATACTTCAGACTTTTATGTACATTTTAAGACCAAGATCTTTAGACTACGTTGACTTTTCGAAGTTTTGATAAAGTTAGCCTTTCTGTGCGTAATTACGCACCATTGGAATCAATGCACAGTCACCTTCAAATGCATAAACAATGGTACAGTTGGGAAGTCTCTTCTTTTGCACGATGGTCGCAGCAGTCAGTGGGCATCTTGTGCCGGCTGGAGAGCCTCGGGCGGCTACCAGTTCCGGCGGGAGCAGCGTTGGAAAGTCTCTTGGCACAGGGACAGGGCCACTTGGAAAAGGAGCTGGTTTGCAGATTTAAAGATGGTGCCTTGAGGTCCCCTTGGGCTGTTGAGGTTGCAAGGGGTTGGGGACCTGTGGAGTACAACTGGTTCCTCATTGCAGCTCAGCCGGATGTAGGGCGAGTTGGAGATCCAGGAGCTGTGCGCAAAGGAGACCTTTGGAGCTGGAGGTGAGTCTCTTCGAGAGCTGCTTACAGGACAACGGGGGCACTCTGGTCAGAGGTCTGGGTTGTTCCTGAAGTCCCTCAATTGGGGCTTCCTCCTGATCCTTTTTCAGCTCAGAGGCAGCTGGTTTTCTGGTTGTCAGATATCAGCTGACCAGTACCCAAGGTATTGGTGTAACTCGGCCACTGGAGGGCGCAGTGCCCCCATACTTGGCACACTTGTAGGTTACGTCCGGGCGGTCGTCTGTGTGTCGTTGGGTCCGTCTGCGACTTCCTGTTGCAGAGATATCAGCCGGTCAGTGAATTGACCTTAATTGACTTGTTGGTTCTTGGTTGGTTTTTGAGTGGTGTTTCTACTCAGAAGGGAGATCTGGGGTGATTATTGTTAAGCCTGGGGGTCCCCTGGGTTCCTTGGGGTCGGTCCAGTGTTCAGCTCCTACGCAGCGGCGATTTTCAGGTCCTGGGTGCAGCAGGCAGGGTTTGGCGCCTTTTCTTGTGCAGCAGGACAACAGTTCTCTTGCTATGGATCTTCTTTGGAGCGGGTCTACTTTGTCTTTTCAAATCCGATTTCTTGGTCTAGGGGAGCCCACTTAATACTGAATTTACTGGGCGTGTTAGGGGAAACCCGGTAGTGCCCAATGGGACACTTACCCTTGGGTGGCCAACCTACTACAGTGACCACTTCCTGTGGGAAGGGTCACTTCCCTAAACCTTATTGGCTATTTTCCTGCCATCCAACAAGGAGGAAAATGAAATGGAGGGTGCACTTCGCCTGCAAGCCCCTAAGGGTGGTATGTGCTCAGTGAGACCCCTCCTCCTACCCTTTGTGTGGTTTTCCTGCCTTTGCTCCCTCCAGAAGTTGGGGATTGCAAAGGGGGAGGCCATCTGCTGCTAGCAGCAGGCCTGGGGATGGAGTTTCAAGGGCAGTAACCCTTTGAAGCTCACTGCCAGGGCAGTGCACATTCCTTAGGTAGGGGATGTTAGCTCCTCCACCCAGGAAGGGCTTTGTTTCACAAACCAGAAAGACAGGGCTCTCCCCCAAGGTTGTATATTGGCTGTCTTGATGTGGCAGGCTTGCTGGAACCAGTCAACAACCCTGCCAGGGTAGTTCATTTTTGCACTTCTAAGGTGACCCCTGGGTACATTTTATAATAGATCCAGTACTGGTACCAGTTTGGATTTATCATTCTGAGTTGTTTGATACCAAACAACGCAATGTTATAAGTAGTCATTATATAGCTGGGAATCTTGTATTGACCAGCGTCCAGCACATATATTAAAATGGCTGCTCTGTTCACTCACTATGTCCAAGGTTTGGCAAGCACACAGTGGGGGCATATTGCTCATTCAGCTATGCCCTCACATATAGTATGGTGCACCCTGCCTTAGGGTTAGAAGGCCTGCTAGAGGAGTGACTTATCCATAACATATGCAGTGTAGGGTGGACAGGGCACACAGGGAGTGTGCCATGTTGAGTTTGAGTTTTAGGTTTGTACCAGGACACTCAGCACTGCAATGCCAGTGCTGGGTGCATCTGGATGCCTGACCGTAGAGGGTGGCACAGTCAGTGCTTCTGCCCTCCGGGGTCTACCCATAGTACCTGATGCCCTGGGTACCTAAGTACCTTTTACTAGGTACTTATAGTGGTAGCCAAATGTGTATCCAATTACTTTTACAATGTTTTAGGGAAAGAACACTGGCAGTGGGAACCTGGTTAACAGGATCCAAGTGCACTCCAGTCCAAGTTGCATTCAGAAACCAGGCAAAAAGTGGGGTGTACTGCAACAAGGTGCCGGTTTGCCACAGGGAGCTCAGCAAAGAGCACCTCACAGCAAGTTGAGACTTCTTCTTGAGCAGTTGAAAGGGACTGTATCTGAGGAAGGTCCTCCAAGAGAACGCAATGTCAACTCATTCCACAAGTTGGCCTCACCTCTTAACTAATAGACATCACCTAAGATTTGAAACATTTGTTCTATTAATTTGACTGCCCCACGCACCACCTTCACCAACATCATCAACTTCCTGTGTTACCATGCTTCCTATCCTCTCCCAAGTTACTCACATCCATATTTGGGTCATCAAAGATCCCTAGTTCCCTTCTACTCCTCCCCTTCACCATCCTCCTGTTGCATCTGTAGGAGGCTGGCCTAGTTTGTAGTGGGTACCTTGGGTACTTACACCTTATACCAGGTCCAGTTATCCCTTATTAGTGAAATGTAGTAGTGTTCTAGCAGCTTAGGCTGATAGAGGTAGCTGTAGCAGAGCAGCTTAGGCTGAACTAGGAGACATGCAAAGCTCCTGCAATACCACTATAGTTACACAGTACTTATACACAAGTAAAGACAATACTCCGTGTTACCAAAAATAAAGGTACTTTATTTTAGTGACACTAAATATCTTAGAGGCAATTCCTCCTTCTGGAGGTAAGTATTATACACTAGACACCAAAATAAAGTAAGTAATTAGACCTAGGATAGTGCAAACAATAGGAAATGCTATAGAATGCAATGGGAGAAAATAGGTCATTGGGCAACACAAACCATATACTAAGAAAGTGGAATGCAAATCACGAATTCTCCCCCCCCCTAGACAAGTGTAGTGTGTAGAGAATCACTGGGAGAGTAAGAAAACCACAAAGGTGAGTAAAATACCCCACCCCAGAGCTCAGGAAAGTATGAGTAAAGTACTGCAAGTTTCCTTAGGACACACTACAAGTCGTGATTCGAGTTACTGCAAGACTGCAAACAACAAATGGTGGATTCCTGGACCTGAAGACCTGTTAAGAGAGGAGACCAAGTCCAGAAGTTGCAGAAGATTCCAGGAAGGACAGAAGTCCCTGCCAACCTAGAAGAAGGTGCCAAAGAGGAGTCTCCGGTTGGAAGAAGAGTGTAGAAATGCACCAAGGGCAGATGACTGCGGGTTCCTGCATGATTCAGTGGATGTCCCATGTGAAGATGTTGGATGCAGGCGAGTTTCGCCACTGAATTTGTCCAACAAGCCTTCATTCAAGCAGGGTCGCAGATTGCGGCAAAGTGCTGCTGCCTGGACTCAGGAGGGACCTGGGACCCTCAACTCAGACTGAGGAGGCAGAGGGTGCTCCCAACACGGGAGGGAACCCACAGATGACCAGGCAGCATCCACAGAGGTCCCAGGACACAGGGACAAAGAAGGTGCAAATTGCAGTTGTTGCAGCACTACAAAAGAAGGTCCCACGCTGCCGGAGAACAACTCAGTGAGTTGAGCGGCGCAGGATAGAGTGCTGGGACCTGGGCCAGGCTGTGCACGAAGGATTCTTGCAAACAGTGCACAGAGACCTCAGGAGGTGAAGATGACACGGTGCACAGGGGTACTGTCACAAACGGGGAAGGCAAGCTCTTACCTCCTCCAAAGCAGGACCTTAGGGCAGTCTGTGTCGAAGGGGTCCACCACCTCTGTTCCAAGGAGCATGCTCGTCGCCAGGAGAGGAGTCCAAGAGAACCAGTCGTCTTAGAAGGTGCCTGCTGAAGCAGGGAAGTGACTCCGTCACTTCACAGGAGATTTCTTCGGTCCTTCTGGTGCAGGGTGAAGACCGGGAGTCCCCAGAGCGTGCACACCGTGGAAACTGTTGCAGTTGCTGGCTGGAGCTGAAGTTGCAGAGGAAAAGTAGCCCTTCTGGATAGTTTGTTGCTGTTACAGCGGTTCCTGGAGCAGTATGCGGGGGATCAGAGGATGAAGTAGTATTTGCAGAGGATTTCTGATGGAAACTTGCAAGCAGAAGCTAAAGAGAAACACGCAGGAGAGACTCTAAATAGCCCTGAGAGGGGGATTAGCTAACTTATCAGGTATGGACCTATCAGGAGGGGTCTAGGACGTCACCTGCTGGCACTGGCCACTCAGAGGCCTCCAGAGTGTCCCCACACCTTGGAAAACAATATGGCTTAAGTCTGGGACACAGTGGAGGAGCTCTGGGCACCACCCCTGGGGTCGTGATGACCAGGGGAGTGGTCACTCCCGTTTACTTTGTCCATTTGTGCGCCAGAGCAGGGACTGAGGGTCCCTGAACCGGTGTAGACTGGCTTATGCAAGAAGGACACTATCTGTGCCCTTCAAAGCATTTCCAGAGGCTCTGGAGGCTAACCACCCAAGCCTGTAACACCTACTTCCAAAGGGAGAAGGTGTATCACCCTCCTTCCAAAGGAAATGCTTTGTTCTGTCTTCTTGGGACTTAGCTGCTCAAATCCCAGGAGGGCAGAACCCTGTCTGTGAGGTGGCAGCAGCTGCAGTGTAAGCCTCAGAGATCTGGTTTGGCAGTACTGGGGGTCCATAGTGGAGCCCCCATAACACCATAACACATGGAATTAGTTCCCCAATACCAGGTTTGGAATGGGGTGATCTTAGACACCTTACATGGCCATATTCGGGGTTACCATTGTGAAACTACATACAGTTATTGACCTATATGTAGTGCACGTGTGTAATGGTGTCCCAGCACTCACAAAGTCTGAAGATTTGGCCCTGGGCAGCATGGGGGCACCTTTGCTAGTGCAAGGGTGCCCTCACACTTAGTAACTTTGCACCTAGCCTTGAAGTAAATGAAGGTTAGACATATAGGTGACTTATAAGTTGCTTAAGTGCAGTGAAAATGGTTGCGAAATAGTGTGTGCACTATTTCACGCAGGCTGCAGTGGCAGTCCTGTGAAAGGGTTTGTCTGAGCTCCTTATTGGTGGCAAAAGAAATGCTGCAGTGCATAAGGATCTCCTGGAACCCCAATGCCCTAGGTACCATATACTAGGGACTTATGAGGGGAGTCCAGTGTGGCAATTGAAATTGTTAAATTACGTCACTAGCCTATAGTGACAAATTTAGAAGCAGAGAGAGCATAATCTCTGAGGTTCTGGTTAGCAGAGCCTCAGTGATACCGTTACGCACTACTGACAACACACACATTAGGCCACAAACTATGAGCACTGTGGTCCTGGCTAGCAGGATCCCAGTGACACAGTAAAAACACTCTCACACACACTCACAAACAGGCCAAAAGTGGGGGTAACCATGCTAGAAAGTGGCTACTTTCTCAGTCTCATTCAGCAGTTCAAATACTTTGTTATTTACCATAAAGACATTAATTAAACCACCCAATCCAAGAAACTACAGACATATGCATAAGAGTTAATTTAAATGGATAATACCTTATGTAGTAGTCAAGCTAAATTTACCAGTGCAAGTACCTAAGACATGATCACTGTCCTAATAAAAGCTATGCATCATTGTTCTTCTGTGAGACCACTTTTGTCACTTGTAACCGGGTTTGAGGAGTTGGTTTGGTTAAAAAAGATATGAGCCTCCAGAGGAGTACCCAACTTTCCAGAAACAAGCACCAAAAACTAACTGTGAGCACTTTAGCAGTCAGAAAAAGGGAAAGAAAAGAATTGAGCATTGATATTTTGAACATTGTTTAGGAGGACTAACTTGAACTGAACAATAACGCTACCATGGCATCTACTTTTGCAGGTTTTCTTGTCATATACAAAGTTTTGCTGTTCATTCTGAAGTCTGCTTCTTGCACCGCCAAATATGTGGCAGCCTTCCTTCACAGAGAGAAAATGTTCACATGCCGGTACTTTGACGATTGGCTACACAAATGTTGCACTTCTCTACCTACTAGGTGAACAAGAGAATTGTTCGAAATCCTCAGCTCCTTCAGTTCAAAACCTCTTGTATCCAGGAGCATTCCTTAACACAGTTTCAGCAAGTGTCTTTTTCTGTGGAGATATCTATAGTCTCACAGAAGTGCCAGCAGATCCTGCTGTCTCGTATCACAACGGATCAATAAATGTCCTCTTGTCTATCCTGAATGGCAATAGAGATATTCATTGGTCACAGTTAAAGGCTCCCTATGAGGCTGCTGTGGCAATGCCTGAGGGATCGCTGGTGACAAAGGCAGAACATCTGGGACAACAAACCTCATTTCTTTCCAGCAGGGGTGCATATGCTAGTGTCTCAAGAGAAACTCCTTCAATCAGATTCCTTTTTCATTAGGTGTCCTATACACAAACCATTGCAACTGATGCCTCCCTTTTGGGATGAAGAGGTTGCCTGTACCATCTGAAGGTACACAACCTTTGGTAGGAAGGAGAGTGTAGGTACAACAATCTCTTGCATTCAGAGTGGTGCAGCTAGCTCTGGAGATTTTGCTTCCGTAGTTAAAAACAGTAAGGATTCCGGTTCAAATACAAAGCACCACCATGAAACACAACCTCAGGAAACACTGGGGCAAGAGATCTAGGCTCTTTCACTGTGGCAACTAAGCAGCTTGAATTATTAACCATCTCCTTACATTGGTAATTCTCACAAATGATTGTTTTGCTGTGTCAAAAAAAGCACAGTACTCAATTACTCTCCCAGGGATCTGTTTGATGGACAATGCCCGTCTGTGTCTGTAAAATGTGTAGTTAGTTTGAGGACCAAGAGAGGTACTCTTTAGGAGAATGCACACCTCTGCTTTGGCTGTAAAAAAAAAAAAAAGGCTTCAGTTGTGTTGCTGTGTTTCTATGGTTTCCACTTTGTCATCTCCACCAATTATTTCACCCATTCTTTCCCATGTAAACCTCCCTTGTTTCCTCAAACAGTGCATTGCAATGGTTAGAAGCCATCATGTGGTGCCCATCAGTCTGTGTACAAGGGCTCTCATACTTGTAGTGCATGGGTAATTTTCTCCATGTCTCGCTACCCTAACTTTGTACCTCCAGTGTGTTTAGTTTGGATGACAGTGTTGAAGTTTCAAATCCCCTTTAAGCATGATTTTGAGACAGATGTGTACCCTGTTGCTTAAGTGACCTTAACACCATAGTAGTTTTTTCCCCTGGTTCTTTAGTCATCAAAATCTGCTAGTGAGCCAGGTCCAGATTTGTCTGCTATATCTTTAACAGATCGGTAGTTGCAGGTCAGATTGACTGATGCTGTATTTCTCCGTATCTATGGTCTTGATGTAAATTATCTCAGCAGCTTAATTGTTGAAATTGTTTGCTTCGACTCAGTCTTCAATAGCCTCAGAGACCTTCCCCTGACCGTTAATCTTTTAAAAGTCTTTCTGCTCCGCATTGTCTTTAGACATTGATGCTTATATATTGTTTTGACAACTTTGTGAACACTGTTCACAATAACATCTGTAATCTTTGTTGTCTTCTTTGGTTCATTCATATAAATGGTTCCTGTAAAGTAGCAAATAGCTGGGAGACTTATGCAACAACAGCTATGGGTGTGAAGTTGCACTGTTTTTTAAAAGATTTTTGAATGGAAAAATCAACCTTAAAGATGAGAGCCCAGAGTCCAAGGTTCATGGGCTCTAATAATGGAGTGCAGTACGATGCACAGGCTTTCATCTGCTCCGCTGTGCCTTTATTGTTGTTCGATCAGCTTACACCCCTAAATCTACATTGTAGTGGTGTAACCATTGTATATATTGGTTGATGCCTGTCTGTCCTAATTTTCTTTCACTTTTATGTATTTTAAAAAGGGGTTGAGTGAATATTGTGCCACCTTCTTAGTGTTTAACAATTTATCTTTTAGTGAAGTTTTTTTTTTTCACGTTTTAAAGAAAGATGTCAACTTTTTTTTTCCTTTTCAAGTGCCCGAACCGGGAGAGTTATATTTTAGTTTTAGCAAATAAACATTTTTCTTACGAAAGTGTTTCAAGATTAGGATTGACGGCTGAGATATGTCAGTGTTCATTAATTCATTAAAGATTCCTTTGGTGGAGAACTATGATTTAAAAGTAACGTTTTCTTTCCCATGTATTTTTAAAATTAGTTTGTTTTTTGGTAGGTGTCTTGTCCTTATTTAGTTCACTATGTTGTTTGATGAAATAACATTTCAAAATCAACTCCTCAGGCAGATGTGTTGTCCGAAAGCAGTTGCAGCACCCAGTACGAGTCCTTTCTTGATAGCGAGTTCACCTCTGTAGAAGACAGCAATATAAAGGGTATGTGATTTAAACCTTCACTCTGAGATTGTGTTTGGATTGATGATATCTTGTGTGCCTTAAATATATAAGCATGAACCGGCTTGATTGCTCCACAGCAGTGGAAGTTCTGTTGTCTAACATTATGCTGAGAGAATGCTATTGAATGTTCTCTCTGTTTAATGAGTGGGTGAGGAGGATAATTCCTGGTCCACTTAGGTTTAAAGGGTTTGGATCAAAAGAATGAATCATGCTTAGTGTTTGGGAGGGTTGCATAGTAAGTGGAAAGAAGTGGACAAACAATCTGAATGGATTAGTGTTTAGATACACCATTTAGTCTCTGAGGGTTACAAATTTCATTAAAAATACATTTTCATGATAAGCCTATTCCTTAGCATGGAACACCTTTGTGCATCATCTTGAATGTAATTTAGGACTTTCAGTCAATAATCTGACTGCATTGCAAGTTTATTTTATTATTTAGTCATAACAAAAAGTAGTGAACATTGCAAAAATGTAGACTTAATTACAAGAGAATGACTGCATTGACCCACAAAGAAGTCCCAGCATGATTTGGCAGAAATTATAAAGTGTGTTGCTTATTGGCCACATAGTAAGAGGGCAGTGAATGCCAGTAGTAGGGAACAAAGTTTCTAGTTACACATTATTTGTGTTTTTGCAGTAAATGCGCAACAAAAAAGTGGTTGCTTCATGATCAAGTTTAGAGGCCTATAAAAAAACCTTAGGTTTTGTACATTTTCACTGGCAAAATATCATAACTTGTGATCTTTCGAGATTTCTTTTTTTCTTTTTAGAGAAAAATGTATGGTAATAGCTTTCACTGACCAAAGTACAAAAACATATTTAGCTCACCTACCTGTTGCACTGCTATCAATCTGGGCTTAGACTGTGCAAGGTAAAACTCCGATATGAAGGCAGATATAATGAACATTACCCCTGATATAATCATGTTTGGGGCTTAAACTTCAGTGATCAGTCACTAGCTTATGAAGACTACTACACCAGAGACTTGCCACCTACTTGGAGACAAGTGTTGAACAGTTAAACTCTTATTAGATTTCATCCTAAACAGAACCACACCATTTTCCTGAGTTATCTGAAGCCTGAGGTTGAACTATGACTTTGCATTGTTTTTCCAAATTGATCTAGTCACTAATGGGACTTGTGTCCAAATCCTTTAGTTAATATGTTTCCTTCTTATATTCACCCAAGTGTACAAGACACGCATGCGGAGGGAAGAACCTTGATTCCCTGTATGGGGTGACTATTATAATAATGATTAAATGGGACCATTGTTCAAAGAAACTAAAACTAGTCTACAATATATTGCTCTAATGAATCCACATTTGTGGATGCCTGCCCTTGGACTTCTCATTTGCTTGTATCTCGCCATCGCAGAGTGTCACCTTTCCACGTTTTGCTAGGCCAAAATCACATTGCCAGATTGTTTTCACCTTACATTGCTACGTAGACCCATAGATCCACCAAAACATGCACACAGACTGACATTGACACACTTGTTGAAAAAAGTCAGATTCAGATGCTCTTATTTGGATGGAAAATACCCTCCTACTTAAGACACACAGTGGTGTAAATTTGTACCCCACAGGGAATATAAAATTTATCACAGTTTTGGGGGGAGGGTACCTCTAATTGTGTTAATTCGGGAATCCTTTGAAAAATGTTTATCTGCTTCATCGTGAGATCATTGTAAGTGGTTCAGTTTTTTAGGGAGAATATTACTTGAAGAAGCGGTCTAGGTACTAATATACACCTGTGACCACAAACTGTCTGTAAAGTATTTTCCCCATTTAACTTACTTTGAGCAACTCTGGATCAATACAACTGTTCAAGTATTGTAAATGATTGGCTGCTGCTCCACGTGCCACAGCAAACACTAGTTTAAGCAGACACAAATCAGGTTATCTACAAACATTGTAAAGTATTCAGACGTAAATCGGGTTCTTGTCCGCTGAGAACAGGTAGTTAAATGAGCAGCTATTTGTTAGAACGATATTCACACCATGCTGACTTTGCAGTTTCAATTATTTCCTATGCCAAATGTGGCTATACGAATCATTGATTGTGGGGGTGAGCCAGATCTTTTTGGTATCTACCTAGAGGATTTGACAGCATTTTAAAATCAATATATCTGAGTGACCCATTGTTATGTTGTCGAATTAGTCGGTTCCGTAGCCAAATAGGCATTGCTGTGAGTGGATATGGTGCAATATTTGAGCCGAACTATATTTTAGAGCCCCTGTCTTACAGTTTGAATCCATTTTCATGTGACTCTTGGTTACCAAAGTAAATATGAACAAGTTACTTACCTTCGGCAACAAATTATCTGGTAGAGACATATTCTAGTTGCAGATTCCTTAACTTTGAATTTCCCCCATGTGTCAGTCTGGATCCGGAGATTTTTTTCTTGCGCAGTACTCCAGTGCGACATTAGGTGGCGTTGGTAGACTGCGCGTCCGGGTTGGTGGTCGGCTCATCAGTTATGATGTCGCAGGTCGTATAAACCCCGGAACTCTGACGTCAGTTTCTTTTCACAACTTTACCAGCCAGAAACGCAGAGCCATGAAGAAGACTGACCCTGGTGCGTCAGAACTAGGTCCCTGAAAGGGAAGTCCCTGTCCCCAGAAACCAGTTTGCAGAGCAGGGAGTTTGGGTGGGTGTAAGGAAATGCCTCCTTGGCATGGTCACCCCCTGACTTTTTGCCTTTTGTTGGTGCCAGTTATGATTGAAAGTGTGCTGGGACCCTGCTGACCAGGTCCCAGCACCAGTGTTCTTTCCCTAAACTGTACCTTTTGTTCCCACAATTGGCACAGCCTTGGCACACAGATAAGTCCCTTGTAAATGGTACCCCTGGTGGGTGCCAGTGTGGGAATTATTGTAAAATGCACCCATAGGGCATCTTAGAGATGCCCCCTGACTACCAGTCTGACTCGTAGTGCTAGGCTGACCAGTTTCTGCCAGTCTGCCACAACCAAACGAGTTTCTGGCCACATGGGGAGAGTGCCTTTGTCACTGTGGCCGGAACAAAGCCTGTACTGGGTGGAGGTGCTTCTCACCGCCCCCTGCAAGAACTGTAACACCTGGTGGTGAGCCTCAAAGGCTCATGCCTTTTGTTACAGCACCCCAGGGCATCCCGGCTATTGGAGATGCCAGCCCCTCCAGCCACTGCCCCCACTTTTGGCGGCAAGGCAGGAGAGGATAATGAGAAAAACAAGGAGAAGTCACCCACCAGTCAGGACAGCCCCTAAGGTGTCCCGAGCTGAGTAGACCCCGCCTTTAGAAATCCTCCATCTTGAGTTTGGAGGATTCCCCCAATAGGATTAGGGATGTGCCCCCTCCCCTCAGGGAGGAGGCACAAAGAGGGTGTAGCCACCCTCCAGGAGAGTAGCCATTGGCTACTGCCCTCCTGACCTAAACACACCCCTAAATTTAGTATTTAGGGGCGACCCAGAACCCAGGAAATCAGATATCTGCAACAAGAAGGACTGCTAACCTAAAAGTCCTGCAGAGACGACGAAGTTGACAACTGACTTGGCCCCAACCCTACGGGCCTGTCTCCAGACTCAAAGAACCTGCACAGAGATGCATCCGATGGGGACCAGCGACCTCTGAGGACTCAGAGGACTGCCCTGAACCGAAGGACCAAGAAACTCCTGAGAACAGTGGCATTGTTCACCAACAGCAACATTTTTGCAACTTTGAAACAACGTTTAAAGAACTCACTCTTCGCGCCGGAAGCGTGAGACTTCACCCTCTGCACCCGACGCTCCCGGCTCGAGCTTCAGAGAAGCAACACTGCAGAGAGGACTCTCAGGCAACTGCGACCTCGTGAGTAACCTGAGAAGACCCCCCTGCACCCCCACAGCGACGCCTGCAGAGAGGATCCAGAGGTTCCCCCTGACCGCGACTGCCTGGTAACAAAAAACTTGATACATGGACCAAGCACTGCACCCGCAGACCCCAGGACCAAAAGGAACCAACCTCCAGTGCAGGAGTGACCAGCAGGCAGCCCTCTTCCTAGCCCAGTTGGTGGCTGGCCCAAGAAGCTCCCCTGTGCCCTGCCTGCATTGCCTAAGTGACCCCCAGGTCCCTACATTGCTTTCTATAACAATCCCAACGCCAACTTTGCACACTGCACCCGGCCTCCCCTGTACCGCTGAGAGTGTCTTGTGTGCCTGTTTGCTTCCCCCCCAGTGCTCTACAAAACCCCCTGGTCTGCTCCCAGAGGACACGGGTACTTTCCTGCCAGCAGACCGGAACCGGAGAACCCCTGTTCTCCATAGACGCCTATGTTTTTTGGGCCCTCCTTTGACCTCTGCACCTGACCGGCCCTGTGTTGCTGGTGCAGTGACTTTGGGGTTGCCTTGAACCCCCAACAGTGGGTGCCTATGCCCAGGAGACTGAACTTGTAACTTACCTCAAACGTAACGTAACCATACTTACCTCTCCCAGGAACTGTTGATTTTTGCACTGTGTACAGTTTTAAAATAGCTTATTACCATTTTAACCTATACTGTGTGTACTACTGTTTTAATTCAATGTTCCTTACTTACCTGTGCAGAGTACCTTGCATTTTATGTATTTACTTCAAATCTTGAATCGAGTGGTTCTAAAATAAATTAAGAAAAGCTATTTTTCTATATAAAAACTATTGTCCTGGAGTTAAGTCTTTGAGTGTGTGTTCCTCATTTATTGCCTGTGTGTGTACAACAAATGCTTAACACCACCCTCTGATAAGCCTACTGCTCGACCACACTACCACAAAATAGAGCATTAGAATTATCTAATTTTGCCACTATCGACCCGTAAGGGGAACCCTTGGACTCTGTGCACACTATCTCTCACTTTGAGATAGTATATACAGAGCTAACTTCTCACAGTGGGTTAATAAGGAATGTGCAACTAGAATATGTCTCTACAGATAAATCGTTACTGAAGGTAAGTAACTTGTTCATCCTTATATTAGAATAGATACCCAAGCAATACCATCCCCGGAGGCGGGTCTGTAGGAGGCTGGCCTAGCTTATAGTGGGTACCTTGTGGTACTTACACCTTGTGCCAGGTCCATTTATCCCTTATTAGTAGATTAGAGGTGTTCTAGCAGCTTAGGCTGATAGAGGTAGCTATAGCAGAGCAGCTTAGGCTGAACTAGGAGACATGCAAAGCTCCTACTATACCACTTATATCACTTAGTACTATATCATAAGAAATCACAATACTTGGAGTTACTAAAATAAAGGTACTTTATTTTAGTGACAATATGCCAAAAGTATCTCAGAGGATATACTCCCTTAGGAGGTAAGTAATATACACCAAATATATACACAAACCAAAATCAGGTAAGTAATAGTTAGAAAAGCAGCGCAAACAATGTAGAATCATAATAGGGAGAAATAGGCCTAGGGGCAACACAAACCATATACTCCAAAAGTAGAATGTGAACCACGAATGGACCCCAGGCCTAGTGTAGTGTGTAGAGGGTCACTGGGAGTGTAAGAAAAAACTAAGGGTGTCCAAGATACCCCACCCCAAGACCCTGAAAAGTAGGAGTAAAGTTACCCTACTACCCCAGAAAGACAGTAAAGTCGAGATAGGGGATTCTGCAAGGACAACAACTGACTGTAAAACAATGAAGACAGATTCCTGGACCTGAGGACCTGTAAAGGAAGGGGAGCCCACTAAACCCCAGATAAAGGTGCAAAAGGGCTGCCTCCGGTTGGAAGAAGCCAAAGATTCTGCAACAACGGAAGGTGCCAGGAACTTCTCCTTTGGTCAGAAGATATCCCATGGCGTGCTGGAGGATGCAGAGTTGTTTCCACGCAGAAAGACTGCAAACAAGCCTTGCTAGCTGCAAGAGTCGCGGTTGAGGATTTTGGGTGCTGCCAGGGCCCAGGAAGGACCAGGAGGTCGCCCCTTGGAGGAGGAGACCGAGGGGGCGCTCAGCAACTCAAGGAGCCCATGCAGAAGCAGGCAGCACCAGCAGGAGCACCTGAACAGGCACTTAGAAGATCTGAGGACGACGGTCGACTCAGAGCAACAAAAGAGGGTCCCACAACGTCGGAGTCAAACTCACCGAGTTGGGCAATGCAGGACGGAGTGCTGGGGACCTGGGCTGTGCAAAAGTACACAGAAGCCCGAGCAGCTGCAGTTCACGCAGTACACAGGATTACTGTCTGGCGTGGGGAGGCAAGGAATTACCTCCACCAAATTTGGACAGAGCGGCCACTGGACTGTCGAAGACACTTGGATCCAGCTCCTGTGTTCCAGGGACCATGCACGTCAGGATGAGAGGGGACCCAGAGGACCGGTGATGCAGAAGTTTGGTGCCTGCATTGGCAGGTGGAAGATTCCGCTGACCCACTGGAGATTTCTTCTTGGCTTCCAGTGCAGGGTGAAGGCAGATAGCCCTCAGAGCATGCACCACCAGGAAACAGTCGAGAAAGCTGGCAGGATGAGGCGCTACAATGTTGCTGGTAGTCTTCTTGCTACTTTGTTGCGGTTATGCAGGCGTCCTGGAGCAGTCAGCGGTCGATCCTTGGCAGAAGTCGAAGAGAGAAGTGCAGAGGAACTCTGGTGAGCGCTTGCATTCGTTGTCTGTGAGATGCCCACAGGAGAGACCCTAAAAAGCCCACAGAGGAGGATTGGCTACAGAGAAAGGTAAGCACCTATCAGGAGGGGTCTCTGACATCACCTGCTGGCACTGGCCACTCAGAGCTGTCCATTGTGCCCTCACACCTCTGTATCCAAGATGGCAGAGATCTGGGACACACTGGAGGAGCTCTGCGCACTTCCCGTGGGAGGTGCTGGTCAGGGGAGTGGTCACTCCCCTTTCCTTTGTCCAGTTTCGTGCCAGAGCAGGGCTGGGGGATCCCTGAACCGGTGTAGACTGGCTTATGCAGAGATGGGCACCATCTGTGGTCATCAAAGCATTTCCAGAGGCTGGGGGAGGTTACTCCTCCCCAGCCCTTCACACCTATTTCCAAAGGGAGAGGGTGTAACACCCTCTCTGAGAGGAAATCCTTTGTTCTGCCTTCCTGGGACCAGGCTGCCCAGGCCCCAGGGGGGGCAGAAACCTGTCTGAGGGGTTGGCAGCAGCGGTAGCTGCAGTGGAGACCTCGGAAAGTTAGTTTGGCAGTACCCGGGCTCTGTGCTGGAGACCCGGGGATGCATGGAATTGTCCCCCCAATACCAGAGTGGTATTGGGGGGACAATTCCATTATCCTAGACATGTTACCGGGCCATTTTCGGAGTTACCATTGTGAAGCTACATATAGGTATTGACCTATATGTAGTGCACACGTGTAACGGTGTCCCTGCACTCACAAAGTCCTGGGAATTTGCCCTGAACAATGTGGGGGCACCTTGGCTAGTGCCAGGGTGCCCACACACTAAGTAACTTTGCACCCAATCTTAACCAAGTGAGGGTTAGACATATAGGTGACTTATAAGTCACTTAAGTGCAGTGTAAAATGGCTGTGAAATAAAGTGGACGTTATTTCACTCAGGCTGCAGTGGCAGTCCTGTGTAAGAATTGTCTGAGCTCCCTATGGGTAGCAAAAGAAATGCTGCAGCCCATGGGAATCTCCTGGAACCCCAATACCCTGGGTACCTAGGTACCATATACAAGGGAATTATAAGGGTGTTCCAGTGTGCCAATCAGAAGTGGTAAAATTAGTCACTAGCCTGCAGTGACAATTTTAAAAGCAGAGAGAGCATAAACACTGAGGTTCTGGTTAGCAGAGCCTCAGTGATACAGTTAGGCACCACACAGGGAACACATACAGGGCATACTTTATGAGCACTGGGGTCCTGACTAGCAGGATATCAGTGACACATAGGCAAAAACAAACAAACATACATACAGTGAAAATGGGGGTAACATGCCAGGCAAGATGGTACTTTCCTAGTGGGTCTGCAAACCAAGATCATACTAGGATGTCCTGCAGGACCGAACAGGCAAAGTACTCGTCCATTCGGATCTGAATGTCCAGACAGTAGTGTTTGGTGAATGTGTGCAATGACACCCACGTTGCTGTCTGGCAGATGTCCAGAACTGGAACTCCACTTGCTAACGCAGTGGTTACAGCTTCTGTTCCAGTGGAGTGAGCATGCAAACCCTCTTGGGGTTACTTTTTAGCCAATGCGTAACACATTTTAATGCAGGTTTCTACTGAGCCGCAGTGAATGCAGGAGGTCCGCCATAGTCTGGAGTTGGGGGACGGTATCCTGAGGCGAGCTTGCCTATAACAGCCAGTCGTCGAGGTAGGGGAAGACTGAAACCTCTAACCTGTGCAGATGAGCTGCGACCACCGCCCACACTTTGTTGAACACCCAAGAGGGCGCCTCCCAACCGTGCCAGGACCAAAGGTGCTCTGGCAGGGTCAGACAGCCCAAAAAAGAGGTACATGTCCTTGTAAAATTCACATCGCTGGGCAGGGGTGGGTCCGGCACCTCGATACTCAGGGAGGCACAGAGCAGACCCAGAAGTTGGCTCTGAGGATGGAGGTCTAGAGTGTCGACGCTCCTTTTTCAGTAAAGCATCATCCGACTGACGAGGTGAAGTCTAAGAACGTTTGCTCTTCTTCGACCTCTTATGTTTATCCGAGCGTCACGAAGATTTCGAATGGGACGACGATTGTGGGCTCTGTGAACGGTCTCAGGACCTTCCTCTCGACCAGGAGCAACGTGGGGCTGAGCACTAGGCCACAAGAAGCTTTAAGGACCGATTCCTCAAAGCCTTAGGGTTCTTGGCCCAGCACTCGAAGCACGACTTCTGGTCATAGTCTTGCTCCAAAGACACACGAGGTGCAGATCTGTCATGGACATTGTAGTAAGTTGGCCTGGTGTGTGTTGAGCACTTGTGATATAATCACCTTATACCAGGTACAGGTATCCCCTGTTAGTGAGGTGTAGTCAGTGTATAGGGAGACAGGCTCTCTAAAGGTATGAGCAGCCAAGACTTATCTAGGAGACATGTAAAGTCACACAGCACTCACACATGAAAGAACCACACAGTGTTACAAAAATAAAGGTACTTTATTTCAGTGACACAAATACTAAAATACTATGTAGGCTATACCCCAACTGGAGGTAAGTAAACACACTATTATATATACACAGTAGCAGTCGGGAATTAGCATAGAGTGCAATAGAAAACAGTGAAAGCAATAGTAAGTACTGAAGGCCTGGGGACGGCCAAACCATATACTAAGAAAGAGGAATGTAAAAGTTGATTCCCCTACCCAAGGAAGTGGAATCGGTAGAGGGAAACTGGAGGGACTAGGAAACTAACAAGGTAAGCACTAGAGTGCTCCCCCCCAGAGATCAGGAGAAAAGAGATAAGTACCTGGTTCTCCCCAAACCCACCAAAAGGATTTCACAGAAGGATATTGCAAGACCCAGACAAGGCTGCAAGAGACCAAAGGTGGATCCTGGAATAGGAAGACCTGTAAAGAAGGGGATCAAGTCCACTTCACGTTAGTGTCCGGTGGTGGCAAGAGCCACTACCCACCTGTCTTTGGATGCAGGACCAGGTCGACAGTGGATGAAGACAGCCGGCAGTGCAGCACTGGAGCAGCTGAAGAGTTCCTGGAGTGATGTAGTCGACGTTTCATGCCGGAAGAAGGTGTGGAAAAACCAACAAGCCTTGGCAAAGACATATGCCGTGGATGAAGAAATGCGGAGCTGCCGAGGACCAGAAACATCCAGAGGGACTTCACCCATGGGGTCAGGGAGTCCCGAATGACCGTCAGCAGTGAGGAGAGTCACATGCAGAGGAGGGAGCCCCCACAGGTGACAAGCACAGGAGTCGAAGTGATGCCCATGCAGCACACCTAGGAAGGGGTCCCACTTTACAGGAGAAGCACGCAGATGGCTCTGCGTCCCAGGAAGGAGTGCTGGGGCTTAGCAGAGCCTGAAGATCCCTTGAAAGCGATGCCAAAAAGCCTTGGTAGCTGCAGGAGACATGGCGCACTGGGGTACTGTCCTGCGTTGAGAGGCAAGGTCTTACTGTCTCCGAAGTTGGACAGCTGGTAGAGAGGACCCAGAGGACTACTCCAGACCTGTAATGCAGGATCCATGCAGCTCCAGAGGAGAGGAGATGCACGCAGCCAGCAGTCATTGTAGGTAGTGCCTGCGGATGCGGGGGAGTGACTCCTTCACTCCAAGGGAGATTCCTTTTTTCTTCTTGTGCTGGCTGAAGCCTCTTTCCTCTTAGAGAATGCACAGATGGGGAAATGTTGCAGTTGCTGGAAGGAGCCGGAGAATCAATGTTGCAGAGCAGAATCGTCGCTGTAGCTGCAGATTGTAGGTTCCTGTGAAGTCCAGTTGCAGTTCCAGTGGCCAGAATTCAAAGTAAACGTTGCAAAGAAGTCCTGCTGGAGTCTTGCACATCGAATCTGAGGATCCTACCAAGAGGAAGACCCTAAATAGCTCTGGAAGAGGGATTGGTCATCTAGCAAGGTGACCACCTATCAGGATCGGGCTGTGACGTCACCTGCCTCACCTGGCCACTCAGCTGCTCCCAGAAGTCCCTGCCAACCTTGGGTTCAAGATGGCATAATCAAGTGGCCACCTGGAGGCGCTCTTGGCACCACCCCTGGTGTGGTGATGGACAGGGGAGTGGTTACTCCCCTTGACATTGTCCAGTTTCGTGCCAGGGCACTCCAGCTAGTGGAAATGCCAGCCCCTCCTGACACAGCCCCCACTTTTGGCGGCAAGTCCGGAGGAGATAATGAGAAAAACAAGGAGGAGTCTCCCACCAGTCAGGATAGCCCCGAAGGGTCCTGAGCTGAGGTGACTCCTGCCTTAAGAAATCCTCCATCTTGTTTTAGAGGATTCCCCCAATAGGATTAGGGATGTGCCCCCCTCCCCTCAGGGAGGAGGCACAAGGAGGATGTAGCCACCCTCCAGGACAGTAGCCATTGGCTACTTCCCCCTAGACCTAAGCACACCCCTGAGTTGAGTATTTAGGGGCGACCCTGAACCCAGGAAATCAGATTCCTGCAACCTGAAGAAAGGACTGCTGACCTGAAAGCCCCGCAGAGACGACAGAGACAACAACTGATTTGGCCCCAGCCCTACCGGCCTGTTTCCAGACTCAAAGAACCTGTACAGCAATGCATCCAGCGGGACCAGTGACCTCTGAGGATTCAGAGGACTGCCCTGCATCTAAAGACCAAGAACCTCCAGACAACAGCGGCTCTGTTCAAAAACAGCAACCAAGAAACCAACTTTAAAGAGACTCTCTCCCCACTCCGGAAGTGTGAGTCTTCACACTCTGCACCTGACTTCCTCGGCTCGAGTTCAGGAGAACCAACACCGCAGAGAGGATCCCCAGGCGACTCCAACAACATGGACACCCTGTGTCAACCTCCCTGCACCCCCACAGCGACGCCTGCAGAGAGGATCCAGAGGCTCCCCCTGACCGCGACTGCCTGGTAACAAAGGAACCCGACGTCTGGACCAAGCACTGCACCTGCAGCCCCAGGACCGAGAGGAACCACCTACCAGTGCAGGGGTGACCAGCAGACGGCCCTTATCCTAGCCCAGTCGGCTTGCCCGAGAAGCCCTCCCTGTGACCTGCCTGCATCGCCAGAGTGACCCCCGGGTCCCTCCATTGCTTTCAATGCAAAACCCAACACCTACTTTGCACACTGCACCCGGCTGCCCCTGTGCCTCTGAGGGTGTGTTTTGTGTGCCTGTGTGTTGTCCTCTTTCTCACCACAGTGCCCTACAAAACCCCTCTGGTCTGCTTCCCAAGGTTGCAGGTACTTAACTGCTAGCAGACTCTAGCCGGTGCATCCCTGTTCTCCATAGACGCCTATGTTATTTGGGCCCTCCTTTGACCTCTGCACCTGACCGGCCCGTGTTGCTGGTGCTGTGGGTTTAGGGTTACCTTGAACCCCCAACGGTGGGCTGCCTATGCCTAGGAGACTGAACTTGTAAGTGCTTTACTTACCTGAGAAACTATTACTTACCTCCCTCAGGAAATGCTGATTTTTGCAGTGTCCACTTTTAAAATAGCTTATTGCCATTTTTGCCAAAACTGTGTATATTACTGTTTTAATTTAAAGTTCCATACTTAACTGTGTGAAGTACCTTACAATTTATGTACTTAACTAAATTCTGAATCTTGTGGTTCTAAAATAAATTAAGAAAAGAAAAGGTTTCAACATAAAACCTATTGGCCTGGAGTTAAGTCTTTGAGTGTGTATTCTTATTTATTGCCTGTGTGTGTACAACAAATGCTTAACACTACCCTCTGTCGAGCCTCCTGCTCGACCACACTACCACAAAATAGAGCATTTGTATTATCTAATTTTGCCACTATTAACCTCTAAGGGGGACCCTTGAACTCTGTGCGCACTATCTCTTACTTTGAGATAGTATATACAGAGCCAACTTCCTACACAAGAGTACTGGGGTATGATTCAGACCTATTTGATATCAAACATGCCCAGGTTCGGAGTTACCATTGTGTAGCTGGACATAGGTAGTGACCTATGTCCAGTTCATGGGTGATATGGCTTGCCCGCACTTACGACGTCCAGGAAAATGGAGCTGGAGTACATGTGGGCACCCCCTCATACAGAGGTACCTATACCCTGCCTTCTGTGCTAGGGGGGCCTTCCATAGGGGTGACTTACAATGATCTGGTGCAGTGACCTGAGGTGAAAGGGTTCTTGCACTTTTTGACACAGGCTGCAGGGGCAGACCTGTAGATACATTTTACATGGGCTCCCATGGGTGGCATAATACATGCTGAGCCCATGGGGGACCCCTGGTGCCCTAATGCCCTGCGTACCATATACTAGGAACTTATATGGGGGCACCAGTATGCCAAATGTGGGGTGTGTGAAGTCCCAGCAACCAAATTTAGAGGGAGAGAGCACAGTCACTGAGGTCCTTATTAGCAGGATCCCAGTCAACACAGTCAAAACATACTGACTTCAGGCAAACAGTGGGGGTATCAATGCCAAAAAGAGAGTACTTACCAACACAGCTGCGCTCTGGGAGCCTTGTAGGGTACATAAAAGGCAGCGCTGAGCAACTGCAGTGCTTCGCGATCTGCTTCAACAGCTGCATGCGGTTGAAAAGGCTGTGGATAAAGCCAGTGGTGTAGATGTTGTGCCGGAGCGCATCGTGCATAGAGGACTATATCAGGTGTGCTGAGGTCTCCCTAGCTGAGCTGTAGTGTTAGGACCTTCCATTTGATGCAGGGCTGTTTGTTCGCCCAGGTCAGTGCAATTAATTTGGAGCGCATGCAGCGCAGATATTGAGCTGTCAGGGGGATGGGCAAATTGAGAAAACGATAAAGGAGCTTTGGAAGGCCAACCATCATTGCTGTCGCCATACGCCCCGCAATCGTAAGGGGCAGGTGGGACCAAATTGAAATTCTGTCTTCAAACCAGTACATGGATCTGCCATAGTTAGGTTTCCAAATTTTGTCCAGATCACGGCAAAATCCCTAAGTAGTGTACTGGCTCAGATGCCCACTTGAATTGGTATTCTGTAGGGAAGTGCTGATTACCATCTGTGAGGGGAAATTATATGGATTTTGTCCAATTGATCAAAATAAGAGTAACAGCCAAGGCAAATAATCTCGCATGTCAGAAAGGCCAAGTTTGTATGTGGGCTATGAATGTAAAATGTGATGTCATCGGCATACATGAAGACCACCAGCCTCCAGGAGGTAAAGCCAAGGCTACATTGGGAATGGTGTTGCTTGAACTGACCCACTAAAGGCTCCACGCCATGGCAAATAGGGTGAGCGAGAGTGGGCATCCCTATCGTGTTAAAGCGAGTTACCAGGAATGGTTCTGACAGCATTCCATTGAGCCACAGATGTCCATTGGGCAAGGTGTAAGGGAGCCGAATTTGATGGAGGATTCTGGAGCTCAGGCCCATGTGCACTAGTAATGCAAATAGGTAAACCTTTTCAAGGGATTGAAAGGCCTTCGTAGCGTCCAAGAGAGCAGCAGAAGCCAGGACCTGAGAGTCCAGGTAATCCATGGTTGTGAAAATGGTCTGCAGGTTATTAGAAGTGGAGCGGCCTGGAATAAACCTGGATTGATCTGGACTGACAGTTTGGGGCAACAGGAGAAGGGGGCGCTTGGCCTGGATTTTTGCGAAAATCTTATTGTCCACTTTAATTATGGACAGCACAGTGTCCTGTAGGAATCACAATTCTGCACTTGTTTACTTGGTTTAATGATTGTTACAATGACTTCTTCTTTGAGAGACTGGGGTATGGTGTGCTTCTCCAGCGATTCTTCGAACATTGCTAGCAGGTTTGGTGCAAGAATCCGGGTCCATTCTTTATAAAAGGCAGTCTCCAGGCCTTGTGCCTTATCACCCGGCAAACCATGAATGTCTTGTACGAGTTCCTCCACCATGGTAGGCGAATTGAGGTATTCCCCGTGAGCGTGGTCCAGCCAAATAAGTTCTGTTCAATAAAAGTATGTTGTGAAATTGCTCTTAGAGCTGGCTGGTGTGGTAGTGTACAGCTTGGTATAGGAAGGGGACATGGTGTCCAGTAGAATTTTAGGGGCGGATTGGAGGACATAGTCGTCGTCTAGCAGTTCTACCACATAGGCGGAAGCTTGTGACTTGAGTAAAAGACCGTCTAGGGTCCTGCCTGGGCGGTCACCCTCCCCATAACAGCGAGCTTGTGCCTCGCTGTCCAAGTAATGAGTTTCAGTGGTGGCCTCTTCTGAGAAAAGAAGTCTGTTATTTTGTCTTGAATCTTGGCAAGTGTGGTGGTTTCATGACAGGAGAACTATTGTTGATCTGATAGAGACTTCTAGCTGCAGATTCCTTACCTTCGAATTCCCTGGTGTCTGTTTCGAATTTCCTGGCGTCGGCTTTGAATCCAGAATCTTTCTGCTGAGCAGTACTCTGTGCACGCCGTCGTCCGGCTCTGCATGGCGTTGTCAGCGTCGGTGCCATCTGTGACGTCACGGTTGTCTATATAGACGCCACCTCTGCGCGTGTACGTCCGTTCTTTTCCTTCCACACCGGTTAAGTGCGGATCTGGAAAGAGCTACCCTTTTCTTCGACGGTCGTCAAGGTTTTTTGTCTTGATTGTTTGAAGCATGTCTTCTGGAAAGACTGGATTCAAACCGTGTGGTCAGTCAGTCACGGATCCACACAGAGTGTCTCTGGTGTTTGGAGAAGGACCACGACTTGACTTCATGTTCCGACTGTTGGGCCATGGCTCCGAAGGCCTTGAGGGAGAGATCCCTCAAACTTCTTGTGGCCCGATCGCTGTCTTCGGTCGGCGCGACTCCGAGGAGGTCATGGTCCCGCAGTAGGAAGAGGTCGCAACACCGCTCATGGAGCTCCAAGTCCTCTTCCTCGCATTCATGGTCATCCGATCACTCCGGTAATAGGCACAAGAAGAAGTCCAAGCGGACTTTGACTTCGCCATGCCCGTCGGCCGACGAGGCGTCTAGGGAACATCAACATTCAAAGCGCGGTTCCACGGAGCCGTTGCCAAGGCCGACTCTGCATCCTCCCCCTTTTCCGGGGACCGGAGGGACCCCCGCTCAACTAAAGGAATCTTACGAGGCCATGCTCCTTGTTTTTGGGTCGGCTGCACACTCGGGTAGGTCTTCGGGCCTTGTGGGGTCAGCAGGGGCCCCATCGGCTTCATCCTCAGCGCCATTGGGGACCTCAGGATCCAATAGCAGCTCTGGACCAGAAACGGTCCCACACGGTCATCCTCCTCTGGCGCCGTGTCCGACGTCAACACTTTCTGAGGACCCTTTAGGGTACGACCTGGAGCAAGAACAGGACTCGTATGAGGATCTAGGGGAGGCCAGTGGACTGGACACGTCTCCAGATACTTGTATGCTCTCTCCTCCTAATGTGGCTACGCAGAAGGGAGCTTCTTATGCTATGGTGGTGCGTAGGGCAGCTGAGGTCTTGGAGCTAGACTTGCCCAGTTGCCAGTCAGGACGAATCTCCTGACCGAGGTGCTTCAGCCGGGAGTGACTACAACAGAGCTGATGTTGCCCTTCAGTGAGGCCCTAACGGACGTCCTTCTGGGAACATGGTCCAAACACAGCAGAGGGGCTCCTGTGAATAGGACAGTCGGCTGCCGACATAGACCTGCTGCAAGTGACCCTAGTTTCCTTACCCAGCAGCCCACCCTGGATAGCTTGGTGGTCCAAGCCTCTACTTCCTGTGGTGCCTTCCCTTCCGCTGCCCCGGATAGGGACTCCAAGAGGCTGGATCAGCTTTGAAAGAAAATGTTTTCTTCCTCTAGCCTGGCATTGAGGTCAGTAAACAACTCTTGCTTATTGGGCCGTTTCTCCCATACTTTATGGGATACAGTGGCACAGGTGCTGCCCCAGGTCCCTGAGGGCGTACGGGGACACTCTCACCCAGGCTGTCAAGGATGAGAGAGATGCAGCCAAGTTTACAGTCCGGTGTGGATTGGACATGACATACTCGCTGGGTAGAGCGATTGCGTCAACAGTGGCCCTATGTCACCATGCCTGGCTATGTTCAACTGGCTTTTCAGGGGATGTCCAGTCAAGTTTGATGGACATGCCCTTTGATGGCTCTCGCCTTTTTGGTGAGAAGGCAGAATCCGTGCTTGAGACTTTCAAGGATTCTCGATCTACGGCCAGTTCCTTGGGCCTCTCACTGCCAGCTCAACAGCAGTCTGTCTTCCGTCCCTTTCAAGGCTTTTGAAGGGGTGCGGTACCACGCCAGCCACAACTCAGCCACTGTCCTCAGGCTTCACACCATCCCGGGAAAGGACGTGATCGCGGTACCCTCAGACGCAGAGGGTCTGACCAGCGGTCGGCCAGCACACATCCCCCCTCCACTGCTCCCAAGCCCTCCTAGTGTGGTTCTGCAGGACCATGTCCGTCCAGTTGGAGGGAGGATTCAATTTCATTTCCCTCACTGGCATTCCATCACAACGGACAAATGGGTCTTGCAGGTCATACGGAAGGGCTATCAACTCCCCTTCCAGTCTTTTCCTCCCTCTATCCCTCTGACAAAAGAACAGCTGTTGGAGGACCATTCGGTTTTGCTCTTCGAGGAAGTTATGGCTCTCTTGGCCAAGGGAGCTATAGAAAGGGTCCCGATGTCAGAAGTAGCCAGTGGTTGTTATTCCCGCTACTTTCTGATTCCCAAAAAGAACAAGGGCCTTCGCCCTTTGCTGGATTTAAGGGACATCAATCTCTTCCTTAAGAAGTAGCAATTCAAGATGCTCACTCTTGCTCAGGTCTTTTCTGTCCTAGACCAAGGAGACTAGATGGTAGCGTTTGACTTGCAGGATGCGTATTTTCATATCCCCATCCTGCCCGCCCACAGGCGTTAATTGCGGTTCAAGGTGGGCCACGAGCACTTTCAGTTTACCGTGCTCCCTTTCGGTCTCACCAGTGCCCCTAGGGTGTTCACAAAGGTGATGGCGGTGGTAGCACCTCTTCTGCGCAGGTCAGGGATTTCAGTCTTCCCCTACCTCGATGATTGGCTGTTGAAGGCTCCGACGCCCCAGACTCTCGTGTCCCACTTCCAGACGATGGTGAACCTCCTGCATTCGCTGGGGTTCACTATCAATATGCCAAAGTCACACATGACTCCCTCTTAGAAGCTCACTTTCATCAGAGCAGTTCTGGACACACTGCATTATCTGGCCTATCCTTCAGAGCAGCGAGTCCTGGATATTCAGGTTATGACACCGACGTTTCGGCCTCTATCCTGGATTTCTGTGAGATAGACTCCTAGGCTGTTGGGACTCATGGCTTCTTGCATCTTATTGGTCAAGCATGCCAGATGGCATATGGTGGCTCTGCAGTGGGACCTGAAGTTCCAATGCACACAGCATCAGGGAAATCTTACCGACGTGGTTCAGATCTCGGAGGGGACTGCAAAGGTTCTGCAGTGGTGGTTAGTGAACTGCGATTGGGTCAAAGGCAGACTCCTCTCCCTTCCCCAACCAGATCTCACAGTAGTGACATGTCACTTCTGGGATGGGGCAGCCATTTGGGAAAGGTGGAGCTCAGCGGTCTCTGGCGGAGTCAGGGCTCCATATCAACTTGTTGGAGCTTCGGGCGATCCGACTAGCATTAAAGGCATTTCTTCCTGTTGTGAAAGGCAAGGTAATGCAGGTGTTCACGAACAACACCACCGCAATGTGGGCGGTGTGGGGTCGTGGACCCTTTGTCAGGAGGCTCCTGCGTCTCTGGACATGGTTGGAACAGCAGGGCATAACCCTGGTGGTTTAACACATGGCAGGTTCTCTGAACACCAGGACGGACGAACTCAGCCGACGATGCTTAGCGGATCACGAATGGTATTTCCATCGGGAGGTGACGCAAGGACTCTTTCAGCAGTGGGGAGAGCCTTGGTTAGATCTGTTCGCCTCCGTAAAGAACACGCAATGTCAGCAGTTTTGCACGTTGGAGTTTCCAAGGGAGCTATCGCTAGGCAACGCTTTCCATCGCGTGTGGAGTTCTGGTCTTCTGTACACCTTTCCACCCATACCACTTCTGCCCAGAGTTCTCAAGAAAATCAAGAACGACCATGCCAAAATAATCCTAGTGGCTCCGGATTGGGCACGGAGAGTCTGGTATCCAGAACTTCTCAAAATGAGCATCGGTCCTCCAATCAGATTGCCTCTCGGGGAGGATCTTGTGTCGCAGCAGCAGGGGAAGGTTCTTCACCCAAACCTGTCAACCTTGCGGCTTCATGCAAGTAGGTTGAGCGGCGACGGTTGATGGTTTATGACCACCCTTCAAAAGTTTGTGATGTCATTCTGGCAGCCAGGCGTCCATCAAAGTCAATTTACGCCTGCTGGTGGATACGTTTTGTTTCCTACTATACAGAGAGGTCTATTGCTACTCTTTCTTCTCTATCTAATGTCCTTTTGTTTATTCTATCACTGGCCCAACAGGGTTCCTCCTTAGGGACTCTCAAGGGCTATCTTTCTGCCTTATCAGCATTTCTACGCTTGCCCAACCAACCATCTTTGTTCAAGTCTCCCATTGTACAAAGATTTTTAAAAGGGCTTGTGCATTTGCTTCCACCTGTGCCTTTTGTCATGCCCCAGTGGGATCTTAATCTTGTTCTTACTTTCCTAATGTGTGCTCCTTTTGAGCCTTTACATAACTGTCCTCTCCGGCTGCTCACTATCAAAACAGCCTTTTTGGTGGCAATTACATCTGCCAGGAGAGTGAGTGAGCTTGCAGCCTTTATCATCGAAACCACCGTATGTCACGATATATCCTGATAAAGTAGTCCTCAGAATTTGTGCCTCTTTCCTACCCAAGGTGGTGACCCCTTATCATCTGGGTCAAAATAGCACCCTACCCACCTTCTTTGCGCCACCCCATCCCTATAAGGAAGAGGAGCGTCGCCATCGGCTGGACCCAAAAGAGTGTTATCATTCTAACTTGATCGCACAAAAGAGTTCTGAGTGGACGACCAATTCTTTGTGGGGTACGTTGGCGCAAAGAAGGGTCGACCAGTACAGAAACTATCCATTTTGCACTGGGTCGTTCATTCTCTGTATAAAGATTTGCTAGGCTTTGGCCAAGATGCAGCCTCCAGAGGGCTTGAGGGCTCATTCTACCAGAGGAAAGGCTGCGACCATTGCGTTAGCTAGTGGTGTGCCGGTACTTGACATCTGCCAAGCAGCAACGTGGGCTTCCTTGCACACGTTTGCGAGACAGTACTGCTTGGATAGCCAGGTGAGGAGACGGGGGCATTTTGCCCTCTTGGTCCTGCAGGACTCCCTGATGTGAAATATATCCTCAAGACCCACCACTAGGAGTTAAAAGCTTGGGTATCTATTCTACGGTAAGGACTCTGCAGCTAGAAGTCTCTATCAGAAGAACAAGTTACTTACCTTCGGTAATGAATTATCTGGTAGAGACTCTAGCTGCAGATTCCTTACACCCACCCAAGCCTCCCCACTCAGCGGATATATATATATATATATATATATATATATATATATATATATATATATATATAATGTTTTTATATTTTTGCCTTTCTTAAAGGCATGTCTTTTTTTTTCTTCAAAAATCAAGGGTAAAATAAAAAGTTGTTGGTTCTTCCATGACTGCGCTTCTGGGGTGGGAAGTTGTGGAAAAAGAACTGACGTACGCGTGCTGAGGTGGCATCTATATAGACAACCGTGACGTTACAGACGGCTACAACAACGCTGACGATGCCATGCAGAGCCGGACTACGTGCGCGGATCTGAACGACGCTACCTGACGACGTGTGCAGGGTAGTGCTCAGCAGAAAAATTCCGGATTCGAAGCTGACACCAGGCAATTCGAAGCGGACGTTAGGGAATTCTCAGGTAAGGAATCTACAGCTAGATAGTCTCTCTACCAGATAATTTATTACCAAAGGTAAGTAACCAGTTCTTCTAGGGCTTGGATTTCCTGCTCCAGGAGGGCGAGCTTTCCTCGTATATAGCTTTAGGTCCACAGATTGCTTAGCAATGCACACTGCATATGACTACCTTGAAGACCTCCCACAGTGTGGATGGAGAAGTGACAGTGCCCTCATTCTGCTTGAAGAACTAAGTTATCTGTCGGCTGTCTTCATGGAATACAGTGTCGCACAGCTCCCTGGATGGTAGACCCCCGGTGAAAGTCTGGGGGTTTATTCTGGGATCAGTAGCTTCAGCACCACGGGGGCCTGGTTGGAAGTGTAACACCTGCGTGACCCAGGTCTGAGCATTCTGTGATAATATCCAATAATCAACTCTGGACCATGCATTGTGATTGACTGTGACACAGGTGCCTTCTTTGAGTTTTTCATGCATGTGCCACCAGATGTCTTATTAGTAGTTATTGTGTATAATTGTGTTGTGTGTCAGTGTCGAATGGGGTTTGGGTCACCTGGATGACCCGGACATGTCAAGTGACAATGAAGACACCTCCCCATATATTGGCTCCCACTTCTAAATTAGAAATCAGCTGCCATATCTCAGAAAGGAAATTCGGGTTGTCAGTATTGCTGTAAATAGCGGCTAATATAAAAGGTTGGCGATGCAGGGTACCGGCAAGCAGGACATATCTGCTGCACACGTCACAGATCACACGCTGTCTGCCACAGCAGGCTTCCCTGTAGCAGTATGACCACTCCTCTAGCATAATTGGAGTAAAGGGAAGGGTGTGTCTCCCCGTACCAGCACGCATGCAGCCCTGATGCCAAAGATTGGGTATGATGCAGTTACTGAAGAAAACAGATATCTACTATGTCTGTTAAGGTACAGTGTCCCAGGCGCACTTTCCTTCATTTATACTTCAGATGTTCAAAGTGAGGCACTTGGTAGAGGTCATTGTGCTGTTGTGAGTGGGCGCTGTGGTTGAGCATAGCAATATTGTGGAGCATGACCCTTGTGGGTGCGAGTAAGTGGAGCAATGAACCGTGCAGGAGAACAGAGAGGGAAACATGCAGCTTCAAACAACGGAAATCATCCCACATCCTCCCACCACCCACTCCAATCCTAAAAAATGGTTACGTAAGCCAGTCAAACCCTACATCCTAACTCCCCAGTGAGTAAACAATTATCAGTTTGGGAATCATCACTAGAGGCAGAGAGAGTCCGGGCAAAACAAAGTGGCCGAAGGGGCGTGAAGCACCCCAGGGTTAGAAAGTCGGCTCATAATGGCTCTTAGATGAGCAGAAGGCTGCGGTGATCACCGCAAGAGGCAGCAGCATCGAGTCGCATTCTGGTTTTCAATTGTTAAGGAAATGTCTGCAAAAGGACCATTCGAGGCACGCCACCAGTGCATATCAATTGTGGGCTACAGAATGCTATTCTTCTGTCATTGTCACTGGTGGAATTTTCAGCTTGTTCTTGTGATGATTCACCTGGACACAGTGATGTGCTCGGCAAATTTGAGTGCAGACTTGGTGTTTTTGAAATAGTATCGCTCCCCCTCAAATGGGATGAGTAGCTTTGCTGGGTACATGAGAGCGAAGAGTATGTCCGCTTTTAGAAGAAGCCTTTTGGCCTGGAGAAACTCTCGCCGCTTTAACAGAGTGAAATCAGGGTAGAATGAGAGCTTGCTCCCTTGATAGACGATGGTCATTCTTTTGTGTGCACGTGCAAGATAGGGTCACGGTCTCTGTAGTTCAACAGTTGAGTGACAGTGGGGCGCGGCAGAGCCCCTGGAGGGGGACGCGGCCCCAGCATGCGATGTGCTCGTTCCGCAATAAAGACGGGTGATAGGTCCCCTCCAAAGAGTTCACAGAGGAAGGCTTCCATGAAGTCATCCATCTTGTTGATGGCATTCTACTCTGGGACACCTGTAATACGAAGGTTGTTCCTTCGCAACTTGGCCTCTGAGTCCTCGTTTTTTTCCTTAACATTGAGGACCTTGTCCATTTGTGCAGGTGTTTCTTGGATTCAGCTTGCCATTGTCCACTTCGGAGACCCAGGCTTCTGGCGATCAAGCCTAGGTTGGTGCTTATCCTTGAGTTGTTTCATGTGATATGGGTAGGTGGAAAGAATGTCCAGCTTTGTGTCAGTGGACCCACCCCTAAATGCGGCTTGGCCACAGAAGCAAAGAGACAACAATGGAGAGTGTATGACAGCCAAAAGACCATAATATTTAGGCACACTCCCTGACGCACCCCAGGTGATTTCTAATCCGGGGGGCACGAGCACGCCCTGTTTATTTGGTGGCAGTCCCGAGTAGAAGGGGTAGTCATAGCCCTCTTTGTCGCCGCTGAGTTAGCTGGGTGGGCCAAGCCTCATACAGCAAGAGTTTCTTGAGGAGGGGCTGTAGATAGCTTTCCAGAGTGGAGGAGAAGTGGGGAGCTTCTCACAGGCAATATATTGTTAGAATAGTCTGGGCCCACTGTGTTAGAAGACAAGTGTGGTAAGTAGCAAAGGCGGCATATGCTGCAGGGCGAACAAGCAGTTTAGAAGTTAGAAGTGCGGGTAATCAGTACTCACCAGGCAGTGTAGGCCCAAATTAGTTGTCGTCGGTAGAGGGCGAGTGGCTGTGCAGACCCGGAACACATTGTGGCCGGTATGTGATGCAGCTCCGTGTGATTCTGCCCTTTGGGATCTGGTGGACGGCAACAGCCTGACCGCCGCAGCACGGCCCAGCACGCGAGAAACACCGCAGCTGCATCCAGCTTCAAGGCCCAACTCAGAACAGAGCACTGGCGTTGGGGGAAATCGATAGCTGGGATCTGCGGTGGGCCTGTGCGCATCCCAGCACCCTGCGACCGGTACCCCAGGCTCAACAGCAGCAGCCAGCGGGTCGCAGGCCTAAGAGGTGGCTGGCTGTAGGAGGCTGGCCTGGCTTGTAGTGGGTACCTATGGTACTTAGACGTTATACCAGGTCCAGTTATCCCTTCTGCACCTCTGCTTTGATTCAGTCCCTTACATAATCATGTTACCTGTTGATTTTACTCTGGACAGGCAGGTTGTCTCCTGTATCAGTGGTGTGTTCACACCATGTGCTCTGTCCAGATGTAAAGGGAGAACAGTTCTGAGAACTGCCCTTGGATATTTCTGCAATCTTTTCTCTTTGAGACTAGGAAAGGCAATCTGCTAACACTATCCTCTCAACTGAACCATCAGCTGCAGAATTTGAAAAGAGGTCAGGGAGAGGGTCACTCTCTTCCTCCTGTCCCTCATCAGTGGCCATGAGTAGCGTTAAGACAGCCCTGTCATAGTAGGGCTTTAGGCTGTTCACATTAAGTACTCTGAGAGGACTTCTAGGAGTGCCAACGTTGACTAAGTAAGTGACCTCACCCTTCTTCTCCACTATGATGTGTAGTCCACTCCATTTGTCTTGGAGTGCTCCTGGTGCCACATGCTCCAGGACCCATACTTTCTGCCGTGGTTGGTACACTGTCAGGACAGCCTTCTGGTCATGCCATTGTTTTAGCAAATCTTGGCTTACCTGAAAGTTTTTCCTGGCCTTCTTCATGTACTCTGCCATTCTGGATCTGAGGCCACACACATAATCCACTATATCTTTTTTAGGGGGCTTAAGGGGATGCTCCCAACCCTCCTTCACAGGAGCTAATGGACCCCTAACAGGTTGACCAAAGAGGAGTTCAAAGGGGCTGTAGCCCACTCCTTTTTGGGGTACCTCCCGGTAGGGAAAGAGGAGGCATGGTAACAGGGCATCCCATCTCCTCCCGAGTTTTTCAGAGAGTCCCATAATCATGCCTTTGAGTGTTATATTAAAACCCTCAACCAACCCATTTGTTTCAGGATGGTATGGTGTAGTGAATTTATATGTTACACCACACTCTTTCCACATTGCTTTCAAGTATGCAGACATGTAGTTGCTATCCCTGTCTGATACAACCTCTTTTTGGAAACCCACCCTGGAAAAGATTCCCAGAAGGGCTTTGGCCACTGCAGTAGCTGTAGTGGACCTAAGAGCTTCAGAATACATGGTGGCATTGTCTACCACCACCAGAATAAATCTGTTTACAGAAGATGTGGGAGGGTCAAGGGGGCCAACAATATCAACCCCTACCCTTTCAAAGTGTACCCCAACCACTGCCAGTGGGATTCCCTTTGGAGTGCCTTGCCACTGGTTTGAAAAGTGACACCGGAGCGAAATATCTGCTTGGTATCTTCAGTCATGTGAGGCCAGTAAAAGTGAGGGACCAGTCTGTCCCAGGTTTTGCTTTGCCCCAGATGTCCAGCAAGGGGAATGTCATGTGCCAAGGTCAACAAAAATTATCTGTATTGCAGAGGGATGACCAATCCCCTGTTGGCACCAGGTTTGGGGTCCCTTGCTTCTGAATACAGGAGATTGTTTTTTTTTCCCAGTACACCCTGTGGGTGCCACTGACATCCCCTGCTTCTTCTTTGACGGATTGCTGTCTCAAACCCTTATGTGTGGGGCAAGTCTGTTGTGCCACACTTAACTCCTCTCTGGCAGCCCCCCCCCCCCCCCCCACCCCCTGCACCTAAGAGTTCAGCTGTATCAGCTTGAAGTTCTTCAGGTGTAGGTTCTGTCCAGGGAGTTGAGTCCTCCTCCTCAAAGGGGGAATCATCAGTGGAGGGAGGGATAGGGGATGATTTCTTAACGTGGCTGCATGGGCCTCCAGCTGTACTTCAGCCCAAGCTGAAGTCTCCAAGTCGTTTCCTAGTAGACACTCTACAGGTAGGTCTGTGGACACTAAAACTTTTTTTAGAGCCAGCATTTGCAACCGTTTCAAAGGTGTGCATACTCTGATGACTCCCTGTTTTCACCCTGCACCAGAAGAACCGAAGGAATCTCCGGTGGAGTGACGGAGACACTTCCCTGCTCCTGCAGGCACCCGTCTGCGACGACGACTGGTTCTCTGGGGCTCCTCTCCTGACGACGAGCGTGCTCCCTGAAACACAGGTGGTGGACTGACATGACCCAGACTGTCCTAAGGCCCAGCTGTCCAACTTTTGGAGGTAAGAGCTTGCTTTTCTGTGTTACGACAGTACCCCTGTGCACCGCATCATCTCCAGCTCATTAGGCTTCTGTGCGCTTCTTCCAAGAATCCTTTTGCACAGTGTAGCCCAGGTCCCCAGCATGCCATCCTGCGACGCACAACTCGCTGAGGTGTTCTCCTGCGGTGTGGGACCTTACTCTGGTGTGCTGCACCAACTGCACTTTGCATCTTCTTTGCCCCTGTGTCCTGGGACTCCCATGGGTGCTGGTCTTCTGTGGACTCTCATTACAAAAGAAGAGTGAACAGGGGGATTATTGGTCCAGTGTACATTCTCCCAATTACAGTAAATGAAATATATAAAGTACACTGTTCCATATTCTTCATTATTGAACAGTGTACTTTAGATATTTCATCTTCTGTGTCCTCTCTTCAGTGCTGAGAGCCCCCTCTGTCTCCTCAGTCAGAGTTGAGACCCCCAGGTCCCTCCTGGGTTCAGGCAGTGTCATTTTGATGTAAACCGCAAACTTGTTTGAACCAAGACTTGTTGGACGAATCCAGTGACGCAAACAATCTGCATCCAACAACTCAACATGGGACATCTCCTGCACCACGGAGGATCCCACAGCCATTTTCTTTATTGCTCTTCTTCAGTCTTCTTCGAACTGGAGAATCCTCTTTTGCACCATCGTCTAGGTTGGCGGGGGCTCCTGTCCTTCCTGGAATCTTCTGCGACTTCTGGTCTTGTGCCCTCTCTTCACAGGTTTTCAGGTCCAGGATTCCACCAGTTGTTGGTTGCAGTCTTGCTTGGTTCTTGCAGTATCTCCTATCGCGACTTGTAGTGTGTCCTGGGGAAACTTGCAGTACTTTACTCCTACTTTCCTGGGCTCTGGGGTGTGGTATTTTACTCACCTTTGGTGTTGTCTTACACTCCCAGCGCCCCTCTATACACTACACTTGCGTAGGGGGGAATTTGTGATTCGCATTCCACTTTCTTAGTATATGGTTTGTGTTGCCCATAGGCCTATTGCATTCTATTGTATTTTCTACTGTTTGCACTATTCTATGACTACTTATCTGATTTTGGTCTCTAGTGTATATATTGTGTATAATACTTACCTCCAGAAGGTGTATTGCCTCTAAGATACTTTTGGCCTTGTGTCACTAAAATAAAGTACCTTTATTTTTGGTAACAGTGAGTATTGTCTTTTATTGTGTATAAGTACTGTGTAACTATAGTGGTATTGCAGGAGCTTTGCATGTCTCCTAGTTCAGCCTAAGCTGCTCTGCTACAGCTACCTCTAGACAGCCTAAGCTGCTAGAACAGTGCCTACATTTCACTAATAAGGGATAACTAGACCTGGTATAAGGTGTAATACCTTAGGTACCCACTACAAACCAGGCCAGCCTCCTCCAGTGTAATGCCCCTCTCCCAAAGGAAGTCCTTTGTTCTGCCTTCCTGTTCTCAAGCACAAGCAACGGGAGGGCAGAAACCTGTTTGTGAGGTGGCAGCAGCTGGGGCTGCATGGAAAACCTCAGTAGGCTGAAATGGCAATAATGGGGGTCCTCTAAAGAGCCCCCAGAGTGCATGGAATCATTCAACCAATGCTTGCAAAAGCCTTGGGGTATAATTCCAACATGTTTGATACCAAACATGCCTATGTGCTGAGTTACCATTATGTAGCTGGACATAGGTAGTGACCTATGTCCAATACACACGTAAAATGGCGTCCCTGCATTCACAAAGTCAAGGAAAATGGTCCTGGAGTTCATGGAGTACTTATTCTAGTGCAGGGGTGCCCTCACACTTAGGTACTTTGCACCCTTCCCTCAGGGTTGGACGGCCTGCTATAGGGGTGACTTATAATTACCTGGTGCAGTGTGAAGGGCATTGAAAGGGTTCTTGCACCTTTTCACGCAGGCTGCAATGGTAGTCCTGCAGAAGCCTTTGCATGGTCTCCCTATGGGTGGCAAAATATATGCTGCAGCCCTTAGGGATCCCCAATGCCCTGGGTACCTAGGTACTATATACTAGGTACTTATAAGGGGGCACCACTATGCCAATTGTGAGTGAAATACAGACTTTTGGGAGCGAGAGCATAATCACTAGGGTCCTGGTTTGCAGGATCCCAGTGAACACAGTCAAGCACACTGACATCAGACAGAAAATGGGGGTAACCATGCCAAGAAAGAGGGTACTTTCCTACACTGGCCCGGCGAGCAAGACGCAGGGATGCCGCAACACGAACACTTACCCCGCGGCCAAGGGGAATGCCCCCAGGGCCCACAAATTCAGTCGGGAGAAAACGCTGATCCTCCAGGAGGGGCAGATGCAGAGAGGTTGTCCAAGGTGATTCAGTTTAGGGGAGGATTAATGCAGGATAATTCGGTCAACAGGGCCTTCTCAAGCAGTGGCCATCTTGCAGCCCAGCCTGGCTCCACCATAGTTTTATTTGTATCAATAGCACCCATGAGCGATGTTGTGTGAGGTCCTCTTCTTTTACAGCTATGTCCATTCTGTGTATTTGCTTTGGAAGCAGGATATTCATGCTTTACGTGATATGTATGGCATGACTTTTTAGCCTTTTTATCTTCAAGAATATTTATACAATTTTGTCTTCCTATGTAGTAATGTATGCCTTTTATGATCGTGATCGTTTATTTTTACTTGTATTGTTTATTTTTTACTGCATTGCTCTTTTATGATCATTTTAATAATCAAATAAAGATCTTTCATCATCAATTGACATCCACTAAATCGGTTGATTACACCCTAGATACAATGCAAATAAAACATTAGCTTATTTTGTTTCTTTAAAAAAATGTAGAAGGCTGGCTCTGTATATACTATATCAAAATGAGATATAGTGTGCTCAGGGTCATGGGGTTCCCCAGAGGCTTAACAGAGCCTAAAGTAGCTAATACTAATGCTTTTGTTAGTGGTAGTGTGGTTGAGTAAGTTAGGCTTATCAGAGGGCAGTGTAAAGCATTTGTCAGCACACACTCAATGACTATCTGCAGACCAATGGTTTTTATATGGCAAAAATATCCTTTGTTGATTTATTTCTAGAACCACAAGATTCATGTTGTAGTTAAGTACATAAATAACTATTTCACCTATGTATCAATACCTCTTTGATTGGAATTGGTAAGTTGTACATTGTTTTAATAAATGACAATCTGTTTTAAAAGTTGACAGTACAATTTTCACAACAGTTCCTGGGAGAGAAAATTTTCATATGATTTACAGGTAAGTACATGACTTACAGCTTCAGTTTACGGGGGCTAGGAAGTCTGCAGGTTGTGGTTCAAGTTAACCCCATACACCCACCACCAACAACACGGGGCCAGTCGGGTGCAGAGGTCAAAGATGAGACAAATTTAACATGGTCTCCTATAGAGACTGGGGGCACTCTGATTCAGATCTGCTTGCAGCTAAGTACCCGCGTCTTTGGAGTGTAGACCTGGGGGGTTTAGAAGAGTACTGGGAGGCCACAGGTCAGCACCAAACACACACCGTCAAATGCACAGCGGCGGCCGGGTGCTTGGTGCAAACACAGCATTGGGCTCCCAATGCTTTCCTATGTTGGGACCCTGGGGGATCACGTAGATGCTGCAGGCTGGGTCCAGGGGTCGGTTCCAGAAAACCAATGGCTGGACAAGTAGTAGGGCCTCCTGCTGAACGTTGCTTCACTGGAGGTCTGATTCCCCAAGGCCAGAGAGTGCAGTGTACCTTTTGGCGTTTGGTATCTTCGTCGGGGGCTGTCGCTGTCAAGGGGTCCTCTGGATTCACACTGCAGATGTTGTTGTGGAGCCCAGGAGAGGTCAGCGCAGGGTGGGCACTTGCTCAGAATTGCCTGAGGATCCTCCCTTGTCAGTGGGGCCACCTAGACAGGGGCCTTGGGAGTCAGGTGCAGAGTGGTCCGGATTTCCAGATCTGGGGGAGACTGGAGTATTTGGGTGCTGTTTCTTCTTGGACAGGGCTACTGTCCATGGGAGTTCTTGGTCCTCTGTGGTGCAGGCAGTCCTCTGGAAGCTTGGCAGAGGTTGCTGGAGCCGCAGGACGCATCGCCTTCTCTTGCAGGGTTCTTTGAAGCAGGAGACAGGCCGGTAGGGCTGGGGCCAAGTCAGTTTTTGTCTTCCTTCTTTGTTGGTGCTTCAGCTTAGCAGTCCCTCTTCTTTCTTCTTGTGAGGTCGCCAGGAATTTAATGAGCTAGGTTCAGGGGAGCCTTTAAATCCTGGATTTAAGGGCATTGCAGGGGTCAGAAGGCAGTAGCCAATGGCTACTGTCCCTGAGGGTGACTACACCCATCTGGTGTCCACTCCCTTAGGGGAGGGAGACACAGACCTAACCCTTTTGGTCCCTGTCCTCCAAACCAAGATGGAGGATACTGCAGGGAGGGAGTCACTTCAGCTCTCTACACCTTAGGGGTGTTCCCAGCTGAAGTGGTCACTCCTTGTTATTCCAAAGTTTCCCGCCAAACTTGCCGCCAAAAGTGGGGCTTTGTCTGGGGGATGGCCATCTCCGCCAGCTCAAGTGCCCTGGGGCACTGTAACCTGAGGCCTGAGCCTTTGAGGTTCATCGCCAGGTGTTAGTTCCGGCTGGGGGAAAGGTGTGAAGCACCTCCACTGAAAGTAGGCTTTGTTTCTGGCCTCAGAGAGCACAAAGGCCCTCACCCCATGGGGTCAGAAACTTGTCTGCAAGTGGCAGGCTGGGAGAGACCAGTCAGCCCTACACTAGATAATTGGGTAAAATACATGGGACATCTTTAAGATGGCTTATGTGTGCTTTTTATAATAAATCCAACACTGTCATCGGTGTGGTTTTATTGTGCTGAGAAGTCTGATACCAAACTTCCCAGTACTCAGTGAAGTCATTATGGAGCTGTGCAGTTTATAATGACAAACTCCCAGACCATATACTTAATATGGCCACCCTGCACTTACAATGTCTAAGGATGGACTTAGAAACTGCAGGGGGCATAATTCTCATGCATCTGTGCCCTCACCTGTGGTATAGTGCACCCTGCCTTAGGGCTGTGAATTCTGCTAGAGGAGTGACTTATCTATGCCACAGACAGTGTTTTGTGGACATGGCACCCTGAGAGGGATGTCAATTTTGCCTTTTTTCTCCCCACCAGCATACACAATCTGCAATGGCAGTGTGCATGTGTTTGGTGAGGGGTTCCATAAGAGTGTCACAACACATGCTCCAGCCCTTAGGGACCCTCCCTGGCCACAGAGCCCTTGGTACCACTGGTACCCTTTACAAGGGACTTATCTGTTTGCCAGAGGTGTGCCAACTGAGGAAAAAATGGTACAGTTTTAGGGAAAGATCACTGGATTTTGGGACCTGGCTAGCAGGATCCCAGCACACACTCAGTCAAGTCAGCATCAATATCGGGCAATAGGTGTGTGGGGGTGGGGGTACCTGCAACAGGTGCCAGTTTCCTACAATAGATAATTTGTTTACGAGGAGAGGGTGGAAAATATTCACAGATTACTCGGTTGGTCTTTTTAAAGCTCAGGTTACCAATGGGAAACTCCAGAAATCAGATCTGAAATCTCAGACCAGATTCTTCACATTTGGTGATGCACGGCACCTGGTCAGGATGGCTACACATCACTTTTATAAAGTGTTTTTTCAAGTACTGAATTGTTCTTTAGAAAAATCAAGAATTAGATCAGAAAGTTGTGTTATGGGACCATAGTGCTCTCACTTTAAACTAAGAGGACTCAATGCCAAAAGAATGCAGCACTCTTAGTCTAAACAATGAATTTATTATGGCATTTTCCAAATATCAATTAAAAGTCACACAAATACATGAGGATAGGCATATAACTGAAATGCAGCAGAACATGTGTGTGTATATATACAAAGATAAACGAATATATCAAGTGGTCCAGACTTAAAAATAAATATGCAATATATCAACAGAGCATGTATACATAAGCTAAATCAAGATTTAAAATGCATCACTATGGGGGTTGAGATCATCATCTTTCCCAACCAGACTTTGGAAACCTTCAATCAGCCAAGGCAGGCGACCTACGAATGGGATCAAGAGATCCAGGGTAGCACATCCGCTCCACAGGGGAGTTCTTGTCTTAGCGCCAAGTTTCCCGTCTTTTATACCTTAGACAAGCTGAAGGAGAGAATTCTAGAAATCCTCTGTTCTCTGTTATGAAATTTAATGCTGGCTGTACTTTGTCTGCTCGAAAACACACAAAAGAGCTGGCCAGGCTCCCTATGCCTGTTTTGTGGCAGAACTTTAAATTTCTCTGAGACCGTGTCAACTTTGTGAGTCAACATCCCCTGTAATATGTTCCAGTACAGTCTGATCCTTTTCTTGTGGAGAGTAAAACAAGTTCTGTGTGGAAAAACACCTGCGGTGCCCTGCAACCATGACAGATCACAAATTGGAATCACTCGCACAAAATGGAGTCTATGGTCTAACATGGAATCAGTGGTGGAATACATATAGCGTCACAGGCACAATCTCAGCAAGAATCACAAAACTCTACAATGATGCACCAGATCGGATTCTATAGGCTTGTAGCTGTGCTAAATAAAGTTGAAAATATGTACTTAAAAATACTAATATCCATGCTTGAACCATTCAAGCACTCTTATACCTTTGTGTTATTGAAATGCTCCTATGATTTGCAGATTGACATAAAGTGGAATAAATTAGTAAATGTGTGCGATGGAATAAATAGCTACAGTGTTATCAGACTGTTACTTTAAATGTGATGCATTGCATACATGCATTCGGAACCAACCAATAGCAGATCTTTTCCCAGATAAATGAATTCTGCTTGAACATAGCCTGCTAAAAACAAATATATGTTGTGTTTTTTATTTTCTAATATAATGAGTTACATGTTGAAGTATTTTGCTGGTCTGTTTCTTTTTTCGAAATGTTACTTTGTGTGGTAGCATTGCTATTATAGTGTATGGTATGTGTTCACCTACATCTGTTAAAAAAAAAAAAAAAATTGTCTGTAGCGCCAAAGAGTAGAAAGAAGACAGAGTAAACTACTGATACCCTTAGGGGTTTGGCCACGCCTGCGACCAAGATGGCCGCATGTTGCTGAAGCTCTGGTAGACCCAGCCCTGTAATCGTAGATGATGGTTTAGAAACCACCCCCTCGTGCATCTGAAGTGTTCCTTCATAACCCCTAATCATTTGGAGCAAATGATACAGGTGCTTCCCATGAGCTGAGGGCCGCCACACCTCCGGACAGCAGTGTACTCAACTGCCGTCATGTGCCTCGGAGGCCCCATTGTGAGAAGGCCACAGTGAGCCTGAGGCAAGTAATTGGGCCGTGCAGACCCCTCTGAGCTCACTACTGCTTTGCAGCGATCTAGTCCGTACAGCAGTTAATGGCAGAGAGGCGTAGCTGGGCCAGCCTGGCCAGCACACACACCTAAATGAGGCCTGCGGCGGCTGACACTGATGGATGCAACCTGATGGTGCGGCCTACCTGTAGGAGGCTGGCCTGGTTTGCAGTGGGTACCAAAGGTACTTACACCAGGTTCAGTTATCCCTTATCAGTGAAATGTAGTCAGTGTCTAGAAGTCAGGCTGTCTAGGGATAGCTGAGCAGCCAAGGCTTATCTAGGAGACATGCAAAGCTCTTGCAATACCACTGTAATCACACAGTACCCACACACATGAAAGAAAATACTGAGTGTTATAAAAATAAAGGTACTTTATTTGTAGTTAAACAAGACCAAAAATACCTTAGAGACTATACTCCCTTTTGAGGTAAGTAAATGCACAGCATATACACTAGCATACAGAAATAGGCATAAAAGCAGTTAGAAAACAGTGCAATTAGTGAAAATCACAATAGGTTGCAAAGGGCCTGGGGGAACACAAACCATATACTAAAATAGTGGAATGCAAAAGTCGATGTCCAATCTAGCAAGTGTAGTGTGTAGAGGGGCGCTGGGATGGAAGGAAAATACCAAAGGTAAGTAATAGAACCCACCCCAGAGCCCAGGAAAACAGTAGTAAGTCACAGTATGTTTCCTGAAACACACAAGAAGTCGTAATAGAAGATTATGCAAGAACCAGAAGAGACTGCAAGACACCAACAATGGATTCCTGGACCTGAAGTCCTGTGGAAGAAGGGGACCAAGTCCAAGAAGCACAGAAGAGTCCAGGGAGAACAGGAGCCCCTGCTAACCCGGATGAAGGGTGCAAAGGAAGAACCACCGGTGAAGAACAGTCACTACTGCACTAAGAAAGACTGAGTCGGGTTCCTGGTTGGTGCAAATGATGTCCCATGCCGGATGGAGGATTACATTCAAGTTTGCTTCATCAGAGTCCGCCAACAAGCCTTGGTAAATGCAAAGCTTGTGGTTAGCGAAAAATGGCGCTGCCCGGGACCAGGGTGGACCAGGTGGACTCTACCCAGGAGAGGGAGCCAGAGGGAGCTCTCAAACTCCGAGAGCCCACAGAAGACCAGGCAGAACCACTCACAGGAGTCCCACTGCACGGGGACAAGAGGGTGCAAAAGAGGCCCACATAGCACTACGGCAAAGGCTCTCACGTCACTGGAGAACCATTCAGGAAGCTGTGCGTTGCAGGATAGAGTGCTGGGTGCCGGAGCTACAAGATGCACAAAGAACTTGGTGAAAGATGCTAAAAAGCTTTGGCAGCTGCAAAACACGCGGTGCACGGGGTACTGTCTTGCGTGGGAAGGGAATCTCTTACCTCCACCAAAGTTGAACAGTTGGACCTGAGGACCATCCGGACCACTTCAGTCCACCACCTGTGATGCAGGATCCACGCAGCTGCAGAAGCAGGCATCCACGCAGCCGATCATCATTGCAGTTGGTGCCTGCAGAAGCAGGGGAGGGACTCCTTCACCCCAAGGGAGATTCCTCCACTCTTCTGATGCAGGCTGAAGACGGGCCGTCTTCAGAGGATGCACAACCGGGGAAACAATTAGAGTTGCTGGCAGGAGCCGGAAATACAATATTGCAGAAGGCGTCTTGCTTCTTTGTTGCAGCTTGTAGAGTGCCTGGATGGTCCAGATGCAGTTTCTTCAGTGAGAAGTCGAAGTGGAGCATTCAGAGGATTCCTGTTGGAGTCTTGTAATCCACATCTGAGGACCCACCCAAAGGAGAGACCCTAACTAGCCCTGAAAGGGGGATGGGCAACTAACATGGTAAGCACCTGGCCACTCATGCTCCCAGAGTTCCCTGCCAACCTTGAATCCAGGGGGGCAAAAGCCAGGGACCCTCTGGAGGAGCTCTGAGCACCACCCCTGGTGGTTGTGATGGACAGGGGAGTGGCCACTCCTTTGTCCAGAGTCGCGCCAGAGCAGGGACCAGTGAACCAGTGTGGACCGGATTATGCAAGGAGGGCACCATCTGTGCCCTTCAAAGCATTTCCAGAGGCTCTGGGAGGCAACCTCTCCCATGCCTGTAACACCTATTTCCAAACAGAGAGGGTTGAAATCCTTTGTTCTGCCTTCCTGGGCTTGAGCTTCTCAAGCAACAGGAGGGCAGAAACCTGTTTGTGAGGTGGCAGCAGCTGGGGCTGCCTGGAAAACCTCAGAAGGCTGGTATGGCCATACTGGGGGTCCACTGTGGAGCCCCCAGAATGCATGTGATTGCACAACCAATATTAGAATCAGTATTGGGTTAAAATTCCCAGTTGTTAGACACCTTAAATGGCCATATTCGGAGTTACCATTGTGAAGCTGGACATAGGTATTAACCTATGTCCAGTGCATGTGTAAAATAGCCTCCACGCACTCACGGAGTCTGGGAAAATGGTCCTGGACGAGGTGGGGGCAACTCTATTGCAGGGGTGCCCTCACACACAGATAATTTGTACGCAGCCTTCAGGGTTGGAAAGCCTGACATATAAGTGACTTATAAGAGACCTAGTGCAGTGTAAATGGTTGTGAAATGGTGCATGCACCATTTCACACAGGCTGCAATGGCAGTTGTGTAGAAGCCTTTGCAATGAGCTCCCTGTGGGTTGCAAAACTAATGCTGCAGCCCATCGGGATCCCTTGGAACCCCAATTTCCTGGGTTCCTATGTACCATATACTAGGGACTTCTAAGGGGTGACCAGTATGCCACTTTGGGATGAAATACTGGGTTACCAGTATTTAATGAGAAATTTGAGGAGAGGGAGCATAAGCACTGGTGTCCTGGTTAGCAGGACTCCAGTGACACCGTCAAACACACTGACTTCAGGCAGAAATTAGGGGTAACATGCCAAAAAGAGGGTACTTTCATACACTAACCACGTCGCTCAACCCTGAGACAACGTTTCGGATGTGGTGAACCGTAGTGATGGCAGACTGGTAGGCCGATATGTCTTTGTTTCTCTTCTGAAACCTGCGCCCCAACGCTCAGGGGAACCTGACACCGGACAGTTGTTCTGGCATAGATGCCATCATGTACGAACTCGGAGCTGGCTTCTGTGCAATTGACTTATGGTTTGATTCCCTTACTGGCTGCCATGACCGAATGGGGGAACGACTGGACCGGCAGAACACACTGCTAAATGGCGTAGAGAAATGCATATCTGGACTAGAAGACTGTCTCACCACAGCAGCAAAGTGACTAGAGAAATTGGAGTCTGTCCAAGCTATCAAAAATGAAGGCCTAGAAACCAACAGATGCTGCAACAACGTCCACATCCTGTGCATTGCAGTCCACAGATATATTCGTAGAAAATCTCCTCTCCAAACTCCTCGCCAAAACTTCACAAACACGTTTGTTGTGGAGTGGGCCCATAAATCCCTTGGCCCATATCCTGCTCCAGGCACTCCACTGCGACCAATCGTCACTCGGCTTCTCAATTTTAGAAGACACAAAGCTACGACTGACAAGGGGGCTGGGCCCACTCCAGTACCAAGGTACACCGATTTTCCTTTTTCCAGACTTCACAGTGGCCAGGAGACTCACAGCAAGTTTAAGGACGCCAAAGCTGGGCTACGTAAATTGTATCTATGCTATGGCATGCTATACCCAGCATGCATTCAGGTGGATGTGAATGACAGGCCATGCTTTTTTGATACCCTTGATATCTTTAAGCAACATGCTAGGGACGATCCTCCCCCAGGCGCATTACACCGGATGGCTCTCCTCCAGACTGTCATGCCACAGCCAGCTTAGATCTGTTTCCCCTAGATTGATGTACCTGACAAATACAAGACTCCTGCCCTTGGCCCACCTGCGCTATATTGTGTGACTATTTTTATAAGGCGACTCCTGACTGTTTTCGGATGCTGCCCCCTTAACTCCATACCACAGATTAAATCATACGGCCCATCTTCACTCTTACCACTGTTGGACACTCCTACATGCATGCCCCCCCACCATTGCATTGCTACCCCCTTGAGGTGTACACTGCATTGGAGTTTTTGAGAGTCTTACATTGGAATTTTTTAAGGTCTTATTGTTGGTTAGCGGTTACCTTTGGGATTCACCAGGCATCTTCTGGACAGGTGTGAAAGAGGAGAAGGGGAATAGTAATTTTTTCTGTTGGTTGTTTTAGTTTTTTTGCATTTCTCAGTAGCTACAGGCACTTTACATACATAACATCATTGCGATTTGAACATGTTCATAGATGAGACACCAAGCAATGTCTGTGATGCCTACACATGCAGGGACCATTGGAGTCTGCAGCATGCTTCTGCGTCGGTGTACACATTCCATTCCACAGAACACGTGGACATGCATTGATTCCTGGCTCATGTCCGCCATGCTTAATCCATGGCTAGGCTCATTCGCACACCTGCCACGCACCCCCTCCAGCCACTCGCCTGTCAAGATGGCTCTACATATTCCCATTAGAGGAGGCCTCGAATATCAGTGGTGTTTCACAAGCATATTGTTACATGATGAGCTGTTCTGCTCCAAGCTTCACTTCGCAATCATAGAATGCTTCAGACTTAATAACTGCTCTGTTACATCACAAGCTACCCTATGGGAGCCATTTAAGGCCCATATCAGAGGCGTATGTATAATCAAACACTCTGGGGTATGGCACAACATTCACAGAAGCCTGGACCACATTAAGACTGGACTAGCAGACCTGGAACATGCAGATGCCCAACAATGCAATGTGCCTCAGTTACACAAGCTACTAGCTGAATTTCGTGATCTGGCAGAGCATGAAGTGAACTACCTAGGGAAGGAAGTCAGTACTCATCGAGGGCAAGAGGCTGGTCAGACTGTTACAGCTGCCTAGAGATGCCTCGTATATACCGGAGCTGCAATGGGCTGATGCTACACAGGTCACTGACACTGTAGACATCCAAGCTGAGCTACTCAGCTATTATACTCACCACTCTTCCTCCCAAACAAAGTAAAGAATCCACTGAATTGACGACATACCTCGCTGAGGTGGCAGTGGTCTGGCTTACTGATGCACATCAGAGGTTCCTCAGTGAACCATAGATGGTTTTACTAGAATTTTCTACAAGACTTTCATACATATTCTAGCACCACAATTACTTGCTGTGTACGCAGAATCACTCAAAGCTGGGGTGCTCCCACTGACGCTGTGTGAGGTAGTGATTACCTTACTATTAAAGCCCGGCAAAGACCAGCAGCATAGTGGCTCATATCGACCATTGTCACTACTTAATATAGATAATAAGATATTGGCCAAGATGTTTGCCCCTCGCCTATCACTCCTGATGGACTAGATCATATCATGCGCTCAGTCAGGCTTTGTCCCACACCGCTCCACATCCTTAAACTTGCGCACGGTTTTCTGTGTAGTCAACAGAATTTTCCTGGCTGTTCTATCCACAATGGCCCCGATTAGATGAAAGAAAGCCTTTTATTCTTTGGAATGGCCCTTTATTTACAAGCCACACTCTGCAAACGATGCATGCCGTGCGGATTCATCTCCCTGATTATATTAGCAGTCAGTGACCTGTAATCCAGCCAACAGCACCCTGTCATCCCCTTTGCTGTTACTAGTGGAACCCGGCAGGGGTGTCCCCTGTTGCCGCTGCTTTTTATTGTAGTGATGGACCCCCTAGTGTACGATCTCCAGGGGAAACATTTGCACCATGGCTTTCAGTTCAAACCAGGTCCACTACTACTATATGCAGACTACATTTTGTTATTTGTACGGCACCCTGCAGACAGACTAGCACCTATCCTTCTCAAGACCGCCAGATTTGGAGAATTTTCATTACTTCATATTAACTGGGCCAAGTCAGAGTTGTTTCTTCTCTTGGATGCAACTAACCCAGTGAAGTGCGAGTTCACTATGACATGGTGTGATGTCCCCCTCCGGTATCTCGGTATCCATTTACACCATGGGGGGTGTGGCCAAAATGGCGGCCGGGACGGAAGCTTGAGTCAGAGCCTATTAGAAAATATCCTGCCGGGCGCTCCCGGGCGGCTGCACGGGGCGCAGGGGAGCGGGGGGGCCGGTGCGTGCACCCGGCAGCCCCCAGGAGTGATCTGCGGTCGTCCGCGTCGCCGTGGGAACCGGGCGAAGGAGCGGGCCGCGGAGGAGCTGGAGGCCGTGTCGATGCAGCACATCAAGTAAGGCGGGGCTGACATGGAGCCGGCCCCGGTGGATCCCAACCCGGGTCGGCCATCGAGTCCGGGGGAGCGTCCTCCCACCGGATCGCGGAGCCTGCTGTGGAGAGGGGGTTGGCGCGCTGCTCCCCCTCTCCCCCCTTAAGTTTAATCTGCCGGCAGGGAGCCTTGCCGGCTGCCTCCCCACAACGGGAGGAGAGGCATCAGGAAACACCGCCTGACCCGGGGATCAATTGTCAACAACTGCCGTGGAGCCCCCCCTTCTGCCCCCTGCGAGGGGTGGGGCAGGCTCCGGAGGAGGGGGGCTTCCCTCTCCGCCTCCCCCACCCCTCCCTGACTTCGGCTGCAGGGCGGATCGCGTTGGCCCCTCCCTCTCCTGCACATACAGAGGGGGAAGTGGGGACAAAAATAAATAAACAAATAAATTTAAAATATAAATACAATTTTTTTTTTTTTTAAACAGCGGCATGGACAATAGGGGATAGGGACAAGACCCCTGTGCAGACCTCGGCGACTGCAGTTGTCATCTGCCAAAGGTTGAGGTGAAGACCGTGGGCACACTTACCAGCAGGCTGGCAATACCAGAAGCGGCAGAGCAGGGCACCTTTCTCACAGAAAACGCAACACACCACACAGCAGCACCCCACACGGAGAACTAAGGTGGTCGACTGCCCCTGTGTGAGCATAAAGGACTGCGAGTCCCGAGGTGCTGCAGGCAGAGGGCGCTGGTAGAATGTACTGAAAAATTACCCCCCCTGTTTCGAGCGCAGTGAGTACTGTAGGCCGGGCTGGTTCTGATACGCGGGAAGTCCCAACAGGCGACACGCAGAGATCTCAGCTGAGGGCCACGGCGCGCAACCTCCTGCTCTGCTCATTGCGAGCAGCCTTCTAAGTGCACACAATGGCTGGAAGAATTAAATCTGCGAAAAACCAAGACCGACTCACATTGGGTCATTCCACAAGTGACCAGCAGCTGGCACCGACTCTACAAGCACTGGAAACCACACTACAGGCCCACTCAATCCAATTTGAAAAAGTATTACAAGCAATAATGGACACTAAAACCTCTCTGGAGAGCAGGATAGACTCAGTATCACAAGACCTAAATTTGCTTAGAGTGGACCATCGTAACCTGGCAGAGAGAGTGAAGTCAACGGAATCGGAGCTAAAAGAATTGAACCCCACGGTCTTGGCTAACCAAAAACAACTACAACGGCTGGATGCAGAGGTAAAAATACTATGGCGCCGCGCCGAAGAGGCGGAAGGCAGATCCCGGCGCAACAACGTCCGCTTCCTGGGATTCCCCGAAAAGCCAACAGAGCAGAATATAGAAATAATTTTGGAGCAATGGGTGACAGAGGAGGTATTAAGTGGGACTCCGTCGAGGTTTTTCTCTGTGGAAAGGGCACACAGGGTACCGGGGAGACCCCCGGCCCCGGGTCAACCACCCAGACCTCTGATTGCGAGACTTTTAAATTACAGAGACCGCGACTTAATCCTACAGCAATTCCGCAACAAAGGCCCATTTCGATACGAGGCCTCAGAAATCAACGCTTATCCAGACTTCACTCAGGAGGTGCAGAGACAGCGCAGTTCATTTGTAAAAATCAAACAACGCCTCCGTGAGCACAACATTAAATACGCCCTGCTGTTCCCCGCAAAGCTGAGAGTAATATCAGACGAGCGCACTCATGTATTCAACTCTCCCGAAGATGCTTGGACGTGGCTGCATGCCAAGGGCTTGGCGCGAACCAAATCTGGAATAGATGGAGAGGAATGGCTACCCGCCCCAGTGCGGAAGCGCGCCAAGAAAAAAACCAAGGTCCAGCCCACTGAACAACAGGCAGCTGAGGAAAGGGCAAAGGCATTGAAAGAAATTCCTCTGCACACGCAAAACACCTTTGGGGCACTGCGGGAGGCCTCGACGGACAGCCCAGATTCCGATTCGACCATCTCGGCCTCCACGCTCACAGAGTCACCTGCGGGACCGAAGCTCACGCCTCGAACAGCGGACGAACTGTAGCCGTAGGACGCCGGGTGTCCCCCTACATCCCCCCCCCTTCTCTTGCCTCCCCCCCCCCCCCCCCCCGGCGGGGGGGAGCGACAAACCTGCAAGGAGGTACAGATTAACTATACGTGGGCCTGCACGCTGAAGAACTCTGCTAAGGCCTTTGAGAATCCTCTGACTATTCAGCTGCTTCTACTGAAGAGTGGGTTTGATGGCGGCGGTCGCCCTGTCGGGGTGGGGGGGCCGACCCGGGAGCGCCCAGATGTACATGCAGTCTATGGCTGCGGAAAGTTGTGGGCCCCACACGTGAGCCGCAACTGGTCGCTAACATGGCTGCCCCTCAGGTATCCATATGGATGCAAAGTTTGTTATGTATTAATGTGTTTGGTACCTTGAATTTAGTTAATAAGTTGGGGTTGAGTGTCAGTAGGGGGAGTATATGGGGATTAATAGTTAAGTCGAATATTAAAGGTCAACATAAAACACTGGTAATACTGCTAGCGATGTTACATTTGAGTACACACCTAATCGGGATAGAGGGAACACACGAGCACACAGACAATAGCTGGGGGACACAGACAGGCGCTATACATAACGCGAAATGGCGTTAAACGCTAATCTCACACTGCATAAATATGATATTATTACGTGGAACGTGAGAGGCCTGGGCGCCCCAAGCAAAAGAACCCGTGTATATGATCGCCTCAGACGCCAGGGCGCACATATAGTTATACTACAGGAGACACACTGCCTGGAACCTGACTTGCGGGAACTACGAGAAAGATGGGGTGGACAAGTGGTGGGCACAACGTACTCGGCATTCGCCAGGGGAGTGCTGATTTGGATAGCAAGCGGGGTTCCCTTTGTCCAAACCTCACAGACAATAGACCAAGGGGGCAGATATGTGGTAATAGAGGGGCACCTAGACGGGAAGCAACTGTCAATAATTGGCATTTATGCTCCCAACAGGGCGATAGTCGAATTTCTGGGCACACTCACCCCAGCATTATTAGCACACCCTGACGCCCCAGCTATCTGGGGGGGCGACTTTAATAGCATCCCGAACACAGAATTAGACAGGTCAACCACTACCCCGAAAGCAAAACCAAATAGAACAGCTAGAAGCCCCTTAGTTAATTGGGCGGCAGACATGAGAATATTTGACATATGGCGCACAAAACACCCTCAGCAGAGGGAATATTCATTCTACTCAATACCTCACAAGGTACACACAAGGATAGACATAGTATGGGGGACCCGGGATATCTGCAACCTGACGAACAAGTCCGAATATCTGGCCAAAACATTATCCGATCACTCTCCACTTAAAATAACTCTGAACTGGGGCAGCGGACGCTCGCAGATCCCCACTTGGCGAATGCAGGGTGAGGCCCTCCAGGACCAGGCGTTTAGGGAAGGATTAAATGCAGCAGTAGAGCAGTATTGGGAGATCAATGGGGAATCCACCAGCTCCAGAGCGTCAGAATGGGAGGCACACAAGGTCGTGGTCAGGGGGTATTGCATTTCAACCAGCTGGGGAGTTAGGCGCACGCTACATGTGGAAATAAATAAGCCTGAAAAGGAACTGGGGGAAATAGAAAAAGCAGTAGCAAATAATATGACTCCATACACAGTGCTAAAAGACACAAACAAAATATAACGTAGCAGACGTCCGCCTTCGACGGCACGATTATAAATACTGTTTAATGCGCCTACATTCAGAGGGCGATAGGTCTGGCAGATTGCTTGCGTGGCTCCTCTGAGAAAACCGGCAGCGTTCCCCCATAGGGACTATAAAGGGATCCGCAGGCAAAATGCTCACCACACAGGAAGAGATTAACGGGGCGTTCAGGGAATATTACACAAACCTTTACACCAAACGCACAACATGCACACCTCTACAACTACAGAATTTCCTAGCGGGCTCCCCAATGGTGCAATTATCTTTGATAGACAGGCAGACCCTAGAGGCTCCATTGACACTGGAAGAGTTAGAGCAGTGTCGCAGATGCCCAGGAATAAAGCGCCGGGAACAGATGGACTTCCAATAGAATATTACTCCACATATTCGACACACTTGAAGCAGCACTTGCTAAAAGTGTTTGAGGAGGCATGGTCGAACAAAACTCTACCTCCAACATTAAATGAGGCAATGGTGGTGGTCCTCCCTAAACAGGGGCGCGATCCCTCCGATGTTAAATCCTACAGGCCACTATCCCTCCTGAACCTAGACTGTAAAATATTAGGCAAAATCTTGGCTAATAGGTTGGCCCTCCTAATTCATACAGTGATACATGAAGACCAAAATGGCTTCATTCCAAAACGCAACACCTCTCTAAACATCCGCAGGCTCCTGGGGGTACTGGGCGACACCCCCCGGAGGAACACGAAGAGATGGTACTGTCGTTAGATATCGAGAAGGCGTTTGACACTCTGGAATGGGACTTCCTGTTCGCCACTATGCAGGGCATGGGAATAGGGCCTATTTATATACAATGGGTACAGACGCTGTACGCCAGACCACAAGCCAGGGTAAAAACAGGCGGGGTTATATCAGAGTTTCTTGATCACAAGAGGCACTAGACAGGGTTGTCCCCTGTCCCCCCTGTTGTTTGCCATGGCGATGGAACCGCTGGCTACCCGAATACGTGCTATGCAAGAGAGCTGGGGAGTGGTCAGGAGCGGGCTACACCACAGTATATCACTGTACGCAGATGATGCACTAGTATACTTGCGGAACGGGACCGAGATAATACCCTTAGTAATGTCACTCCTGACCGAGTATGGGGACTTATCTGGACTGGTAGTGAACTGGGATAAATCGTGTATATTTCCGCTAACTAGATGGTCTCCAGTAAGAAAAGAGAACGCCCCGACTGGCCGCTTAAAATGGTGCTTCGAAACATTCAAATATCTGGGGGTGCACATATACCATAAAAATGAGGACCTTAGAGATGGGAACCTAGGGAGAGCTCTGGCCTCTATGAAGGGATCCCTGCGGTTCTGGACCAAACTCCCACTCTCGCCCCTGGGCAGAGTGGCAGTGGCAAATATGCTATTGCTGCCTAGGCTACTATATTACTTCGCGGCACTGCCACTTTGGGTCCCCAGGAGCTTTTTCAGAGATCTGAATGCAGTATTGCTGCAGCTCATCTGGGGCGGAGGCAGGACGAGGGTCGCACTCACCACACTGCAATACCCGCTCGCTGCGGGAGGACTAGGGGCTCCCAACTTCAAACTTTACTATGCAGCTGCACAGCTACAGTGGATACTAAATTGGTTGCATAGGCCAACACAGGCGGAGTCCATGTGGATCCGGGGGCGGTTAAACGGGACACCACTGATCACATGGTTAATGAACAAAACTCCTAGAGGGGGACTCGGCAACCCGCTGATGGCAGTAGCTCACATGTGCTGGCAAAGGTACATACAAAAGGGCCACAAAACAATTCCATACTCACCGCTCATCCCACTGGAATCGATCCCGGGCTGGGTTGACGCAGCAGGTCCACACTCACTTAAGCCGTGGACCGAGGCTGGAATAACAATGGTTGGGGACTGCTTTGAGGAAGGGAAACTGATGTCATTTGAATCCATTCAGGCCCTTACGGCGGTGAGCCCCGGGTACTTCCTGTCCTACTATGCCATAAGCCACCTAATTAAAAAGACGCGGGGGACGGGGAGCCACCGTGTTCTCCCACGCTGAACCATATGCTGCAATTCGACGATCAAACAAAAATAGTGACACACTTATACAAATCCCTGAACAAACCCCCTGAGCCTAATCTGGAGAGAACGAGAGAAAGGTGGAACGCAGTACTCACTGACCAGATAACGCAAACGGAATGGCCAAAAGCCCTCTATCACACTCGGGGGGGTATCCAGAAACCCTAGGTTCCGCTTCATGCAATTCAATTACACACACCAAGCATACCTGTCCCCAGACAGAATTCACCGTATGTTCCCTGGCTCGATGTCGGCCTGCCCGCGATGTAATGCTTTAAAAGCACACTTCTACCATATGGTCTGGGAGTATGCACACATATATAGGGAATGGAGCGGAGTGGTAGAAGAGGTAGCAGAACTAACAGGATTGACACTTGCAGTAGACCCCAGATCCTGCCTGCTAGGGCTGAGACCCAGAGAAAAGAAGCACAGATATTTGCATAAGTTTATAGACCTAGCATTCGTGATGTACAAAAGGTTGATAGCGATGAACTGGAAGGCGCCCAGGGCACCCGACCTGAAAGCCTGGCACTCCCTCACACTGTGCTGGACTCGGACAGAATCCCAAGTTCTGAGCACACTAGCACGGGCGGGACGACAACACACGGGATTGGAAACCTGGGAAACACTGACAGCCCGACTAGAGGCAAAAAATGACGAGAGGCCACCCTGAACCAAATAGCGTCACGGTCCGGGCGCCGACCCGACCAGCACTCACTCAGTGGCAGCATAACCAAATAACACCCAAAGAACAAACTGCGAAAGCGCTGTGAGCCCACACCTGCTTCCCAGAGCTCAGTGACACTCATAACCAGCACGCAGGGTAGAGCATATAAGCAGCATGTGCAGAACGCACTCCATCACGCCACATTGAATAATCAGAAATAAGCGCAAGCTCTCCCCCCTCCTTCCCAGTACAACTAAATAAGTGTTATTAAAGTCACAGCATTACTCGGGGCCCCGATGTCGAGACCAATAAGTGCCACGTAGAATGCTTCTCCAATCTTGCACAGCAGTTAAATATGTATTCTGTAAATAATAATAAGACCTAAGTTCAGAGTGGGGTTGTTTGTTTGTTTTGTGCATTGCATATGTATGTCCTTTACTTTCTTCTTTTTCTCGATTCTGTTGTGCTCCTCTTTTCTTTCATGACATCACAAGTGGAAACACAATGATAACAAATCCACAAAATCCTTTCAATGTAATTGCATATGCATATTCAGGATGTAAAGACTTGCATTAAAAATGTTATAAAATATATTTAAAAAAAAAAAAAATCCATTTACACCATGACAAAAAACAGGCAATACGACTGAACTACTGTCTGGCTATGGACAAACTGGCCACCCAGGTGGGAAGATGGATCCACCTCACCCTCTTGTTGCCAGACTGCATCACCATCATAAAAATGGTGGTTCTTCCTCTTTATGTATCTTTTTCTGAAAAACCCATGCCGCTCACCAACTCCTTTTTTATCACTCTGAGGAGTCTGATGTTGCGGCTGATTTGGGCAGATAGACGGCCCTGAATTGGGTGGGACACATACGAGCATGGCGAGTTTAGCGTTCCCCACTTCCACTTGTATCATTTCGCTGCACAGTGTCAGTTTGCCTACCACTGGTACCACACAGTTGCATGCCCTTCTTACTCCAAACCTAAAATGGACTAAGCTGCCCCGACACCATTACTTTCCACTGGGCTACCATTACACCTGACAGATGTCCAAACCATATTCACTAATAGCAGGGCCTGGCAGAGATTTACTCTACTTCTGGGTGGCGGGATTATTTATTCCCCTGCAATACCATTGGCAAACAATTCCTGGCTCCCTGTAACACAAGAGAAGTTGGTCCAGCACAGGTTGACACAACATGCCCTATTCACTTTCAGAGACTTATTCCCAGATGGACATCTTTTCCCAAAGAGAAGACGACAGATTTATTAATGCAACACACATAGACCACTTTGTGGTTCAACACCTCCGAAGTGCCCTCCGAGTCCAGGTCCTGTTGTATCTGCTATCCCCCGAGGAATTCACCCAGCTGACACTGATGATTACAGCTAGTGATGGGGGCAAACTCATTTCCAAATAATACCACTCCTGCATAGACCTGCTGACGCACAATGCAAAGTTTAGAGACACCTTGGAAACAGATTTAGGGTGACCCCTGTCTCACAAGATTTGGTATGCCTGCTGCGCTCAAACACTCCTCATCTCCCCCAACTTTATAAGTTCTTATGTCACACCCACCAAAGACGTCACTCAACCTCACACGATCATCTAACTGCCCAAAATTTCATATTGCTGGGGCCAATTAGCCCATATGACATGGACATGTAGTCATGTTGCACCCTTTTTGAGTGATGTATTTGGCTGCCTAGCCTTGATAAACAACACACTTGAACCTGATCCCTTATTAGCACTACTTGGCTATGTTCAAGACACACCTAAAAATGTGCAATGATTCACAGCCATTGCACTGCTCCTGGCCAAACAGTGGGGGAGGCGAAGGGGGTAGCTAGGAGCCCACCTACGACTAAGGCCTCACTGAAAACACTCATGTATTGTGACACTAACAGCGAACTCCATGCTACTGTCCAACCTCCAGACCAAAAGGCATTTGGCAACCACTGATAGATTACCTACTGACATTGGAAACCCCAGAGCTAGCCTCCTTATTCTAAGTGTGAGTTCGACTCCCTAGAAGACTTCATAGACCTTATCCTGTACATGCTAACAGTGCCCCTTAGTATTGGCCTCAGTGTCTAGGATATTGCATGCACTTCCCTTCGATTTGTTCAGAACTAATTGCCATCACCATATGCATATGTTTCTCAATTACCCTGAAATTTATTATCCCATTATATTTATATTTCTCCCCATGTTCGGTGTTACTGTTGTTCTATGTATGGCATGACAAATAATAGTTGTTTTGTAAAGTACTGAAATCCTTGTAGAAGGAGGAGGGTGATAGATTACCAAACAGGAGGTGGGCATAGTATGAATGAGATGGATGTAGTGCCAATGAAGGATAAATTAATAAAAAAAAATGAGAAAGACCTTGAAAAGGGAGAAGTAGAACTGGTGGGAATCCAGGACAGGATGTAAGAGTTGGGTAGTTAATACACTGCTTCTGCTGCATGGATTGCTTCTGGGCCTCTCACTATTTAAAATGTTGTGAGATTTGTTTCCTTCACATTAGAATAGAGCAGGGGTCTCAATCCTTTTTTCTGTTGCAAGAGTTACTTACATTAAATTAAAATTATCCCGAGCTACTGATATTATTAGTGCTGTAATAGTGACCACCATCAAACAAGATTATATTAGTGGCCACACTAAGCAACAGCACCAGCAGTGATTTCCTCGGTGCATCTGACAGGGTTACCAGCAGTAACGTCTAAAAGCCATGCTGTCGGTCGGAGACGCATGGGCAGTGCTACCTCCTGCACCGCCCCACCAGTAGGACGGCGCCAGCCGTATTTTGACCATACAGATGGCCTGGTGGTGTCCTGCTGGCGGAACGCTGCTGACAGTAGCAGCGCCGCTTCCCGTTCCCTGCCAGATGACCTCGCCGGACAAGGTAAGTCGGGCGTCCGACACGGGAGGGTGGTGGTGTCTTGTGAGAGTGTGTGGTGCCTGCATGTATGTATGAATGCGTGTGTATATGCGTCTGTTAGTGTTGTGGTGTATTTGTGGTTGTATGTATGTGAGTGAATGCGTTTGAATGTTGCACTGAGTGGTGTATGCATGTGAGCATGTTAGTGTGAATGCGTCCCTGAATGAGTGTATGTGTGAGTGAACGTGTGTATGGATGAGTGGGAGTGAACGCGTGTATGGATGAGTGGGAGTGAACGCGTGACTGGAAGTGGAGGTGAATGGGTGTATGTGTGGTGCATGTGTGCCTGTATAGGGGTGGGGGGCACTGTCTCTCTAGGGGGGTGGGTGTAGGAGGTTTGGGGGGGTCAGGTGATTGCTGGGGTGGAGCGGGGAACCGTCTACTTGTCACAGGGAAGGAATTCCCTCTCACTGGTAGCCCTACCGCTATGGTTTTCGTGGCAGTGCTACTGCTGTGGAAACCATGGCGGTAAGCTGGGTCTTTATACCGCCGGTGGTCACATGTGGACCCCTGGGTCAAAGAGGCACATCCCTGGCCCGGCGGTGCATGGCGGTATGAGTGGAGATGTGGTGCGTTGGCAGGGGCGAGCCCACCACACTCATAATGTGGCAGTATACACCGCCAGCCTGTTGGTGGTGATACCGCCACATTAACCCTGGCGGTCAAAAGACTGCCATGGTCAAAATGAGGGCCATTATGTCTTGATTATAGTCTTCAATTTTGGTATAAATATATTAATTCAGCCAAGCAAAATCTTCCATAATAGGCTGAGTTGCACACGGGAACTACTTAAAGGCAGTTTGAGAGCTACCAGTAGCTCATAAACTACTTGTTAGAGAAGCCTGGAATAGAGACTTTTGAAATGACAGAGACCAAAAGTCACAAATAACACCTTTAAACCAAGTGCTTGACTGGGTTGAGTAGTAGCGCGAACTGGTGACGAATGAACCAAATAAAGTGGCAGAGTATCGATCAAATAGGTAAATGAAAGGGAGAGGCAAATAGAGCGATAAAGAGTGTCATAAAGGATAAAAAGTAAAATTAAGGTTGTCAAAAGAAGAAAAGGGATATAGTGAAGAAAATAATGAGGTAAAATGGAAAAGAGGAAAGAAAGGAGGAATGAAGTGAGATGAAAATAATGTGTAGATAGTGAAAGGTAGAAAAGAATGGGGAAAAAGTTAGGAAAAAAGAAGGATAATTCCAAAAATGAAATTGAAAAAGGGTGAGAATGGGAAAGAAAGATTAAGATGTAAAGAAAAAGAACAAAAAGAATTAGAAGAAAGCAATTAAATGTAAAGTAACAAAAATAGGAATGGAAAGATGGGAGAAGGAAAGGTGCAGATGTGAAATAGAAAAAAGACTCAGAGGCAGGAAGGAAAGAAAGGTAAATTAAGTAAAAAAAAATCAGTGTGAGGAAAGTCTAGGGAAGAAATACAAGCAGTGAGAAGAAAACAATGGATAATAGGAAATATTGCAGAAACTGTCTGTGGTCATCTTACCATAACTATACTACTGATTGGAAAAAGAATGTGTGGAAATTCAGGTGAGGGAGAAGCTAAAGAAATGGAGTTTAAAGCAAGAAAAACGTAAGTGAAGGTGATTTAATGAGAAAGATGTTGGCATGAGATAGTAGACTGACTTGTCAGTTGTGGTGACACCCCTTGACAAATCGTGGGCCTTCTATCTAGGCATTAGGACGACATTTGTGGGCATTATAATTATTATGGCGAGGCTTTTGCTGTATTGTGGCCTCTCAATCTTTGTGATGGCAAGGCCTAGTATTATGATGTCCCTTGAAAAGCTGACCTTTTTAGCTCATTGCCAGCACCTTTGTCACTCACGGTCATCCGAGGGACATAGATAGCCTTCCCTGGCCACAGTCATATGATGGGCACCCTGGCCATGTGATGTAGGTTATTTTACTGTTGTGCAGTATCATGTGTGAGTTCTGATGGGTACTTCTAATCGCTGATTCCTCACCTTATGAATTTTCCTAAACAGACTGGAAGTGGAAAAACTCCCTGCAATTGTTTCTGCTTGTTGATATGTGCGTCTTCAACCTTGTTTACAGCCTCTTTCTAATTCCAGATGTGGTTACACAGAGCTGCATCTAGGCACCAAACGTGTGCACTGATGCCCATCCTCCTTTTCGTTCTTTGATGGAGAGCTGGAGATCTATTGCTGCCATTTCTGGTTCTTTTACCAAGTTTTTTGACAATATGCAGGGATGCCTCTCAATACAACAGGGGTTAAGCCATGCCGTGCTTGTCACAAACAGATGTTGTTCACAGATATGCACACCTCTTAAAAAGATGTAGAGTATCCCACAGGCACCAGACTTGGAGCAGCACCAGCCAACCAAGGCACAGGATTGACGTTTATACATGGTTGCACTCCATCACTCTCAGGGTGGAATGAGACAAATGCTGAGCTGCATGGTAGCACCTGGTTGCATGCAGCAGGACATCTGTGAAAACCTTTGGATCCAGCCTGGCACCCGGGGTATATGCTGCAGGGAAGCATCTGAGGTTAGATAGAGTATTAACTAGATAGATCATTACCAAAAGTAAGCAACTTGTTTGTCTGCCTCTGGTGCCTCAAGGCCTGTGACGAATGCGATCTGATGCATCCGAAGGCCACCCGGAGGCAGCAAGCCAAAACAGCAGAGCCTGTGCAGCAGGAAAATGCAGGGTTGTTCCTGGGCCCATTCACAATCACCATCTTCTGGCAATCCCAGGACAAATTTGAAGGGCAAGTCTAAATGGAAACCTAGGAAGCTTAAGTCAGGTTCTTCACCTCTGTCACTCCTACTCCTGAAAGGACTCGCACAATAGATATTCAAAGGGGCTGACTCCAGCTTTGACTTTGGATTCAGTTCCGGTTCTGACTCCATTGGCTGACCAGAACCTACACTAGTCTGGGTATGTTAAGTCATGCTATGAAATTACCATAGGCGAGCTTCCAGTTGAGGATGACTTTCCTCCATCCCCTTTCCTGAAGGCAGTATTTCAAGGTCTTGGAGGCTGTCTATTGCTCCGATACCAATGACCTTAAAGCACTGAAGCATGCCACTTGTGAAGACAACTATGGGAGGCAGATAACTTGCTCCCCCTCATTACACTCTTCGCAAAATGCCAGTGGCTTAGTCACTTTACCAGAAATATAACTGTATCTACCCTTAGTACTTACAACTGAAGAAAGTGCTTTTTTTCCTGTGATACTATGCAAGGGTGTTGGATTTACAATTGCCTATTGTGAGAAGTAAGTGTGACCTTTTGACCCAGATCTTGCAGCCTCAACCTTCTAATTCAGAGCCCAGGCTTCTTTTTAATGACATTTTCAATTAATCCTTTATGGTGCCCTGTTCCAGTTCATGCTCAGTGAGTCACCTGCACTCATTGAGTTGCTTGATTGCTCAGCAACACAGATCTGCGCCAAGTGATCAGACCTTTTTGAGGCAGTATTCAACCCATGAAAACCTCATAGTTTAACTATTTGCAAATATAGCTAATTCAGACACCTTTCTTTTCCTTTATAAATTGAAACAGTTGGTGCAAGAAAATTGACTCGAGTAGATGGTATTCTTGCTCTACCATCATTGAATACTCTTTACCTTTTGGGTTGCTTCACCCCTGCCTTCTGGATTATGTCCTGCGACACTGTACCCACTTTGCCATGTGTTCAAATTGTAGAGGACTGCTAGTATGTGGCAATGCATATTTTGAGGTGAAGGCAGTTCTCCTTGTGCTGTTACATTCGAACTACGGCACCAGTGTTGTAAGTGGAAGTCATGCATGGATGTGTGCCTCTGGGTTTACTGGGGAATTTCAAGCCTTTCTCATGGACATAACCTTCAGTGGTTTGGGTAACGAGGCAGACTCTGCACTGAAGCATTTCAAAGATAGCAGAGCTGCAGCTAATTCACTGTGTCTATTTCCCACTACTCAACAGGTCAACTAAGAATATTTAATGTTCTGTGGATCCTGGAGCGTTGCTGTCTACCACAAGAGGTTCAACCCTAGTTGAACTGCAGACTGGCTTAGTCTGGCATAGACCAACTGCCTGGTGGCTGCAATGTGGAGATGTTGTAGGCATCTTGATGTGCTTAACTGAAATGCTAAAACAATACATTGACCAGCCGCAGCATCATACCAGTGGTGTAGTCTGCTTGTTAGTGTGGAACCCTGCAGTACCTGTGCTGTTGGAGAGGCCCATGATTGGGATACAATCCGAGAGGTCTGTTTCTGTTAATTTTGTCAGCTGTACTGAGTAAACCCCAAGTTGACCATCCCTCTTGGGAAGCCGGGTGTTAGAGGGTCAATCTTCTCAGAGCACTCATACTGATATTGTTGAAGAAACATTGCCTCACAATGTTGTAAAAAGGGAACCTGAGGCCATTCGGTGTTCTGCGATCCACCCAGGGAGGTCTCTGAATTGGGGGGAATAGAGAAGGTGGCGGCGCTGCGACTTGCTGCTCTGCTATTGGTGAGTTGAATGGAGATTTCTTTTAATTTAAATGTTTTACTTTATTTTGAATCCTTTAACGCCAACATCTTATTTAATTTGCTAATTTTTCATAAAACACTGGTGCATTCATCACATTCTGGCACTGTCTGGAGGAATATTGTCATCGGAGTGCATTTACTGCAGATTAGCATACACTTCAATTGACAGCTGTAGGCTTACTTTAGAAAATAACTTGTAGAGAAACTTTCCTCTTACTTTTAGGAATAGCTTAGAGACTTACTGTCCATTTACTTGGGAAAATGACAGAATATTGGGTAATAGGACCATTTTAACTAAGAAAAGAAACCTATCCTATTCAGCTAATAGGTCCAGGTGCACAATTCCGTTCCCTAGGACCTCTCGGATTTATTCTCCTATTGCTAATTTTTTTTCAGAAGTGGAATTGATTGGGTGAAGAAATTTCCACAAGAGGAAGTAAGTTCTAAAAATCAATTTGAATACTTAAGTGAGGGAAATCTTGAACATATTGAAAAACCCAAGTTGGAAGAAAGCCCCAGCTTAATTCCAAGTATAAATAAATGTTAAAGCCAGCATAGTCACCATGGGTGGGAAAAGAGGGAGATGTAAACTATTTTACCATCAGCCACATGGATGTTACTCTTCTGGACATTGACCTTGTACAGATTAAATCACCAAGTATGTTAGGTCCTACAAAGGCGTCAATGGACCTTTTCAACAGCACACGTAGTTTTCAAGGTAACATCTTTGATTGGTGCTCAAATTTATCTACAACTCCAGTTTATAATGTTGAAGGCTCTTCATGTGCCAGGTGTAGGAGGCTGGCCCTCTATGTAGTGTGCAAAACTAGGCACACTGTGCAGGGGGTCCAGACAACACGTTGGTTTCCAGAGGTAAAAATTAGACCACCTAATGCTCCAATTTTTAGGGTAGCTGGTCGAGAAGTTAGGTTAATCCAGGAGATTTGCTAAGTATTTGCTGTACTCACAAATCCAATCATGCACCACACACACTCAATGAATAACTCAAGACCACAATTTATTACAAAAAAAAAAATACTTCAGACGGTCATATAAATTATAAGACCAAGATCTTTACAATACGTTAAGTACTTTTTGAGATATGACTTTTCAAAATCTGAACAAAGTTAGCCTTCCTGTGCGTAATTACGCAACATAGGAATCAATTGGTAGTCACTTTTAAAAATGCATTTAAAATCGTACAGTTGAATTACCACTCTCTTCGATGTTCGAAATAGTCGGTGGGCACACTGTGCCAGCTGGAGAGCCTCCGGTGGCTTCCGGTTCCGGCGGGAGCAGCATTGGAAAAGTTTCTTGGCACAGGACCACCTGGAAAAGGAGCTGGTTTGCAGATTTAAAGATGGTAGCTTGGGGTCCCCTTGTGCTGTCACAGTCACAAGGGGTTGGGAACCCAGGCCACACAGCAGATCCCGTGATGCAGGGCTCAGCGCGGCCAGATGCAGGGCGAGTTGAAGGTCTTAGATGTTGTGCGCAAAGGGACCCTTTGGAGCTGGAAGTAAGTCGTCTTCTGAGGGCCTTGCAGGATGTCGAGGGCGAATTGGTGGGAAGTCTGAGGTGTCACTGAAGTCCTAGACTAGGGCTTTCTCTTAGTCCAGTTGCAGCTGGTTGAGCTGTTTTTGGGGTTGTTCAATGTGCACTGACCAGTACCTGTGGTATTGGCAGAACTCTGTCACGGGAGGGCACTGTGCCACCAAAATCGGCACTCTGCAGGTCTCGTTCTAACTGTCATTGGTGTGTCGTCTGGATTGGCTGCATTCCGATTGCGGAGATATTGTCTGGTCGGTGAAGTGACCCTCACCGGTTTGCTGGTTCCTTGCAGGTTTCTTTGGTTTCTTGAATGGTACCTCCACTCAGGAGGAAGATCTCTGGCTTTTTGCGAAGCCTGGAGGACCTCGGGGTCTTTTAAGGTCAGTCCAGTGGTCAGCTCCTCTGCTGCAGGTCTTTGAGCCTCTTCTGGTGCAGCAGGTCCTCTGTTCTCGTCCTGTCGGATTCTTTGGTGCTGTCTTCTTTTTTTTTCCTGATGAATCTAGTTTCTTGGTCTAGGGGAGCCCACTAAATACTGAATTTAGTGAGTGTTTTAGGGGGAACCTAGTAGTGTCCAATGGGACACTTAATCTTGGGTGGCTACACCCACTACAGTGACCACTTCCTGTGGGAAGGGTCACTTCCCTAAACCTTATTCTCCTGCTATCCAACATGGAGGAAAGTGAAATGGGTGGTCCACTTCGCCTGCAAGGCCCTAGGGGTGGTGCATGTTCAGTGAGACCTCTCCTACCCTTTGTGTGGTTCTCCGTCTTTGTTCCTGCCAAAAGTGGGCGTTGCCAAAGGGGGGAAGCCATCTGCTGCTAGCAGCAGGCCTTGGAGCTCGAGTTTCAAGGGCAGTAGTCAGGAGAGTGCACATTCATGAGGGAGGGGGAGTTAGCTCTTCAACCCAGGAAGGGCATTTTTTTACAAACCAGAGAGCCAGGGCTCACCCCCAGGTTTGTATATTGGCCATCTCGAAGTGGCAGGCTGGATGGAACCAGTCAGCAACTATGCCAGTTAGGTTAGCTTTTGCATGGGGCACCTCTAAGGTGACCCCTGGAAACTTTTGGGGTTAAATCCAATACTGGTACCAGTTTGGATTTAATATTCTGAGTTGTTTGATACCAAACAACCCAGGGTACAGAGTGGCCATCATGTACCTGGGGAACTCGCGTTTGACCAGTGTTCAGTACATGTGCTTAAAATGGCTGCTGTGTTCACTCTCTGTCATGAACTATGCCCTCACATATAGTATGGTGCACCCTGCTTTAAGGCTGTAAGGCCTACTGGAGCTGTGACTTACCCATAACATATGTAGTGTAGGGTGGACAGGGAACATACAGGAGTGTGCCATGTCAAGTTTGCCTTTTTAGGTTTGCCCCAGTACACTCGGCCTGCAATGGCAGTGCTGGGTGCATCTGGGTGCAGGGCCCTAAAGGGTGGCACAATCAGTGCTGCTGCCCTCAGGGACATACTCCTCCTATTCCATGCCCTGGGTTCTGGATTACCCTTCTCTAGGGTCTTACATTGATATGCAAGAGTGTATCCAATTGTGCCAAGCATCACAACATATTTAGGGGAAGAGCTCTGGCCCAGGGAACCTGTTTAGCAGGTGCCCTGGGCACTACAACTTCTAGGACACATCAACATCAGGCAAAACGTGGGGGCTAACCATGCAATAAGAGGCCTCCTCTTACACCAGGGAAATATGTTCAGTCGTCATCTGAATTTCAGGAATAGTGCAATATTGTCTTTATTAGAGAAATTAACAGTACATTGGGATCATTATCTTGACATGTTGACAAGTATTCATCTCAGCCTATCAAATAAAGCCAAGAAAATTAACAAAAGTTCTGAGAAATCAACTCATACTCAAGCCAATAATGTATTTCTGTAAGCTCAAGATTGTACACAGACCAGTAAAAGTACACAAACTCTTTCCCCTGCAAAGAAGGTGAAAAAGGCAGTAATAACATCAATACCCCCAGATTTGCACTGGTTGATGATCTAATTAAGGATTACTCATCGGTGTATTTGATTGACAAGATTTGCGACATAGTCATGCCTCTAGAGGAAAAATTAACAAACAATCCCATTGCCTAGTCTTTCTGAAGAAGAATAAAATGTCACTTTCTAAGAAGAAAGAGGGAGTGGATTATGATAATAAGCCCACTGAGAAATAAATCGCCCAAAAAGCTGAAGTACCATAAGTCTGTTAAGCAACTGTTAACTCATCTGGTCAGTAAGAAAAGACAAACAATCCTGGGTATAAAAGAAGATTATAAATCAAAGACACAAGAAAAAACACCTGAGAGCTGTGAAATTCCAACCTAAGTCACCACCAGTAATGGAAGCAGGCCCCAGTTGTCCACTTGAGACCCCCCCCACCCCCCTGACTATCGCTCAAGAATCATACTTAATGCCCTTGGCAGACAAATATCAAAATCCCCAGGTTCCTGTCACAAAGGGACTTGGTGGAAGAATCAAATCTTTGTATGGGAGAGGCCCAACTAATTGAGTACAGGGACCTATTTGGCTGAAGTGAAGAGTTCTTAAATTGACACACTATTCCAACATATCTGCACTCCTTCCCCCAGTAACAGATGCTTCAGTCAGGAGACATTAAATTAGTTCAAATTTAGAACCAATTCAGGAATCTCTATAAGTAATATCCCACTCTAATTTTATTTCCTCAGTGGAAGTGATTTTTTTCCATTGCAAATGCATTTATTTATCCGAAGAATGTAATATCTTAGGATCTACAAATGCTATCCTTAGAGGCTCTATCCAGTTCTGGAGGTAAGTCTGAGTCAGCATCTGATATCATAAACTCCACTGGATCATCATCCCTGTCAAGAGAACTAGTTGGAGCCTCTTACATTCACTTGTAGTCAATAAACGTATGGTGTTCACACCAAAAGTGACCACACTATTCGATCTGTAGGGAAAATGACTGGTCATGAGTGGCAAGGGCAATAAATTCTAGGAACTACTTAACTGATGCTAACACTAATTTTAGTTCCTACCTATGTATTTGGTCCTGGAAAGTGGCAGGCTTGCTTACGAACCCTGAAATACAGCAGCTACTGTGCAACTGTAATGGAGGCATTTTTGGCCTCTAAGAAATGTGGATTACAGAGAAAAGGGTTAAAGTGTATTATTATTATGTGGTTGTATAACCCTACTGATCCCAACATCAAGGGGAATGCAATTGGCAGTTTTTCAATTCTTTTAATAAAATAGACATGGAATTATCTAACTGTTAAATTTAATGCGTTTGAAACCAACTTTTGAAAATTTCCAGCTAGCCAAACCAACCTTGAGTTTAATTTTAAATATCGTCTGCCTGGATACAGAAGTAACAGGAGGTTTGATTACTAATAATTTGAGTTCTTCATGCTGAGACTTCTAATTTCCTTATTTATTTATTTTTTTGGGAGACGGGACAGAAGAATCTTGGGCAAAACCTCCAGTCGTTTGGCTTGTGCAAGGAAAAACACATCATCTAGGTAGATCTATCTTTCTTTTCAAACTAAGGGAATTAGTTTATGTAATTATTAATTGCCATATTGCTGAAGGTTCCGCAGCATAGCCTATAAGATACGGACCCATTTTTACTTCCATAGTTGATTACATGCCCTGTTCAGCTTACTTTCAGACGGAAAGGTAATTCAACATTTACTAATCACCATGCCATACTTTCAGTGAAGTTACATTGGCTTCCATTGTAGAATTACATTTGGAACTAGTATGGCAGAGTGGTATAATGGCAAAACACATAAGGCTGTTTTGGAATGAAAATGCCAACACTCAGGTTGTGGACTGGCTTTCTGGTTTTTATAGTGAGATTGTTCAAACAGCAGCAATTTCATTATCAAAACTTTTGAGTGCTGGTTGCAACCATTAACCTCAGTTGTCTCTAGCTTAATAAAACCAAATAGTGAAGGCAGGCTTTAAATATTTTAGGATATGCCGGAGGTTAACATTTGTATGGAGTTAAATACCTAGATACATAAACGGTTTCTAGGCCCTTGCTCCATAAGGGCAATGGAGATTAAACAACTGAATAAGCAACAAAGAAAAGCTAAATTAAAACAAGTTCAAGCACAGGCAGATCTGCAGTGGCATGCAGAGAAAATGTGCCTAAGGAAATTCTGGCAAATTATAGCACCTCATTGCCAAACGAGATCGAAACCCTTGGTTATTGCTCTTTTGTAAAGAATGGGTGCATTACCTTGGCCAGTTATAGAAGGGCAATCTGTCAGACCATAAGATTCCAATAAATTCATGGTCAACAGAGGAATTGTCTTTACCATTGTTATTGTCCGTTGCCCCTCTGCACTTTAGATTAAAAATAATATTTCTAATGCAAGGCACTCTGGAGCGATAGACCCAAACAACATTCCTATATCTATATTGAAATCAAAAGCAAGATTTTGGGGAAATATTTTAGAACCCTTATTCACTACTTGTGATCGTTCAGGCAACATCCTTACATCATGGCTTCGGATCATAATCCTTCCATTGTTCAAAAATGATCCCAAAAATTACAGAGTGCGTTATTGAACGCCATGGGTATTATTTTCACTAAAAGCATCCACAAATATCTATCCGTTTGGACCAAAAAGGAAAACGTTCTGCTGTGTGAACAATTTGGCTTCAGAAAGAATCACTCTACACTAGAAAACATTGCATATATCCAAAAAATAGTGAATAAATATTTAAAGTAAAAAAATCAAGCATTCCATGCTCCCTCCATTAATCTTCTCCACAGCCTTTGACTGGGTAGATCACCCCCGTTCTGTGGGAATAACTAGCACAGATGGGTTTACCTGCTACATTTAAGATTAGTAGTGGCCTTACATTCCTCAGGCTGATGTAAAGTTTTGCAGTGGAGAAAAAGGGGGCTTTCTGAGCCCACATGCAACTAAAAATGGCCTGAAAGAGAGATGCACACTAGCTTTTTACTTTTTTCTTTGTGTTTAATTTACCTAACTGCTTTTGGTCCATTAATTTAATTCCTCCAAAACTGGGAAATTTTAGAAGCCTCTCATTCCTGTACACCAATGATTTATTTGTATCAGACTTGACTGCTATCCGCTTACAAAGAAACTTAAATGCACTCCATGATTATTCTGAGAAACATGATATAAAAATGAACATAAGGGCCATTGCCAGCCCAGGCAAGATGGCGGACGCCACATAGGAGCGCTCCCACCATATGACCCACGATCCAACACAGATCCAGCATCCTCACTGATACCACCTCGGCCAGTGAGGATCTGCCAGGGAGAAACAAGCGTTGTCTGACCAGCTGTTTTTTTTAGGGAGCTAAGATTCTCCAGAGCAGTGCAGAGGCCTGGACTGTCTTGTGGCTGCCCACCCTGTGAGGTACTGCTGGTTGAAGTGGAGGAGGGTCAGGAAGACTGCTGCGGTTGTGGCGGCATCCACATAATCTCATGCCCGCAGTCAGGGTATCGGATGTCGGCAGGGCAAAGCTCTTCCCCTTTGGAGGCACGTCCCACTGAATCCTTATGAGAGGTGGCGGCAGCGTCCCGTATATCTTTTCCAGACGATCCTCTTCTGGCGCCATGGAATTGGGCCTGGAGGCCCCTTCTTTGACAGTCTGCAGTGGGGGAGGAGGCCAAGGGAGCCTTATTGTTGTGGCCTCAGCCGCACTACATTGAAGATACGCCCGGCTGACTTATGACAACCCAGTGCCCCCAAACCCCCACAATGCCTGGTTGACATTGATTCCCATGAGCCCTTTTCACCCTTGACACCCCCAAGTCTCCTCCATACCACTTATCTACTGGGGTGGACCCGGATTGCAGCCCGCCCCAGCCGAGTTGAAGAGCAACTGGACTGCCTTTACTGCAAACTTTTCACAGTTGGACTGCTCGTGCCCACCTAATTTGTGCGACAAAGCACATTTGCTAGAGTGCTCTGGTGGGCTGGACAAGACTGGAGAGCTCTTGGGTGACGCTGCTAGAGACAGATTGTACACCAATGGGATGCACTGGTTAGCTCCTGCAGGGGGTACTAAATCCGGGATTGCCCACAGCTATTGGTAATGCTAACAAACTGAACCTCACACCCCCCCAAAAGGCCTGGAGCAGCCACTTGGAGGTCCAAAGGAGATAAGTCAAAACTCCCCTACTGGACTGAGCTTTCCTTGCTTGTGTGGGACCTGTTCAAAGTTTACTACCAGTTACTTCAGCAGGGGACAGGACTGCACTTGCCACCTGTGAGAGACTGGCTCCTTGTTGCAGTACCCCCCACTTTTTGCCTGGTGTCTGAATGGAGCTTGGACTGGAGTGCACTGGGATCCATCTAACCAGGTTCCCAGCTCAGTGTTCTTTCCCTAAAACAATGCAAAAGTGATTGGATACACCTTTAGCTACCACTATAAGTCCCCAGTGTTAGGTACTTAGGTACCCAGGGCATGGGGTACTATGGGTAAGCCCCTGAGGGCAGCAGCACTGATTGTGCCACTATCAAGGGCCATGCATCCAGATACACCCAGCACTGCCATACCTGCTGAGTGTCCTGGTGCAAACCTAGAATACAAACTTGACATGGTACACTCCCTGTGTGCCCTGTCCACGCTACACTGCATGTGTTATGTGTAAGTCACCCCTCTAGCAGGCCTTCCAGCCCTAAGGCAGGGTGCACCATACTATGTGAGGGCATAAATATGCCCCCACTCCCAAATCTGGGACATAGTGAGTGAACAGAGCAGCCATTTTAATATATGTGCTGTACACTGGTCAATACGAGTTTTGCAGCTACATAATGGCTACTGTAAGCCCTGGGTTGTGTGGTATCAAACAACTCAGAATGATAACTCCAAACTGGTACCAGTAATGGATTTATTATAAAATGCACCCAGGGGACCCCATAGAGGTGCCCCCTGCAAAACGAACTATCGTGGCATAGTTGCTGACTGGTTCCAGCAAGCCTGCCACATCCAGACAGCCAATATACAAACCTGGGGGAGTGCCCTGTCTCTCTGGTTTGTAAAACAATGCCCTTCTTGGGTGGAGGAGCGAACACCCCCTCCCTCAGGAATGTGCACTGGCCCTAGCAGTGCGCTTTAAAGGGCAACCACCCTTGAAACTCGATCCCCAACCCCTGCTGCTATCAGCAGATGGCCTCTCCCTTTCAAAACCCTCACTTTTGGCAGAAACGAAGGCAGGAAACCACACAAAGGGTAGGAGGAATGGCCTCACTGAGCATGCACCACCCCTATGGACTTGCGGGTGAAGTGGACCCTTCATTTCATTTTTCTCCATGTTGGATGGCAGGAAAATAGCCAATAAGGTTGAGGGAAGTGACCCTTCCCACAGGAAGTTGTCAGCACAGTGGGTGTAGCCACCCAAGGGTAAGTGTCCCATTGGACACTACCTGGTCCCCCTTAAAACGCCCACTAAATTCAGTATAAGAAATCAGATTGGAAAAGACAAAGAAGACCAGCACCAAAGAAGATCCAAAGCGAGAGAACTCTGTACCTGCTGCACAAGAAAAGTCGGCAAACCCTGCCTGCTGCACCCAGCTCCTGAAAATCGCTGCTGAGGAGGAGCTGGAAACTGGACCGACCCCAAGAAACCCAGGGGATGTCCAGGCTTCAAGCATCACCCCAGTTCTCCCTTCTGAATGGAGGCACCACTCAAAAACCAAGCAAGAACCAACAAACTGTTGAGGGTCACTTCACCGATTGGCCGATATCTCCGCAACAGGAAGTTGCAGCCGGACCCGACGAGCGCCTGGATGTGACCTAAAAGTGTGCCATGTTTGGTCCACTGCGCCCTCCAGTGGCCGAGGTATGCCCTGTACTCTGGGTACTGGTCAGCTGACCTCGGACAACCAGCAAACCAGCTCCCTCGGAGATGAAAGAGGATCAGGAGGAATCCCCAGTTGAGGGATTTCAAGAACACCCTGGACCTCCAACCAGAGCGCACCTGTTGTCTTGTAAGCAGTCTTCAAAGAGACTCACCTCAAGCTCCAAAGGACTCCGTTGCGCACAGCTCCTGGATCTCCAACTTGCCCTGCATGTGCTCCACGGGTTCCCCAACCTCTTGCGACCTCAACAGCCCAAGGGGACCCCAAGGCACCATCTTTAAACCTCCAAACCAGCCCCTTTTCCAAGTGGTCCCTCCAGGTGGCCCTGTGCCAAGAGGTTTTCCAACGCTGCCGGAGGCTCTCCAGCTGGCACAGTGTAGCCACCGACCACTCCGGCCACCCTGCAAGAGAAGAGACTGGTAACTCAAATGTACGATCTTTAATGCATTTTTAAAGGTGACTGTACATTGATCCCAATGGTGCATGATTACGCACAGAAAGACTATCTTTATTAAAGCTTTATAACGTCATAACTCAAAAGGTACTTAATGTATTCTTAAACTCTTGGTCTTAAAATGTATATAAAAGTCTGATGTATTTTTATAAAATCTGGTCTTGAGTTATTCATTGTGTGTGTGTTGTGCATGATTGAATTTTTGTGAGTACAGCAAATACTTAGCACATCTCCTGGATTAGCCTAAGGGCTCGATCAGCTACCTTAAAAGTTGGAGCATTAGGTTGTCTAATTTTTACCTCTGGAAACCAATGTGTTGTTGCCTGGACCCCCTGCACAGTGTGCATAGGTTTGCATGCTACATATAGGGCCAGCCTCCTACACCACACTAACAAACCCTGTGGAGGGGATTAGGTGACTGGCGATTGATGGCACTCGCTGTGGGCTAGCCTCAATGGCCCTGTATGTCTACGGACTTGGTTTGACCATTACGCGGGCAGCGGTGTGAGCAGCCTTGATATGGGGTACCGGGGAGCAGGGGTTGTCTACCGCTGGAGCGATGGGAGTCTGGCTCCTCAACCCAGTTGCCCTTGCAGCGTCTGAGGCTCCTGCAGCATTGGCGAAACTGGACCAAATACTTGCTGCCATTGTGGAGACAAGACAAGACCTGCTGGGCAGTATAGAAGCAGTAGCGGTGGAACTAAGCCTGCTCTGGGAAGACCAAAGGAAACTTGCAAACCAAGTCACGTAGGCTGAAGATGTGCTTGAAACTCTTTACCCCATGGTGACTGATCTGGAGATAAAGGTCAAGTGCCTCACTGCCAAGGTCCACAAGCTTGAGAATAGAGCAGACAACTGTGAGGGGCAATCGCACCAAAATAACATGCAAATCACTGGCTTTGCTGAAAGTTCAGACCCAGTGGTGTTATTTGAAGCATGGTTGGCACACATGGTAGAACTATCACCAAACTACCTGGTGGAACGATCCCACTGAGTGCAAATGAGATGGCCACTGCCTTGAGTGCCCTAGGCCAATCGTAGCCGAACTGTAGAGATAACTAGACAATTTTTTGCGCAGTCAGTGCTAATGGGCCCATAACACACGAGAATGCATAAGTCTTCTCATTCCTGGATCGCACTCAGGCAGTACAACACTGCAGAGCTTAATTTCTGGGATTGAATAGTCGTCTATGTCAACCGATCTAACCTGCTTGCTGCTGTTCCTGGCCAAACTGATTAACAGACCCAGGTATTTCTTTACTGATCTGGCAGATGCCTGGTACTGGGTGGAGCAGCTGTGGTAAGACTCCCTGGCCCCAAGCGCACACACCACGCAGAAGCCGTCAAACAAAGCTTGAAGGGATTGTGGTCGACGTGGACATGGTGGAGCAGGATTGGCAGCGCCCCTACCCTATCCCAGGCCCGCGAAGAACAAATGGTGCAGTTATCGACAGCCACCAACTTGTGGACAAAGAGACAATCCCCCATCAGCAAAAATGTTTGAAAACATGCTCTCCAAGATGGGCTCTATCGCCTCTGCGAGAAGAGTGACCTCCAACTGGAGGTCACGCCACAGACTAGGGACGATATAGTTTGTCATTGGAGGTAAGGAGGGTCATGTCTGTGAGTTGGCTACAGGACTGGTGGAGCTAAACTCCAATGTATGCTTGCCTCCCTAAGGCTGGATGATACACTTGACCTGCCTGCCCCTCTTCGAGTCTGACCGAAGTCTAGGCGGATTTGGCACTGCATTGAGTCTTGTAACGCTCTCCCAGATTACTTTTGGCCCTGATCTCAAAGACATGGGTCGGAGGGACCCTTCTCAGTTCCTCCTATCTTTTGTGGGTTTTTTTTGTTTCTAAAGTACCATCTGATGTCACTTGAGCCTGGTTCATAGGTCAGGATAGGCTGGCCACCCAAAACCCAATCTCCTCCCTGAGAGAAATGCTCTATATTGACATAAAAACCGATGATTCCCACCGGTGTGGCAGTTTGTTGCTTGTTTGGGCAGTTGAAGGTTTCTTGGCCGCGCTGGGATGGGAGTTCTGTGTTTTTTTGTTTTTTTTGTTTTTTTTTTCTCTTTATGCAGCCATGCTATTTGACTATAGCCAGCCATGCCTGCTACCTACCCCCTGTGTTGGTGCCCTGGATGGGCATGCTTTTGCAACTTCCAGCACATTGTTGCAAAATATGGTTGCGTTGCGCTTCACAACATATAACATCCGAGATGCGGGGAAAGCTCCTAAGACATGCAATACATTAGGAGACGGGATGCTGAGATTGCATTTCTTCATGAAACCTCCATATATAAAGGGGAAGACATAAGCTTGAAGAGGCAATGGCAGCACTGTTACAGCACCACACATTCCGGCTTTGCTAGAGGGGCCTTCATATGGGTGAGGCCCTCTGTGCCCTTGTAACTGTATGTCCACTGAGATAGACCCTAAGGGGAGTTATGTGCTGGTGGAGGGTCACATGGATAACCTTCCCCTCCTACTTAGGAGCGTATATACCCAAAATGTAGCACAGCAGTCCTTTCTAGTGCGCCTCTCAGTTCTCCTGCTGCGATGGACACATATCCCTTGGATTATTGACAAAGATTTTAATTGTGTTCTAAACCCGCAGCTGGACCACTTGCACCTTTCACTGACGGTCTCCCATGTGGTAGGTGTGGTTGCTTAACTGTTTCAGTGGCTCATTTACTGGTCTCTGTTAGATAGCTGCCACATTTTAAATCCGACTGCCAGGGAATGCTCTTACTACTTGCCACCAGGTCATCTACAGGTCCACTTTGATAGCATCCCCTGTCATCCTACTATACAACTGCAAGCGGTGAATACCTGGGAAAGACACTATTAGATCATAATCCACTCCAGCTGGGTTTAGTTTGGGGGGAGAAATGTTCACTGGACTCGGCTTGGCACCTGCAGCCCACTGTGTTAAAGAACCAGATATTCAGGGATTCAACATGTACTGCACTTCCTAACTGTCTGATGGAAAACTGGGCCACTGCCACCTTGTGACTAATGGAGATGGAGGCCGTGAATGTGGTCCTTAGGGGACATTGCATACAGGCAGTGGTATGGGTACGAGGTGACGTATACCCAGATCTTGTCCTGGTAGAGACAGCTCTAGGATCCCTGGAGGTGGCAACGCAGTCTGCCCCCGCTGTGGGTGGCCATTGGCAACGGCACGGGAACGACATGCTGAGCTGCTTGAACAGTTCAGAATATTAGACTTTAAAGTGTATCAGGGCAAGATGCAGGCCGAGGGTGACAAATAATGCCAGTTACTGGCGTGGTTGCTGAAAAGTGCTTTTCTGACCACCCTTATCACCATGATCTGAGTGACCCCAATCTGCCTAGTCACTACCCAGGTAGACATCTATGTGGCGTTCACTGCCCATAATTATGCCTTATAGACTCTCCTTCCCCCTTTGATCATCTTCCCTAGATCTGAGACTTCTTCAAAAAGGTTACCTTACCTGTTACTGAGCCCTCATATGGAAAGAGTTAAGTGGTCCCATAATTGAGCAGGAGATCCACAGAGCTATTGGTGTGCATCTACCTGCAAGACCCTGGGCTTGGATGGGCTGCCTGTTGAGTTTTACAAAGCATACAAAACTCTCTTGGTCCCCAAGCGCCGGGAATTGTACAGGGCTTCCTTGCCGGAGAATAGACTTCTGCCGACACATCAGGAAGCACTGTTGGCGGTCCCTTCCATAACCAGATAAAGACTTGCTGGAGCTGGTGTCATGCCATCCTTTGCCCATGCTTCCAACAGATTATACAATACTTTAAAATTAAAAAATTGAGACTGCATGGCTGCAGTTGCACATTTTCGTTTGGTCCACAGAGACAGACACGGCTTCATCCCGGGCAGATCTACCACCCTTAACATACAGAGGCTCCATAGACACTGGACATATACGACCTGTGTAGGTTGAACAGAGAAAAATAGTTAATATTGTTGATTGGGACTGATGTTTGCAACACTAGCTTCCATGGACATCGATGGCAGCTTGCAGCAATTCATTGGGCTCTTTTATACAGCACCTACAGAACACCTACATCGTGGATGAAGATAGGGCAATGTGTGTCTGCCCCTTTTTCGGTGAGGAGGGGAACGCTCCAGTGATGTACCCGCTGGCACAGAGGCTTCGACAGCTGGGCCACGTGTGGGGCATAACATTGAAGGGGGCAAAACAAGTTGTGTCTCTTTACACGGATGGTAGCCTAATACATGTCCGCGATATTTGAGGGGGCATAACGGATATATTATTAAATCTCTCGGATGCCCCTGGACTTGTGGTGAATTGGTCAAAAACCTGTTTGTTTCCACCACAGCGCTTCATAGTAGACATGCACCCCCTCTGATGGGAGTCACCCACCTTCGTATATTAGGGATTAGCATATATCTTAACACCAGAGATCTCGTTGAAAGCAACTTGACGAGAACCATTTCCTTCCCTCACCACCAGCTGGGATTCTGGTGCACGCTTCTGTTGACAGTACAAGGCAGGGTGTTGCTGTCAAAAAATGATGATACTCCCCCGACTGTTATATTATTTTCACTACCTTCCTGTGCACATTCCTCTGGGGCCTTTCCATACCTTACATATACCATGATGGAGGGCCTCCTCTGGAAGAAGGGCTGGTGCAGCTGGTGCCACGCGGCTGCCAGTGGAGAAAGAGGGCCCCAGGCCCCCAACTTTGAATATCAATGTAGGAAAGCGCCTCTTTTGACATTTTTACCAATATACTTTTTGCCTGGTTTCTGGTGCAATTTTGACTGAAAGTGTACTGGGTACCTGATAAACAGGTCCCCAGTGCACAGTCATTTTTCTAATTGGCAAACCCTTTAAATGCCACTGTAAGTACCTAGTAAATGGTACCCTTGGTACCTAGGGCATGGGGCAATAAAGGGGGCCCCTGAGGGCTGCAGCACAGACTGTGACACCCTCAAGGATCTTCTCCCCAACTGCAGACAGCAGAAGCATTGCAGACTACGTGTATTGGTCAGAGATGAAATGAAAATGTGACATGGCCCACAGCCTGTGTGTCATGTCCCCTAACAATGCCTGCAATATATGTGAGTCACCCCTCTGGAAGGCCTTCCAGCCCTAAGGCAGGGTGCATCATATTACATGTGTGGGCACAGCTGCATGAGAAGCTATGCCCTTGTTATGTCTGTGTCGATTCGCAAACATAGCAAGTGACCAGTGAAGACATTGTAAGTACATGCACTGGACACTGGTCATTATGAGTTCCCCAGCTACTCGAGAGCTTCACTGAAGATAGGGATGTTTGGTTTCAAACATCTCTGTAGGAAGTTGGCTCTGTATATACTATCACAAAGTGAGAGATAATGTGCACAGAGTCCAAGGGGTTCCCCTAGAGATTGATAGTGGCAAAATTAGATAATACTAATACTCTATTTTGTGGTAGTGTGGTCGAGCAGTAGGCTTATCACGTGGTAGTGTTAAGCATTTGTTGTATACACACAGGCAATAAATGAGGAACACACACCCAAAAACTTAACTCCAGGCCAATATGTTTTATGTAGCAAAACATCTTTTCTTAATTTATTTTAGAACCTCAAGATTTGAGGTAAGTACAATAAATTCAAGGTACTTCCTACCGGTAAGTATAGAACTTTGATTTAAAACAGTAGTACACAGAGTTTTGGTTAAAATGGCAAAAAGCTATTTTAAAAGTAGACACTGCAAAATTCAACAGTTCCTGGGGGAGGTAAGTTTGGTTAGTTTTTGCATTTAACTAAAGCACTTACACAGTCAGTCTCCTGGGCAGAGACAGCCCACCGTTGGGGGTTCAAAGCAACCCCAAAGTCACAGCACCAGCAACCCAGGGCCAGTCAGGTGCAGAGGTCAAAGGAGGGCCCAAAACACATAGGTGCCTATGAAGAACAGGGGTGCTCCGGTTCCAGTCTGCTAGCAAGTAAGTACCTGCGTCCTCGGAGAGCAGACCGGGGGGGGTTTGTAGAGCACAGGAGTGGGGTGGGGTGGGCACACAAAACACAGTCAGTAGCACAGGGGCGGCAGTGTGTAAAGTAGGCGTTGGGTTTGCTATAGAAAGCAATGGAGGGACCCGGGGGTCACTCTGGCAATGCAGGCAGGGCACGGGGCTTCTCGGGCCAGCCACCAACTGGGCTAGGATGAGGGCCGCCTGCTGGTCACTCCTGCACTGGTAGGTGGTTCCTCTCGGTCCTGGGGGCTGCGGGTGCAGTGCTTCGTCCAGGCGTCGGGTTCCTTTGTTACCAGGCAGTCGCGGTCAGGGGGAGCCTCTGAATCCTCTATGCAGGTGTCGCTGTGGGGGTGCAGGGAGGTCGACTAAGGGTGTCCACGTCGTTGGAGTTACCTGGCAGTCCACTCTGCTGTGTTGGTTGTCCTGGACTCGAGCCGGGGGCGTCGGGTGCAGAGTGTGAAGACTCACGCTTCTGGCTGGAAGTGAAAGTCTTTTTAAAAGTTGTTTCAAAGTTGCAAAGTTGTTGCAGTTTCTGAACAGTGCCACTGTTCTCGGGAGGTTCTTGGTCCTTTAGGTGCAGGGCAGTCCTCTGAGTCCTCAGAGGTCGCTGGTCTCACTGGATGCGTCGCTGTGCAGGTTCTTTGAGTCTGGAGACCGGCCGGTGGGGCTGGGGCCAAATCAGTTGTCATCTCTATTGTCTCTGCAGGGCTTTAAGGTCAGCAGTCCTTCATGTTGTAGGTTGCAGGAATCTGATTTCCTGGGTTCAGGGTCGCCCCTAAATACTGAATTTAGGGTTGTATTTAGGTCAGGGGGCAGTAGCCAATGGCTACTGTCCTTGAGGGTGGCCACATCCACCTTGTGCCTCCTCCCAGAGGGGAGGGGGCACATCCCTATTCCTTTTGGGGGAATCCTCCAAACTCATGATGGAGGATTTCTAAAGGCAGGGGTCACCTCAGCTCAGGGAACCTTAGGGGCTGTCCTGACTGCTAGGTGACTCCTCCTTGTTTTTCTCATTATCTCCTCCGGACTTGCCACCAAAAGTGGGGGCTGTGCCCAGAAGGGTGGGCATCTCTACTAGATTGGAAGTCCTGGGGTGCTGTAACAACAGGCAGGAGTCTTTGAGGCTCCCCGCCAGGTGTTACAGTTCCTGCAGGGGAAGTTGAGAAGCACCTCCACCCAGTGCAGGCTTTGTTCCTGGCCATAGAGTGACAAAGGCACTCACCCCATGTGGCCAGAAACTCGCCTGGTTGTGGCAGGCTGGCAGAAACTGGTCAGCCTAGTACTAGGAGTTTGACTGGTATTCAGGAGGCATCTCTAGGATGCCCTCTGTGTGTATTTTTAATAAATCCCACACTGACATCAGTGTGGGTTTATTGTGCTGAGAAGTTTGATACCAAACTTCCCAGATTTCATTGGAGCCATTATCGAACTGTGGAGTTCGTGTTTGGCAAACTCCCAGACCATATAATCTTTATGGCTAACCTGCACTTGCAATGTCTAAGGTTTGGCTTAGACACTGTAGGGGCATAGTGCTCATTCAAATATGCCCTCATCTGTGGTATAGTGCACCCTGCCTTAGGGCTGTAAGCCCTGCTAGAGGGGTGACTTACCTATGCCACAGGCAGTGGGTTGAGGACTTGGCACTCTGAGGGGAGTGCCATGTCGACTTAGTCATTTTCTCCCCAACACCACACACAAGCTGTGAGGCAGTGTGCATGGGCTGATTGAGCGGTCCCCAGGGTGGCATAATACATACTGCAGACCTTAGAGACCTTTTCAGGCCACAGTGCCCTTGGTACCAGGGTTACCATTTACAAGGGACCTATGTGTGTGCCAAGGCTGTGCCAATTGTGGGAAAAATGGTACAGTTTAGGGAAAGAAAACTGGTGCTGGGGTCTGGTTAAGAGGGTCCCAGCACACTTTCAATCATAACTGGCATCAACAAACGACAGAAAGTTAGGGGGTAACCATGCCCAGGGAGGCATTTCCCTACAATCTCGTATTAATAAACCCTCACTGAATCCAGTGATGGATCTATTAATGCATGTTTACAGGGGGCACCTTAGAGGTGCCCCCCGAAAACCTACAAACTCATAGCGTGGTCACTGACTGGTGCAAACCAGTGTAGTCACCTTAGACAGTGTTCAGACCCCCTGAGGTGACAGCCAACGCTCTTGAGGTCTCAGAACAAAGGCCTGCTCTGGGTAGAGGTGATAACACCTCATCCAGGCAGGATGGACATTCCAAGGCGGGGAGCTTCAAAGGCCTTGTTGCCTTTAAAATGTGACCTAGACCTCTCCAATCGGTAGAGAAGGCCGACCCCTAGTTCCTGACCACACGTTTGGTTTAGTTAAATTAGGATGAGTGCTCACTTCATGCTAGTCCCACCTCTAAGCTGGACAAGCTAAAGTGGGCACTATTTTTTAAATTCCTCCATCTTGTTTGGAAGTGTCATCTTTCCAGCATAGCTCCCCCCACTTTTTACCTGATGCCAATGTGTTTAGACTGAAGTTCACTGGGATCCTGGTAATCGGGACTCCAGTGACTCTCCTCTACACTTGGTTGCAGGTAAACATTTTACACCCACAATTGGCATACTGGTGCACCGATGTAAGTCCCTAGCATATGGTACTTGGATACCCAGGGCATTGGTACACCAGGGGTCTCCCATGGGCTGCAGCATTTGTGCCACCCTTGGGGGCCAATGCAAATTGTGTCTGCAGGCCAGCCATTGCAGCCTGCCTCGAATGGTGCATGCACCCTTTCACCACAGATATAAGGCTTGCCTTATATCCTGGTCACTGCACATAGACACTGTAAGTCACCCCTCTGGTAGGCCCTTAAGCCCAAGGGCAGGGTGCATGTCCTTGGTGTGAAGGTCCTCCTGCATAAGCAAGGCGCCCCTACAGATCCCAGTCCCCTTTTCCTGGACTCCGTAAGTGCAGAGAAGCCATCTTGAGGTTTGTAGTGGACACTGGTCAACATGAGTGGTCCAACTACATAATGGCATCTCAGTACCTAGGCATGTTTGGTATCACAAATGTTGGAATTGTGCAGCTACACCAGTTTCAGTGCTAGTTGCATGATACAATACACTCTGGAGGTTTCCAGTTCTACCTGTGCAGCCTTATGGGATTAGCTGCATGCCCATGCTGCTGTTGACCCCAGACACTCCTGCTGGCGAGCCTGGCTCAGGCTGGAGAGGCAGAACAAAGGATTTCCTTCAAGGGAGTAGGACGATCACCTCACCCTTTGTATTAGGTGCCCAAGGGCTGGGGTGGGGTTGAACTCTGAGCGCTACCAGACTGCATTGAAGGAACATTTGGTGCACCCCTTGTATAATCCAGTTTGCGCCTGTTCAGGAACCCCTGGTTCCCACTCTGGCACAAAACTACACAAAAGACAGGGGAGTGACCACCCCACTGTACAGCCCCTCCCCTAGGGAGGTGCACAGAGCTCTGCCAGGTGGCCACTCGATTCTGCTATCTTGGAAATAAGATGGACTAGAATTCTGCACCATCCAAGGCTTATAGTGGGTACCTGATGGTACTTACACCTTGTGCCACGTCCAGTTATCCCTTATTAGTAGATTAGTAGTGTTCTGTCAGCTTAGGCTGATAGAGATAGCTATAGCAGAGCAACTTAGGCTGATCTAGGAGACATGCGAAGCTCCTACTATACCACTTATATCATATAGGTACTATATCACAAGAAACACAATACTCAAGGTTACTAAAAATAAAGGTACTTTATTTTAGTGACAATGTGCCAAAAATATCTCGGAGGATATACTCCCTTAGGAGGTAAATAAAATACACAGATTATACACACAAACCAAAACCAAAATCAGGTAAGTAAAACAGTCAGAAAGTAGTGCAAACACTGTAGAATACAATAGGATGCAATAGGCTTAGGGGCAACACAAACCATATACTAAGAATGTGGAATACGAACCACAAAGGGACCCCTAGGCTAGTGTAGTGTGTAGAGGGTCGCTGGGAGTGTAAGAAAATACTAAGGGTGTCCAAAATACCCCGCCCCAGGACCCTGAAAAGTAGGAGCAAAGTGCTACTAGTTCCCCAGAAACACACTAAACTCGTGATAGAGGATTTTGCAAAGAGCACAACAGATTGCAAAGCACTGAAGACGGATTTCTGGACCTGAGGACCTGCAAAGAAAGGGGACCAAGTCCAAGAGTTGTGAAAGTGTCCAGGGCGGTCAGGAGCCCACTAAAACCCGGATGAAGGTGTAAATGGCTGCCTCCAGATGGAAGAAGCTGAAGATTCTGCAACAACGAAAGGTGATAGGAACTTCTCCTTTGTGCAGAAGATGTCCCACGGAGTACTGGAGGATGTAGAGTTATTTCTTTGGCAAAAGACCGCAAACAAGCCTTGCTAGCTACAAAGGTCGCGGTTGAAGAAAAAGGGTGCTGCCCGGCCAGGAAGGACCAGAATGTCGCCACTTGGGAGAGAAGACAGAGGGGCCCTCAGCAACGTACAGAACCCACGTACAAGAAGGTAGCACCCGCAGAAGTTCTTGAACGCGGGTTCAAGAAGACTAAGCACGGCGGTCATCTCAACACCACAAAAGAGGATCCCACGAAGCCAGAGGTCAACTCAGGGAGTTGAGCAATGCAGGACGGAGTGCTGGGGACCTGGGCTCAGCTGTGCACAAAGGATTCCTTGCAAAGGTGCACAGAAGCCCTAGCAGCTGCAGTTCATGCGGTGCACAGGATTACTGTCTGGAGAAGCCAGGCAAGGGCTTACCGCCTTCAAATTTGGACAGTCGGACCACTGGACAGTCTGGGTCACTTGGGTCCACCACCTGTGTTCCAGGGGCCACGCTCGTCAGGTTGAGGGGTCCCAGAGTACCGGTGATGCTGAAGTTTGGTGCCTGCTGGAGCAGGGGGAAGATTCTGTCGACCCACGGGAGATTTCTTCGTGGCTTCTAGTGCACGATGAAGGTAGGCAGCCCCCAAAGCATGCACCACCAGGAAACAGTTGAGAGAGCCGGCAGGATTAGACGCTACAATGTCGCTGGTAGTCTTCTTGCTACTTTGTTGCAGTTTTGCAGGTGTCCTGAAGCAGTCAGCAGTCGATCCTTGTCAGAAGTCGAAGAGGGAGATGCAGAGGAACTCTGGTGAATTCTTGCAAATCTTTATCTGAGGAAAAGCCCACTGGAGAGACCCTGAATAGCCCTCAGAGGAGGATTGGCCACCTAGTGAGGTAAGCACCTATCAGGAGGGCCACTCAGAGGCCTCCAAAGTGCCCTCACACCTCTGGATTCAAGATGGCACAGGTCTGGGACACACTGGAGGGGCTCTGGGCACCACCCCTGGGGTGATGATGGACAGGGGAGTGGTCACTCACCTTTCCTTTGTCCAGTTTCGTGCCAGAGCCGGGACTAATGGTTCCCTGAACCGGTGTAGACTGGCTTATGCAAGGAGGGCATCATCTATGCCCTTCAAAGCATTTCCAGAGGCTGGGGGAGGCTAATCCTCCCCAGCCCTTAACACCTATTTCCAAAGGGAGAGGGTGTAACACCCTCTCTCAGAGGAAATTCTTTGTTCTGCCTTCCTGGGACTGGGCTGCCCAGACCCCAGGAGGGCTGAACCCTGTCTGTGGGTTGGCAGCCGCGGTAGCTGCAGAGAAAACCCCAGAAAGCTGGTTTGGCAGTAGCCGGGGTCCATGGTGGAGCCCCGGGGATGCATGGGATTGGCACCCCATACCATATGTGGCTTGGGGGGACAATTACCATGATCTTAGACATGTTACGTGGCCATATTTGGAGTTATCTTTGTGAAGCTACATGTAGGTAATGACCTATATGTAGTGCACACGTGTAATGGTGTCCCTGCGCTCAGAAAGTCAGGGGAAATTGCCCTTAACTATGTTGGGGCACCTCTGCTAGTACAAGGGTGCTCTCACACTTAGCAACTTTGCACCTAATCTTCACTAAGTAAAGGTTTGATATATAGGTGACTTATAAGTTACTTAAGTGCAGTGTAAAATGGCTGTGAAATAACGTGTGTGTTATTTCACTCAGGCTGCAGTGGCAGTCCTGTGAAAGATTTGTCTGAGCTCCCTGTGGGTGGCAAAATAAATGCTGCAGCCCATAGGGATCTCCTGGAACCCCAGTACCCTGGGTACCTATGTACCATATACTAGGGAATTATAAGGGTGTTCCAGTTTGCCAATTAGAATTCGTAAAAATGGTCACTAGCCTATAGTGACAATTTTAAAGGCAGCAAGAGCATAAGCAATGAGGTTCTGGTTAGGAGAGCCTCAGTGACAGTTAGTCACTACACAGGTACACACATTCAGGCCACAAACTATGAGCACTGGGGTGCAGGATCCCAGTGAGACAGGCAAAAACAAACTGACATACATGTAAAAATGGGGGTAACATGCCAGGCAAGAAGGCACTTCCCTACACCCAAAGGATATGAAGACTCATAAAGAAAGAACTTATTGTCTCAATTGCAGAAATTGTACATACATAATCAGATGAGTTTGTATATCATCCTCCTAGAAGAGAAAGATGGGCATAAGATATACATATTTAGAATTAAATGTGTGTAATTACTACTGTTTTGAAATGACTTAGAGTGGTCAGAATATGTCTAAATGAACACAGATCTAACATTTCTTTAAAAAAAAAAAATGTAAAATCTCCTTTGGCCAGCAATTTGTTTTTGGAGAGATCCTTTATTATCACAAATTAATTTTCATGTTCTTGAATTTGTTACGGAAACAAACGGTATAATTTGAAAGAGAAATTAGATCAAAGGGAAATTGATTCAATTTTTTTTGTGTGGTAAAAGACCTTGGAGGTTTTAACACCAGTAATTTAAGCTGACTTGTATGAATATTTGTTGTCTACAATGTAGAAATACTCTGTTTTTTCGACATGGCACCGCCAACATTTGGTCAGGCTCAAATTTTTCGGGTCCTCCTGAGTATCTTTGTCTTACTACTTACAAAGACACCTCAGACCTCCGTACGGAGTCGTTCGTGGTATTGAGGATATCCTCCTCCGCTAAGTAGGGAGTACCTAACTACCCTCTCTCAAGAGCGCTGAAAATAAATTCCTGCGTAGATTACTGTTGGTTCCAAAATGCATTGCAAACATCATCTGCCGTGAAGAACTTGGCCAGCGCTTCTTGGAGGGTAGGGTCTCTATAGCTCCCCTACTGCTCTGGATTAGATGTTGGTCAAACCCTACGGCAAAACTTGTTCAAGACTGCATTTCTGATTGTCTACAATTGGATAATTCAAATAGGATTCCCTGGCTTATGTTTCTGCGAAACTCTTTTGAGAAGCTAGGGCTTAGGTACATGTTTGATGAACCCCATTTGTTAACTACAAACTCTAGGTCTGTTTTGAAGTCTACTTATTCCGAGCATGTATCAGAGCTGAGATTTTATAGTTTCCTGAAATTGAAATCTTTCGATCCCTACACTCGGATTGCAACTGTTCCATGCCTTGAACCCTATTTGACCTGGTTTTCAAGTTTTAGAGTAATTTCTCTTTTAACACTTTTTAGACTTAATCTAATTCACTTTAAGGTAGCCTTTCCCGAACCATGTTTTTGGAAAAAGGATTTACCACTTTGTCCCTGTGATTCCAAATCAATTCAGAGTACCTCGCATTTTCTTCTTTTTTGCCCTCTATATGCTGCTCCCGGAGGGGCTTTTATCCTACCCATTTTACGTCATCTTAGACCCATTCACTACAAGGAAGCTCTACTATATCTTCAGAGATTGCCAGATATTCAAACTTGTCATCATGTATTAGATTTTGTTACAGCTTCTTTAAGTATTAGGAAAAGGCCTACTCTATTTTAAATTCTTACATTTATGTATAGTTTATTATTTTAAGCTAATATTTGTATTTTTCTGATTTTGTGATTTTAATCATGTTTAGTATACTTATCTGTTTATGTCAAGGGGTTTCAGATTGGACGCTTATGCAGTGTTTTTAGAAATGGTTTTATAAGTTCTATTTGTGTTTTATATTATTTATAGATCTGTAAAATGTGTTCTGGTTCGCACTTTTATGGCAATTGCCGAATAAAGTTATTTGACTGACTGACTGACTGACTGAGTACCTAACTAACGGTGCAGGTTGTTCAAGCTTGAACTCTAAAAGGATAATCCCCATTTCCCTATTCCAGAATAGAGTTTGGTCATCTGATTGGAGTGGAGGGATTGTTATTAGGTGGATGAGTGATAAAGGCAGCTCTCTGCCTTTGCTAGAGGGAATACTGAATTGAGACCATGGTACTTAAAAGATACAGGCAGAGTAATTAACTTGATTGGTTAAATGTTTGTTTTGTACATAATTTAGTCTAAGACTCATGCTTAACTTAATGAAATGTTTGTTAAGGTGATTGGCAATAATTGACAAACGTTATGCAGTGTTCCTATACTGTGTGCTGTGAGGAAGGAGTGTAACCCTTGAAAGGTAGTAGTGAAATAAGATCTATATGTGAAACAATAATAATATTTTAGAAGAAAAGATACAAAGAAAAATAATTGACTGTATAAATATGGATTTAAATGTCTACTTAATAAGTACAAATGTGAATTAATTTTACATTGCAACGAGTGCAAGAGTAATTTGGAATTGGATGTTCTCAATTGTTTTAGAGCTTTGATGATATCTTTTTGAAATTACATCAGGAATATAATTTAATGAGTTAATGTTTGGAATGTACATTGAATTGAAAAGAATGTTATTACAAGCACAAGGTTATGGGTAAATGTGTGTCTGGATATTGAGTACCTTGCCTAAAAATGTTTAGGTGTGTTATAAAATAGCAGTGTGCGCACACTTTGTGAAATTTAGATTTTCACTTAGGTGACAGGTTCATATAGTAATAAATACTGAAGGATGTTAAAGAAAAACATTGCAATGTTTTATAGGCTATCTAGTGAAATTAATATATTTGTGATATATAGTATTTCAATATACTTGCATGCTGAGCATTTGTTTATTTTCCTTTTGATATGTCTACTTAAATTATTTATGAATTGCATAATAAATTGGTATATTGATTGATGAGTTGTAACGCCTTCTCTTACAACAGCCATGATCCTTGTCAAGGTCAAAGTCACTGAATTATCCTGTGCTTCACCTTCTGGTAGCTTGGCACAAAGGCAGTCAGTTGTAATTTAGAGGGAGTGTGTTAAAAATGTGTGCAGCGCACAAATAATAACTAATTGAAACAACACAAGAAAAATCAAACACCAAATTAAAAATGTTTTCTAAAATGAAATAAATTGGCATGAAAACAAACTAAACGCAATCAGCAGATCCTGAGTTATGACTTTTTAAAGTTTTAAGTCAGTAGTGCAACTAAACAATCCAAGCACCAACTCTGGGTATTTGATTACACAAGACTGGTAAAAGAATCACTCCATCACAGGCTAGGTGCAGGGTTCATGGTCTTCTGAACTTATGTCCCTGTAGGTCACACAGGAGGCCAGCCAACTACCCTGTGTAAGTCACTGCCTTAGTCCTAGGTTCAAGCAGCAAAGTAGGCCACAAATAGCAGGGGAGTCCTCTGTGGAGGAAAGTAGTCCTTACAGTAGTGAAAAACGAAGTTGAGTTTTTCACTACTAGGGCATGTACAAATTAAAAACACGTCCTAATTTATAAATACAGTGCACCCTACCCTGTGGCGTGTGTAGCTTGTATGCATTAAAGAGGAAGGTTTTGGTCTGGCAAACTGTTTATTTTGCCAGATTCAGTTTAAAACTGCAGTACAAGCTGCAATGGGAGACCCGACACATGTTTTGGTTTAATTATTTTTTTTAATTAAATTTTCAGGAAAAAGAGAGAGAAACAGTGCAAATCTTCCCTCACCTACATCCACCTGCCAGTGGGATGAAGGAAGCGTATAGACTCAGACAAGAAAGGTGAGGGGGGGATAGGTATTAAGGGAGCATATAGGAAAAGTAACTTCAGAGAACATATGTGTGATTACACTCAACATTTCTCAGTATTGAAGAATACAGGGCAGTCAGACTTGCAAAGACAGTGTCAGAATCAGGAAGTAACTGTAGATCCTCCAAGTGGATCGTGTTCCACCTGGGTGAGGGGGGACTACTGGTAAGTATATCGGGCAGGATTGTTTGCTGAACTGGGAAAGGAAGCGTATACGTGGCCTCCATGTTTTGTCAAATTGGGGCAGCTTATGTTTAGCCACCGCAGTCAGTTTCTACATGCCAAACAGACCACACAGTTTGTGCTGCCAGTCTAATTTAGTTGGCAAGTTGTCTATTCCCCACTTAGCTAAAATAATTTGTTTAGCCGCACATAGGACAAGGGTGATGGACCCAGCCATTGCCGAGCATATATTAGTCTGTACTAGTAGTGTATGATTTTCAACAGCCTTTCATTACCACTGGCACTACAAGCGGATGTCCGTGTTCAATGTAAAATGTCCTCCCATTACATTGGAGTTAAGGGGCGTTCCCATTCCAGCTCGCATCACTACTGTGCAGAGGATATGACCTTATGTGGAGGTTTATTAAGAAATGGAGAAATGTCTGTTAGTAGTCTTGTCTGTCTCAAGGGTGATGATCCACCTCTTGACCGGCGGCTGGCATGCGGTTTTATGTGCAGTTGTGTGACCTAGTGTAAGATGGCGAAATACTGCCAATGTGCACCAGAGGGGATGTCCTAATCTTATAGGATGTGTGCAAAGTCCAGAAGGCCGTCCTGGTCAAGAAGATCTCCCACCCTTTTACAGCCGGCAACCTGCCACTGCAAGAAGGATGTGCCCTGCAGAGCGTTTGGGAAATCAGGATACCCAAGAATTGGTGTCTGTGGCGATATGCGGGAGGAGAGTTTCTGTGTTAGTTATTCCTTGTTCCAAGTGCCGACCATCACCTATAGCACTGTTGAGATGTAATCCCCCACTGGTCTGTGGGAGCCAAGGCACTTCCAGATATGGATCCAGCTATTGCTTGGTCTATAAAGCACCAGAGCTCAGTCTTGGATCTAGACCACTTCACCATGTATCAGTTATTCTGCTTAGTAGTAATGTGTTAGGTGGGGAATTCCCAGAGCATCGTCCTTCATGAACAAGTAGCATGTCTCTTTGTCCTATGTGCCTTTTTACCTTCCGAGATATAATTCTCAGTTAGATGCTGCATCTTCTTAAGAACATGTGGGTGGAGGGAGGGATTGTGGCATTTGCATCGCATATAATATTTTGGGCAGAGGGGTCATTTTTACTGCTCCCGGTCTTCCCAGCCAGGAGGTAGAGCCTCCCGTTCAGGATTGTAGATCTGTCCTGGCTGTGTGCTAGCCTGTTCTCTCTAACATAGAGTGAATTTGTAGGCCCAGGTAGGTGATCCCAGAGTGGCCCAGACGAAGAGGAGTAGGCGACTAAGATGAAGTTGGTCTTCCTGTAGAATGAGACCCAGTACCTGCGTTTTCTGAAGATTGACTTTAAAACATGATACTGTCCCAAAGGCCTGCAATTCTAGCATCAAGTAGGGGAGGGACGTAAGAGGTTGTGTGACTTTTATCATGAACACATCAGCATACATTGCCAGGTTATATTCCCTGCCCCCCTATGGTGAAGCCCGATATTTGAGGATTGTCCCGCATCCTCTCAGCTCCATATAGGGGCAAAAAGGAGAGGGGGAAAGCCCTGCCTTGTGCCACAAAGAATTTTAGAGTTGTGACGTCACTCCTTTTGTGCTAATCTGTGCCATAGGATTGGCATAACTATACCACACCCATCTCTGAAAGCAGGAACTGAGGCCAATCATGGCCAGCACCAACCGGAGATATGGCAAATGTGCCCCGTTGAACGCCTTATGTGCGTCGACCTAGAGCAGGAGTGTCGGTGTACTGGAGCGATGAACCTTGTCTATGAGGTGACAGAAGTGCTTAATGTTACTACATCCTTTTTCTAGGATTAATGTGCCCGGGTCAGGATCGACCAAGCCCCTCATATAGGGGGCTAGGCGTGTCGCTAACTCTATAATGAATATTTTGGCAGACGGGGGGCACAGTATGCTAGATCCCTCCCCAGTTTGGGAATCACTGTAATGATGATATCTCTCATTGTGTCTGTGAGGGGTTCTGATATGTTAAGAGTTATAAAGGTGGGATAATATAGGAGCCAAGGTTGGAGCAAAGGTCCTATAGTCAGAGGTGTAGCCAACCTAGCCATTCGCCTTATCTGGCTGCAGCTGGGCTGTAGTTCCAAGCACCTCATCAGCATGAATATCCCTATCCATATGGGAGGCCTCACTGTTGGGTATATGTTCCATATAAAGTGAAAGAAGATATTGATTTGCCCCTTCTAAGTCCAGCGTCTCCTGAGACATGTTTAATAGTGCTTACTTTATTGGGTGGCACAGAAAATTCTACACACTCCACTAATAGGATTTACATGTACATTTAGTACCAGTTTACTAGGGGCCTATAATAAATAACTTAAATGTCCCAATTGGGTGCAAGCCAATTTTACCATATTTGAAGGAGAGAGCACTAACACTTTAGCATTGGTCAAAAGTTGTAACATGTACAGAGTCCTAATGCAAAAAACACAAAATTCAGAAAACAGGAAGGGGGAGGCAAAAAGTTTGAAGAGCACACCAAGGATGTTGGTTCTATCAACTTACATGCTCTGTATTACATCTGTTATTAATTTTAATAGGGTTGGTATTAAAAACAGATTTGAGTGTTAAGTTTTAGTCCTTGTTTCTATTTACTTGCCACAGACTGATATGTTAGTTTGGGGTTTGGAAAACAAGTGTTAATGAGCTATGTATGAACTCTCTTTCTTAAGGTGGCATTGGATTTCATGATCACACACATCTTGATTGAAGATAAGAAATTGGATGATTGTAATGAATCGAGAGAGTGTTGGGAAAAATACTTAATTTTTTTTTATTTTTTAGAAAATTTGTATATGTGTTGGGGTTCCTTCGCATGCTTTGTGTCCTTTCAGGGTGTGGAATTCCTATAGCCCGGGACAAATTTTTGTGGTCAAGGGCAACAAGTTTTCATGTTTATTTTGTCCTTGGGACACGTAGACACAACCCCCTGCAGCACAAACCCTTTGGCTGCAAGTTTACAGCAAAGGGGACTTCCTGCCATTCAGGTAATGTGTGTGTTAAGCTTATGTTAATGCTGTTCAAACATGTATTTATGGTTCATTAATGAGAAGCCTTCATTATTAGTGCGAGTGCTCTAAATAAACATTTTAAGGTCACACTACACTACAGATAGTGGTTCCACTAAAGAAAATACACATGTTTACAAAGTTTAACAATATGAGGCTCCCAAAATGCTCTCCGAGTAGATGCAAATGTTTGCAGATGTTTGCAGAAGCTTGTAAGCAAGAGTGATGATTCTTTGCTTTAAACAAAAACAAATGTTCAGAAAAAATGTAAGTAGGAAAAAAATTGTTTCTGTGCTGTTTCTTTGAAGCGGCATTTAGTAACATGTGTTGATGTATGCTAGTATTTTCAAAAAATAGTCCTAATGGAAACTCAGTGTAACCATTTTGAACACGATTTTGGGAAGCATGAAAATAAACAAGCACTGGCAAAGCCAACCGATCTGACATTTTTTGTGAGTCTTTGGTTTCGTCAATGCATGTCTTGCTTTGACATGGCTTCTGTAACACTTTATTGTTGTGAGAACTGCCAGGCACTCACCATTGTAGCAAACACTGGCAAGAAAAAAAAGTTTTGGTCTCAAAAAGCACACATTGCCACCACTGGCGTAAGGCCCTGCAGCCCCTTCCAGGAGGCCCCCTTGCACAGCACCTGCCTTGAGTGAATCTGGAGGGGGACCCTCTCCATTTTTGTTACGCCACTGATTGCCGCAGTAGTTCCTGGCACTGAACAAACGTACTGTGTGCGCCAATATGCTCCTTGTGGAAGAGCAGAATGCGATCACTCACAGTAAAGCCAGCCGATAGAATAATAGAAGTTTAATAAAAACATCTTTAACACCAGACCTAATTAGGAACCCTGTTCTTAAAGAAAGTTATAAACGTGCACCCCTGGTATGTCTCTGCATTAGTGGCTTTCATGTATTCACAAGAACTTACAGAAGTAGACCAGGAAACTACTCCTAGAAAATATTTGTGAACTGTATTCTAGCACGAGCAAATATGCATGTGTAGATTTGCTCATGCAAAAATCTGTTGAGTGTTTTACAAGTTCACTTTCCCTCCAACCACTTTATTCCCAACCACGGAAGAACTACTTCTGCCATTGTCAGGAGTCAATTTCCAACCTTTCTCATAGGACAAGATTAGAGGAGAGCTGGTGAAAATCCTTAAAACATGCAAGTTAATAGGTTTGCAGACTCAAAAGGCATTCCGGCCCTGGAACTATTGCTTACTGCTTCCTCCAGCCCAGTATGTAGATCTGCTGAATGGTGGCAAAATAAGGAAATTGCTATAGTAAGGATTGAAATTGTAAGCATTCAAGCCCTACTATAGTAGTAGAACTGGCATAATCAGAGGGGCTATTATCAGAGTTCTTACATAATGATATGGCTGCTATAATTTGTCGCAGCACTACATGGCACCAAAGGGACAAGTAGATTTTTTTTAGAGGACAAGTGAATTTAAGAAACAACCTTTCCAATGGACAAGTAGATATTTTATTAAATTCCACACCCCTGCTTTTGTAACCTGTACTACCAGGGAGCAGATGAGTCAGTCATGCGCTCAGCCACTATCTCATGAAGTGCCCTAGCAATTTAAAGCTTTACTATCTATGGACTTAATATGAGATGTGTTACTTCTCTCCACCATTCTGACCTCTACAATACTTTCTTATCCATAATGTTTGACTTGGATTTTATGCGAAAGTTCCCTCTGTAAAGGCTAAGATTTCTTTTAACCGAAGCTTAGGGAAATTGAACTGAGAAATGCTGTTTTGACACAATACTAAACAAATTTGGTAAGAGCCCCTAATGCACCTAGAAAGGACTAGACTTTTCCATGAGTGTCCCTTCAGATCTTTCTGGTAGAATAATTACTGTTGAAACTTGGGCTTGAAAATGCACAGTTCAGCCCTTCTTTTTCCAAACGCTTCATGGATGAGATTTATTTTTATGTTTGCTTGCTTTGCTTAAAGAAAATGATGGCTATTACATTTTTATGGTTATTTCCTTGATAAAAAAAAAACCACACACACACACACTTTAGTATCTTTGATTGCCCAGGTAATATGGTCAGCTGTAACAGCAGGGCGGAATCATAAATTCCGGATTTAAAAAAAAGCTGGACAGTAAGTCCACTGATGGTTGAATTGTTGATGTAGATTTGTTGCATATTTAGCAAACATTCCAAAGGACAGTTACAATAGCTAGGGAAAGTAAGGAAGCAATTTAATTATAGAAGGGATTAGAGAGCAGTGCACAGAAGGAGTACAGGTTACTAACTGAGGCTATATAAAGTATAGAATTTAAGAGATCTATGAGAACGAGGTCAGTGTAGCAACAAATAGGCTTAATGGTGTGTATCAACTGTGTAAATGGCAAGTGGATGGAATGTCAAGCAGCAAAATGAGCCATGTATTTCTGACCTAACAAGCAAACACCTTAACTCAGTTCTGGTTGGGAGGAAACAGTGCCTAATTCAGAGATAGCCGATTGAGCCATAGACAACGAGGTGCAACTATGGACCAGCTGCCACTCCGGTCTAATGTAGATGTACACTTTTCCACCGACTGAACTGCATTCTAATAATTCATTTAATGAACTTCATCCCTTAATTTTTCTCCTCGGTCAGGTCTCGCTCTATAGCCAGTGGGAGTGCGCTTTCTATTTGGCACCATTTTCCACATGTGCTGGTTTGACCTCCTCTTTGCTGTGTGCCTTGTGGTCATGACTCACAAAACTACATTGTTCATTTGCAGATACTGATGTAACGAAGGAAGAAAGTGAGGGATGGTTTGATGCCAAGGAAAAGCTTACTTTAAATGAGACTTGTGTAACCATGCAAGTTGATGAGCTGAACCTAGGAGCACCAGAGGCAGGATCAGTAGTTGGTAAGCTACAGAAGCATCTTCTTTTTTCCACTTAATTAATTTTTCAAATTTTTCAGGGTTGAGGATAAATATGTGTGTCTTTTTTCGTTCTGAGGATCTCCATTGATAATCATAGCACTAAATAGTTTTGACCAAATGTGGGGTCTTTGAGCACTTCACAGCTCTCTAGAAATGACAATTTTCTATACAAAATTTAATTTGGCATCCTTTTGAAGATGATATTGGCCCTTCTGTTGTGTACTTCTGTCTACAACCAGGACTCTCCAGCCACCTCTGTTCTTTTCCTTTCTTTAAATCTGACTCCAGGTGTAACCCATTTCCTTGTAGTCTTGAGGAAGGTGTGACTTACCCAGCCCCAGTGTCTTTTTATGATTTCTTCATGAGCAGGGATTTGGAATGTGTATTGCCATAGGTCATTGTTCCTGATGATGTTTGGCCAGTGGATTTAGAGTATTTTCCTCAGCCAGGTGTTAATGAAGGTCTAGACTTTGTTGGTGGTGGTCAATGTTGTCCTCCAAGTTTCTGCTCCATCCCGAAGGACCGATTTTACATTGGAGTTAAATAGCCTGATCTTGGTTTGCAGCATTAGGTCCTTGGAGATCCAGATCTTTTTTCAGCTGAATGAAGACAGCCCTTGCTTTGCCTATTCTGGCTTTTATGTTGGCGTCTGTGCCTCCCTGCTTGTCTATGAGAGTACACTGGTAGATGGAGGCCTCAACCTCTTCCAGTGAATCGCTTGGAAGAGTGACTGCAGTTGTGTGTCTTGACTGTGTTAGCCTTTAGGATCTTATTCTTCTCCCCCCCCCCCCCCCCCCCCCCCCAGGGATGTTGACGCCAAGTTGTGCTGATGTGGCTGCCTCATTGCCAGTCTTCTCTTGCATCTGAAAAGGGGTATGGGAGAGTAGGACCAGGTCATCTGCAACGTCAAGGTCATCGAGCTGCATCTAAGGTGTCCAGTAGATCACATTTCTTCTTCTTGCTGTGGATGTCTTTGTGGTCTATTCTATGGCCAGTAGGAAGAGACAAGGCGAGAGCAAATAGCTGTGAAGGACTTTGTCCTCACTTGGAAGGTTTCCTTAAGTTGTTCTTCAGAGACTGAGTTTATCTGGCCTACTGTAGTGGTGGTGAAGTTTCCAAAGGGTCTCTCTGTCTACGCTACTGAATGCCTTCTCATAGTTGAAGAAGTTGTCATAGAGTGGAGAGTTTAATTCCATCAGCTACTCAATGATGATGTGCAGTTTTGCTGTCTGGTCTGTACAAAATTGATCTTTGCAGAAGCCAGCTCGCTGGTCTCACAACTGAGCATCAAGTTGTTTCTTCATTCTATTCAGGATGACTAATAAACACTTTTCCTGCAATATATAGAAGGGTTATTCTGCTGTAGTCTGCACAGTTACACAAGACACCTTTCTTGGGGATCCTAATCCGATAACCCTACTTCAAGTCTGATTGTACCTTTTCCTTTTCACAGATCCTTCTAAACATGGGGTAGATTATGTCTACTGATGTTTCACTGTCTGCCTTTGGTGACTCTGCAGGAATGTTGTCCGTTCCTGCTGCCTTCCTGTTTCTCAGGTATTTGATGGCTTGCCATATTTCTTCCTTGGTTGGTCTTCTGCAGATGATTGGCAAGTCCTTGTCAGCTGGCTGTATGTCTGGTAGAGACTGCACAAGTTGGTTTAGGACTTCTTCAAAGTGCTCCACCCATTTGCACTGTTGGCCTTTGTTACCCATGACTGTCTTCCCAGCTTTGTCTTTAACAGGTCTTTCTGGCTTGCTTTATCTTCTGGAGAGTTTCCTTGAAATGTCCTAGAGTTCTTTCAATTTTTCATGGCTTGCTTCTTCCTGTGCTTCTGTAACTAGACCATAGATCAATCTTCACTTGTCTGCTTCCAAGCTTCTCCCTGCTTGCTTGTTGGTTTCATTTTGTCTGCTCATGTTTGGCTGGTGTTGACTGTGTCTTTCTTTTCCTTTCTCTCGGGTATTGCAGAGTGTCTCACTGGAGACGCATTCTTTATGCTGATGTTTAATGTGACTTACTACCTCCTGGCAGGTTGATGTCACTGTTTAATATTCCCTCATTTACTTTTTGCTGGGTCTCTGTTGTCCTCTAGTTCTTGCAGGTCTTGAAACTTGTTACTGAAGGTGATTGAGTATTCATTCAGTTTCTGTGAATCTTAGAGGAGGGTGGTGCCATATCACTGGCATTGGTTTGCCTATTCCATCCATGCTTGCTTGAGCCTGGCCATGACAAGGTGATGGTCTGATACCACATCTGCTCCTCTCATCACTCTCAGATTCTGCATGGACCTCCAGGTCTTCTTGGCAATACAGAGATGGTCGATCTGATTCTCTGTTGAATGGTCTGGTAACACCCACATTGCCTTGTGTATTGTGTGAACTACTGCCTATCACCAGACTGTTCAAGGCACAGAGATCTGCAAGCCTTTCACCATTCATGTTCATGGTGCTAAAGTCATGGTTTCCCATGACTTCTTTGTACCCAGTGTTATCGCTTCCAATCTTTGCCTTGAGGCCCCTCATCAGTATGGTAAAATCTCTATCAAGGCATTTCTCCAGGATGGAAAGGATTCTGTTGTAAAACTATTCAGTTTCCTCTTCTTTGCTGTCATTTGCAGTTGCATAGTAATGGATAATTTTCATGTTGATTCTCTTTCTCTTTGTGCGGAAGGTCTCTATGATTCCGGGACTGTCGACTTCCCATCCAATCAGAGCTCTGCTGGTGGCATTAGCATCAGTGCTACTCCCTGAGTGTGTACAAAATCATTGCTCCTGGAGACGGCCTTTTCTGTCTGGACTGTGTTTATGTGATCTTGCTGGTGCCAAGCAGGGCAAGGTTGTATTTTTTAATCTCCAATGCCACTTAGGCTGTGTTGCTTGTCTTGTACATGGTCCTCACGTTCCATGTCCTGTTGGTGATAGTCTTGGTCAAAAGCAGGAGGGTGTGCCATGTGGCTTCCAGGGAGACTTCATAGCTCTCCATGAGGAGATTCCTCTCTTCCCAAGGCAAGGATGATGTTTCTGTAGCTAGTATCTTTTTACATAGTGGGATAGCTAGCCCGATTCCTAAAAAAAAAAAAAAGCCTCCTTTATATAAAAAAAAAGGTAAAAAAAGAATAAAAATTAACAAGACAAACTTTCAAACCCTTTTAAAAATAAATGAGAGAAGAGGACAGTAGACCTCATAGGCTGCAACCTAAAGAGCCTAGAAAACTGACACGGCTCCTTTTAAGGAAGCACACTCGTACCGTATCCCCTCATGCCCTGTCACTGACAATTACTCCATATTTTTTTTCTTTGGCTGCTGACAATTGAATCCTGAGCCACCAAGCTCTGCCTTTATTGGCTTTGTTGTAGAAAAATATTTTCAAACCTTCACATTAAGCCTTTCAGTCTACTTAGTTTCTCTTCAGTAGAATTTAATTTCCTTTTCCTGACAGAAAATGTTTTCATTTTCAGAGAAAAATGTCATCTCTCTTTGTGAACTGCCCTTCCTGTGGTATGGGAAAAGCAGATTCATCCTCAACACACCTACTTAGTTAGTTCCTAACTTTCTGAGAAGTTTGTCCACTGCAAGAACATGTGAAGGAGGACAGGGAGAATAATCTCCGCCATTAACTTCAAGAGGACTGTACAGGTGAGGAGGCAACATCTGTGAGGTCTTGGAGGCATGGAGAGGGGGCTGACTCTACTATTGCTAGTTTCTTCTTACATAAGTTCTTCTCGGGGGGGGGGGGTCAAGAGAAACATCCAATAATGAAAAACATTATCCGGTACAACCACAGTTTCCATCTGTTCCCTGTTGAGAGAAGGATTGACATTGGGTCTCTCACCTTCAAAGACACTTAGGCTATTAAAGTCAGGAAATTCAACAGCAACTACAACAGTGTGTAAGTCACTGAACTTGTCTGCAATCATGGACAGGGTACTTCAGATTCAGAGTATTCTTGTTCATACTTTCCTTCTCATGATGTATCACTGGTGAGTAGTTCACCGTCTCTTAGATCCTCGACTCCCAGACATCTTGTGACAAAACCTTCCGCACCACTGCCAGCTTTGCCACAACAGCCAACTGAGCTACCAGCACATCCTCCAGCACCCTGTCCTATGGCTTAGTAGAAGGTGTTACAGTATCTGGAAGAAATGCATGGTCTTCCTCTTGGCAACAGAGATCTAATCCCAGCCACTCAAGAAGTTCCAGAACAAAGTTGCAGTCCCATCTCAGACACTATACTCCAACAACAGCCTTCTCTAGATCTTCTGCTTCCTCTTAGATGTGCATATGTTATTCACCAACACTGATTGGCCACAATCAAGGTTATCAACGTTAATTAAGTATTGATAAGTGGGGTTGCAAAAGTTCTGTATACCAGTGCCTTTGGTTACAACAATAAGTTATTTGACTTTTGAGACACCCTGACATCCTTCAGTAATGAGATCACTGCTTCCACTTGCTCCTGGGCTTTTGGAATCCACAGTGTGCCGCTTCTTAACGCCAGCATCAACCAAAGTGACTCCTGTAACATTGCAGAAGATGTACAAGGCTCTGTATCAAGATCCTCGTTTCTTAAGGTCAGCTCTGAAACTAGATTTGTACATTGATTCTGCAGCAGGAAAATACCATTCTTCTGCTCTAGCGTATACAGTGCCTCCTGAAGGAGAAAGGTGATATTGGAAATAAACTTTTGACACACCTGCTACTGCCATAAAAGCCTCCAGTGCAGTAGCTTCACTTTGCAGCTATGATAGATCCCTGTGACACTTGTTAAATTTCTCCAACAGAATCCTTTGCAAACGCAGATTTTCAGCTGTTGTTGACAGTGGGGGATGATGTTTTCCAACCAAATCATAAGTGTTGTTGATGATTCTTACGGTGTTTTGGTTCATGACTCCAATCATGGCCTAGTCATGAAACATTCATTTGTTCAGTTGCTGTTGAGTAACTTACTCCTCGATTAGGTATTGAATAGGTGGAAATGATGGCTGACATGAAACTATGTACGTGTGTCACATGTCTTTGAATAGTTACACCATCCTGTTTATTAACTATGCAAGTTGTTTCTGATAAGTATGTTTCACACTTGCTTATGCTTCATCTAGCCCATTCTTTCTTTCCGGTCTTGATAAGATGAAAGACACATACAGATATGACTTCATGTTTGTAATTTGTGGCATGTTCATTTGGGTATGTCCACTTCAAAGCAGACAACTTTCAGATGGTATCTCTTGCACAGTACTCTATCAGACAGTAAATGGATCCTTACTAAGTAAGAGGAAGGCTCAGTCCACTAAAGGTGAAGGCTGCAAACATTCCTATAGTGGAGATTTGTAATGCTGCTACAGGGCTTTCAGTCACTCCTTAATTAAACACACTTGTTTGGATCCAGATACCAGAGCAGATGTCCAATTATGGAAAGCTTTATTATGGAACCTGGTTAGTTTGATCCACAATTGTATTACTCTTCCATCGTCTGATGCTGAACCAGCTGCTTTTCTTTTAATTTCTTATGATTCATTGGAGATCCCTGAAGGAAAAGGAAAAGTGTCTTACCTATAATCAGACTTCATATTCAGGGGAATCTCCACTAAAATGTTAAGCAGCCTTCCTTCACCCCATAGGAAGAATAGAACAGTTGATTGTTTAAAAGAGAGGATGCTTAGTATTCAATCAGAAATGGTGAAGCAACTATCACTTACAGATCATGAAGGAGATACTGGTTGAGTGTGCTTCCTTTTATGAAGCAGTGTCAAATTTCCAGCCTCTTTAGACTGCAGCCTGTCAACCTGTGTTGGACTAGTGTCTAACTTTTCTTCTAAAAAAGGTTTAGGAACGGTTTTGCTAGGTAAATTTAAGAAAAATTGGCCAATATAGCCTTCAATGAGCTGTAAAATTGGCTGGGTGAGTGGAGCGTTCTTTAATGAAATATAAATGCTTATGTGGACTGCCTATTTATTAATTGTAAATGTTATGATTGTTCTGTAAACACACCTTCATCACTCTTCACAAAGCTAAGCACGTCCACAGGAGTAGGACATTACCTATGTTTGGGACAGTGGAGCTATAACCTGATTGGATTGCTTATTTCATATGGTATTGGTAGCCTGCCTCTTGCCGTAACACCCTCTTCCTTTAAAAACTTTATGCTCGAATACAGTTTTTTTTTTTTTTTTTTTTTTTTTTTACCAGAATGGACAACTGAACTAACCCAATACAGCAGTGTGTGATACTGATAGAACCTCTTCTATGAGTAAAACTTTTGCAAACACTTTGTCAACAAAAATGCCTTAAGTGTCCTAGAAATAACACTCTAATAGTACCTCAAGGCAAACGGAATTCCAAGGGCACTCAGAATCCCTTCCTTTCGCCCTACTTATACCAGAGATCCAGAGAAATTTGGGATGGGTGGAGGTGGGACGCAAACCCTAGAACGGCCTTCACTAGCATTCTAGAACTATTGAAGGAGATATTGGAAAATGAATAGCAAAATACACAAAATGATGAAATCACAAAAAGGGTAGAATATATCAGTTGGGGTGACATCACAAGAAAGAACTTTGAAGTTCTCTACAAAGCGCTAGATACCACACCATGTTATCAAAATTTCCCAATGACAAGCATAGATGAGTTTCATGGCAGGGGCTTCTGGCAGTACGGATGACATCCAACACCTCAGGCGGCAAATCAAAGGCAGCATTTTGCCTCTGGTCACTCTTCAAATATGAATGTGTAAGCTACAGATGTTTGAATGAAAGACCCTGTCTTGTTGCTGAGGCTGAAGATCCTCCAGTAGCCTGATCAGAGGGCAGATGTTTGTGCACAGGATTTCTGGTTACCAAACTCTCCTAGCCCAGTCCAGGGAAATAAGGATGACTTGGCACAGTCGTTCTTTTTTTAATAACCAATTTTAATAATTTTAAAGTTGCAATATACAGCAGGGCCCTTCGGACCCAAATGCAAAAAATACATTTCAACCATAAGGCAAAAACATAAACAATTACCTGCTCGCCTTTAACCAGTCCACCTTCCACCCACAGACCATCATAGAGACATGAAACAAAAACAATTATTGGAACATTTGTGACACATCCCCTGAATAATTGGACTTCATCATGTAGCAGCTGATGGTGACAGGGGGGGGGTGGGGGGGGTGACAGGTTCCAGCACTATGGCCCGATAATCTGCCCACCCCTGCCAGATGTTGGGGTAATTCCAGTGGCAGCCCCTCGCTTTGTAAATTGTTACTTCTATGCCCATACAGAGGTTCAGCCCCAACAGCCAACAAAGGGAGGTGCAGCCCTCCACTCTCATGCTGTATCCCATTTAGCTAGTGTCAGGCTGCAAGAAAATGGCTCCCTGTTGCAGTTACCCCCCACTTTTTGCCTGATACTGATGCTGACTTGACTGCGAAGTGTGCTGGGACCCTGCTAACCAGGAACCAGCACCAGTGGTCTTTCACTAAAAATGTACCACTGTTTCCACAATTGGCACACCCCTGGCACACAGATAAGTCCCTTGTAAAAGGTACCAGTGGTACCAAGGGCCCTGTGACCAGAGAAGGTCCCTAAGGGCTGCATCATATGTTGTGCCACCCTAAGGGACCCCTCACCTAAAACATGCACACTGCCATTGCAGATTGTGTGTTGGTGGGAAGAAAAAGGCAAAGTCGACATGGCATCCCACTCAGGATGCCATGCCCATAAAATACTGCCTGTGGCATAGGTAAATCACCCCTCTAGCAGGCCTTACAGCCCTAAGGCAGGGTGCACTATACCACAGGTGAGGGCATAGCTGCATGAGCAATATGCCCCTACAGTGTCTAAGTCTATTCTTAGACATTGTAAGTACAGTGTGGCCATATTAAGTATATGGTCTGGGAGTTTGTCAAAAACGAACTCCACAGCTCCATAATGGCTACACTGAATGGTATCAATTGGTATCAAACTTCTCAGAATAATAAACCCACACTGATGCCAGTGTTGGATTTATTAAAAAATGCACACAGAGGGCATCTTAGAGATGCCCCCTGTATTTTACCCAATCCTTCAGTGCAGGACTGACTGGTGTGTGCCAGCCTGCTGCTGAAAGACGAGTTTCTGACCCCCTGGGGTGAGGGCTTTTGTGCCCTCTGAGGCCAGAAACAAAGCCTGTTCTGGGTGGAGGTGCTTAATACCTCCCCCTGTAGGAACTGAAACACCTAGCAGTGAGCCTCAAAGGCTCAGGCTTCGTGTTACAGTGCCCCAGGGCACTCCTGCTAGTGGAAATGCCCACCCCCTGGACACAGCCCCCACTTTTGGCGGCGAGTCCAGGGGAGATAATGAGAAATACAAGGAGGAGTCACCCACCAGTAAGGACAGCCCCTAAGGTGTCCTGAGCTGAGGTGACCCCTGCCTTTAGAAAGCCTCCATCTTGATTTTGGAATAGGAATAGGGATGTGCCCGCCCCTCCCCTCAGGGAGGAGGCACAAAGAGGGTGCAGCCACCCTCAAGGACAGTAACCATTGGCTACTGCCCTCCCAGACCTAAACACACCCCTAAATTCAGTATTTAGGGGCACCACAGAACCTAGGAAATCAGATCCCTGCAACCTGAAGAAACAAGGAGGACTGCTGACCTACAAGCCTTCAGAGAAGAAGGAAGACAACAACTGATTTGGCCCCAGCCCTACCGGCCTGTCTCCAACTTCGAAAACCTGCTCCAGTGACGCATCCGACAGGGACCAGCGACCTCTGAAGCCTCAGAGGACTGCCCTAGACTACAGGACCAAGAAACTCCCGTGAACAGCGGCCCTGTTCAAAACCAGCTACTACTTTGCAACAAAGAAGCAACTTCCAAGGACTTCACGTTTCCCGCCGGAAGTGTGAGACTCTACACTCTGCACCCGACACCCCTGGCTCGACCTGCAGGAAACCAACACCTCAGGGAGGACTCCATGGCGACTGTGAGCCCATGAGTAACCAGAGACGACCCCCCTGAGCCCCCACAGCGACGCCTGCAGAGGGAATCCAGAGGCTACGCCTGACCGCAACTGCCTGTAACAAGGGACCCGACACCAGGAACCAAAACTGCACCCGCAGCCCCCAGGACCTGAAGGAACCGAACTTCAATGCAGGAGTGACCCCCAGGCGACCCTCTGCCTTGCCCAGGTGGTGACTGTCCCGAGAAGCCCCCCCTGTGCCTACCTGCACCGCTAGAGTGACCCCCGGGTTCCTCCATTGAAACCTATACAAAACCCGACGCCTGGTTTGCACACTGCACCCAGCAGCCCCTGTGCCTCTGAGGGTGTGTTTTGTGTGCCTACTTGTGTCCCCCCCCTCTCCCCCCCCCCCCCCCAAGTGCTCTACAAATCCCCCCTGGTCTGCCCCTGGGACGCAGGTACTTACCTGCTGGCAGACTGGAACCGGAGTACCCCTGTTCTCCATAGGAGCCTATGTGTTTTGGGCACCTTTCTGACCTCTGCACCTGACCAGCCCTGAGCTGCTGGTGTGGTAACTTTGAAGTTGCCTTGAACCCCAAACGGTGGGCGGCCTGTGCCCCATGACTGAGACTTGTAAGTGTTTTACTTACCTCCTAATCTAACCTTTCCTTACCTCCCCCAGGAACTGTTGATTTTTGCACTGTGTCCACTTTGAAAATAGCTTATTGCCATTTTTACAAAGACTGTACATGATATAGTTTTCATTCAAAGTTCCTAAAGTATCTAAGTGACTTTACGTTTAAAATATTAACTGTAAATCTTGAACCGGTGGTTCTTAAAATAAACTAAGAAAATATATTTTTCAATTAAAAAACCTATTGGCCTGGAGTAAGTCTCTGAGTGTGTGTTCCTCATTTATTGCCTGTGTGTGTACAACAAATGCTTAACACTACCCTCTGATAAGCCTACTGCTCGACCACACTACCACAAAATAGAGCATTAGAATTAGCTCTTTTTGCCACTATCTTACCTCTAAGGGGAACCCTTGGACTCTGCGCATGCTATTTCTCACTTTGAAATAGTATATACAGTGCCAACTTCCTACACCACCCTAGGGAATGTCGTTGTGTGGGCCAGTGCTTTATACAAATGCATAATTTTATGATGGGTGGCACGGAATGGCATAAATCCTGCCTGGTAGTGGTGGATTAAATCCTGGATGACGCATATCAGCCTGTTGGCAAGTGCCTTTGCTAAGATCTTAGCCTTGAGATTTAACAAAGAAATTGGGTGGTAGGAAGAATACTTGTCAAGCGGTCGGCCGGTCTTGGGGAAGGCTACAATATCCATATGACGCCAGTCAGATAGCAAGGTTGCATTGTGCAGTCATGAGAGAATCACCTCCAGCATGTGTTCCTGAAGCTTGGGCATATACTCTTTAGACAACTCACTTGGGAACCTGTTGGGCCCTGCCCTTTCCTGTATTGAAGCCGGACAAAGCCAGTGAGACCTTGTCCCCTATTAGGGCATTATCTAGTGTCTCACGGTTGGCTAGGAAAAAGGCCTGAGGGGGAGAGTGTGCACAAAGTCTGCTATCTGCTCACAAGACACTATGGCCCTCATTACGACCCTGGCGGTTTGTAACCGCCAGGGCCGCTGGACGCGGAGGCACCGCCGACAGGCCGGCGGTGCCCCGCGGGGCATTCTGACCGCGGCGGCTTAGCCGCGGTCAGAGAAGGGAAACCGGCGGTCTCCCGCCGGTTTCCCGCTGCCCCCAAGGAATCCTCCAAGCCGGCGCAGCTTGCTGCGCCGGCTTGGGGATTCCGACTCCCCCTCCCGCCATCCAGTTCCTGGCGGTTCTCCCGCCGGGAACCGGATGGCGGGAGGGGGAGTCGCGGGGCCCCTGGGGGCCCCTGCAGTGCCCATGCCAATGGCATGGGCACTGCAGGGGCCCCCGTAAGAGGGCCCCAAAATGTATTTCACTGTCTGCCTTGCAGACAGTGAAATACGCGACGGGTGCAACAGCACCCGTCGCACCTTCACCACTCCGCCGGCTCTATTACGAGCCAGCATCCTCGTGGGAAGGGAGTTTTTCCCTGGGCTGGCGGGCGGTCTTTTGGAGACCGCCCGCCAGCCCAGAGAAAAACTCATAATACCCTCCGCGGTCTTCTGACCGCGGAGCGGTATTACGGAGGGCGGAATTCTGGCGGGCGGCCTCCGCCGCCCGCCGGAGTCATAATGAGGGCCTGTCTCTCTTCAGGTGTAAATGCCCTCTAAGTGGGCAGCAAAAGTGCCCGCTGTCTCTCTGGGGTCAGTGCGAGCTTGAAAGAGTCCCTGACCAAAGGAATAGAGTGGCAGAGGGTGGACTCAGACATAGTCTGTGGAGCAACGTATTCAAATTGTCGTCCCGACAGCCACATGCCCACCCCCCACCCCTCCCATTGATAGATCTGGCTCTGGGTCTCCTGACAGGCCAAATTGGCTTCAGCCCGCAAGGTCTGTTGGTATTGCTGCTGGAGGAGACCCAGCTTATTACACTCATCCTGGCCGTCGCGCCCATGACCCTGCTCTTGCGTTTTGCTGTGCTGTAGCTCTGCGGTGCAGAAGCTAATGTCTGCCCCTCGTAATGTGGGTTGCAGAGACCCCCAAATGGCCGCTGGGTATGTAAATGAGAAGTACTCTTTGATGGATTGCTCAATGTGCAAGTGATATCCTGGGTTCTGTAGATGCCACGGTGACAGGTGCCAGCAAAGGGCAAGACGCTGGTGCCCACACAGAGCTGTAAGGCCATGGGGAATGACCCCCTGGCCAGAATGGTAATATCGGAGACCCTGTGCATGTATGTCGCCAGGACTAAAAGGTAATCGAGAGGGGAGGAGCCGCCATGGGTGGCCAAGAAGAATGTGTAACTCCCTGCAGAGGTGTGGTGTGCTCTCCACACATTGGCCAGGCCCAGTGCAGATAAGAGGGCGGCAAGTGTGTTGTCCCGATCTTCTATAGCCTCCCCTGTGGACTCCACTGATCCATGAATGGGCTCACAATGCCTTTCAAATCACTGCCTAATTCCATGAGCCCTCCTGGGAGCTCTCTCCACACTCCTATCCACAGGTCCATGAAGGATTGGCTTCGCTGGGGTAGCATAAACACCCATCAGTGTTAGAGGTTCCCCACATGAAGTACCTGCCACAGCTATGTATTTACCATGTCTGCCCGTCCGTGTCTTGTTGTTTGTTATGCTGAAATGGGATTGTGCTTTTGATCAAGACATTAGTGCCCCTAGACCCCCTTGTTAACACAGAGTGGAAGACCTGTCTGTATCTGCAGTTTGCCAAGCACTGGGCTTTGTTACCAAGGAGGTGGAGTTCCTGAAGAAGTAGTAGATCAACCCCAGCCCTTTTTGCATGTTTCAGGATGGCTCCTCTTTTAACCTTGTTAAGTAGGCCATTTATGTTCTCGCGACACCAACTGTAGGTGGTCGTGGAACCTGTCTTCGGCGGGTCATACATGGCACTCTGGGAAGAAATCAACCTGTGGGGTGAGTGTACTGATGGGTGCAATGCAGGGATGTAAAAGAACAATAATACGCATACAAACATTATCAGCAGTGAAGCAAAAGTAACAATGATAGGAACTTGTGCCCAACCCTCCCCCATTCACATACACAGAACATGAAGTATCTGTTGTGTGGCAGATCCTCACAAGGCCCCAACAGAGGAAGCCTAGCGAGGCCGGTCTTAGCAGATCCCCATGCTCAACGTAAACATATGATCAGGGAGATCAACAAGTCACTTGTGGAGTCTTACGGCCACATGTAAAGTATGGCACATAGAGGTCATAGGAGACACTAGCCAGAGTAGGTGTCCTCAAAAGTGGTATAGATGAGAAGTCAAGGGCAGCACCCTGGAACCCCCACCCGCCTCTACCCATGGCATCTGTAATTTGTATGGAGTTCCTCCACAATGACTGAGACCTGCCACAGCGCCTCGCCGCGGTCTTTTGGGGGCTTCCCCATCCAGGATGACATCTGTGCCCACCATGCCAATCTTGGTATCAATCATGTCTCTTGACTGTGATGGCTGCTAGAAGGGCAGCGTTGTCCGATAATGGAGGGTCGGCCCTGCCTGCCACGGTGGCCTACGATGCGCCCCACCCCACCTACTCCCCTGCTGAGCATATCTGTCAAGAGTGCTTTTTTGGGCCCCAGATGCGCCTTACAGGTGTGTCGCAAGAGTGGGACTGGGTACCACAACCCAACCCGCTGGGTATCAGGCGCCACACTGCCCCCCCACTGCTACTTTGCGCTGGAGGCAGCATGAGCAGTCAAGCTTTGGAGTCTCTAGTGGCAGCAGTGTCCCATGGCCTGCCGCCTATGCCCAGGAAGCAAGTATTTAAGTTCCAGATTGGAGCTGGGGGTCTGAACCACCACAAACTGCACTGAAACAGGGTTTGGCGTCTCCTCCGAGTATCCCCCTGCCGAGGCCCCGGACCTCAGTTAGCAAGCAGTCCAGCACACTGTCCAGAGCCCAAGCACATCTCTGCAGGCCAGTGTTATATGTGGAAGAGTCAGACACGCCATCCCAGGGCAATTGCTCACCAGGGTCAGCTAGTGGTACATGATCATGACTTGTTAGTGGAGCATAGTTTATTCATTGGTGACAGTGACCCAACACCAGGGCTTAGGGGTTGAGGACCTGTTCAGCAGGCCGCACTCTTCTTGTTCATTACCCAGCCTAGTTTATGGAGAAAGAGCAGTTGGGCAAGAAAGATCTGCACCTGATCCTAAGGGGCCTCCGTATATGGCTCTACTGACTCACTGATGATCCTATAGCTCAGGGACCTCCCTCTCATACGCAGCAGAGATTGCGCTGGTGACGGTGAAGAGGCTGTGACCTGGAGTGGACCCACACATGCCCCCTTACAGCATTGTCCTTTATGCATAGCTGGAGCACTGCCAATCCCCCCCAAGTCTGTGACCCAAACCAGACAATATCGGGCCCCCTGTGGTGCAGTTTGCTGCTCCTCTCATGCTACATGGGGAGGGGTATGGGGGAGTATCGCCCACCCCAACCCGGACATAAGATGCCACAGGATGGTCGCTGCATCGCCCAATGTCTGAAATCTCCCCCAGGGCTTGCCGCCTCTTACCAGCAAATTACTCCCCCTGCAGATCCCAATAGAGCTGAGGTGACCATTGGCCAGGGCACTCTCGCCTCTGCTCCAGTTTCAAGGCCTTTGGCCGCAGGCCTCACCCGGTAGGGGAGGGCCCGGGCCCAGGCCCCAGCGTCAGTGAACTCAGTGCCGCAGGGCTCCTCCGATCCACACCGCTGCTCCTCCATTGCATCCACCTCCCCGGCTCCTCAGTGCGACCGCAACCTTTAGTTCAGGTAGAACGTCCTCCTGCCTTAGCTGCAGAGTAGGTGCCCGTCACTGTCTTGGACCACACCCTTCACTGCATGGGTCCAGCAGGCCAAATCTTGCCAGCCCCCCCCCACCTCTATGAACGGATGGATTATGGCTGCACGGAGCAGTGTTAATTTATGACCACCATGATTAGCGCTTAAGCCATGCCCACAGCCAGCATGTTCGTTCTTCATCTTCTTCAGAACTCTGGGTGAGAGAGGTAACCACTGAAAGACATACAGGAATGCCTTGTCCATTCCGGACAGAATGCTTCTCTTAAGTGATCTTGCAAAAAAACAAAGAAAAAAAAAAACAGAGCACCAAATCACATTCATAGCGTGGTCTTGTCGTTGTTTGGACTCTTGCTTTGGGCAAGACTGCTGGTTCAAGGATGACAGTACTTATTTTGTAGGTGACTATGCCTATCCTACAACGAGTTGCAACTGTAGCCCGAACCCTTCCAGCTCACTAGCAGTACCTCACCAAAAACCAAAATAGGTGATTTGTGGCAGCCTTTACGCATGGACTCAGAAGTATGACATCCCAGGGATTATTGTGGTTAAACTGAGATTACCCCTTTCTCACAGATATATCATGTCTCAACCAAACACAGGCAATAACAAGGATGCAGTAATGTTTCAATGGTCTTTATTTAATACAATCTGTGTTAAATCGCATGGGCTGCAATGATTAGGATAATGAACAGTGCAAGAAATAGAATTGTAAATACGAGAGTCATGATTATGAAGACCCCACCATCTTGCATTAGCATGGAAAGACATAACGTATGTAGTATGTCCTAGTACCCTATTGTGATAGGCCTAATCTTTTACCTAGTAGAGAGCTGGGTATGTTAAACCTAATCTGCCAATGCCATGTCCCTGGAAGCAGCCTCCAACCCTTGTTACCTTGGAATGAGGTCCCGAGCTCAGACTTCGAAGGAACATGAAGTCCTGGTCAGCATCAAGGCGACGTGCAGCATCGATAGCAGCGATGGTATCTGGTTGGAATCCCTCTGATTATCTGTCTAAAGCGTGATGTATTTATACCTGATGTAGGTTGTTCAAAAACAATAGATAACACTGCATGCTTGGGACGGTAATTTCTAATGTGAGCACCTACAGTTTGTTTGTCTTTGTCACATGAGTTGACGCCTTAGCGCGGTGAGACTGACAACATATCTCTAAACAAAAGGGCCTAACTATAAACAAGGCAGCCATCTTAGAAGAATTAATTAAATAAATGGTCTAAGACAGAGCAAGCTAAGTAGGTTAAAAGTCGTTAGGTGACGGGGGCACGAGTCTGCAAGCCAAAGGCTAAGCTAACTCCTGTTATCCCATTAAAACAAACTAGGATTCACTACAGTCTTAACGGTGGCAAATAGATTTAGCCAGGGCTTTCCCCACTTATTGAATATACCATGCAGTCCTTCATATGTAGAAGCCACTAATGATCTGCAAGCTGGCTTCTGTTCAGCTTTTCTGCTCTTACAGTCAGGGAACCTGGCCAGGTGGTTGGGGACCAGAAGGGTGTTGTGCTGCTCCAGCTATCTCCAAAGACACAACAGCTCTGGACATAGGTCCAAAGACCCCACTCTGCCCTTCTTATTACAATACCCCATGGACGTTGCGGTGTCTGTTAGAACTTGCACCCACCTCCCCTTGATGGACAGCAAGAAAGTCTTCAGGGCCAAACAGTTGGCTCTTAGCTGTAGATGGTTGAAGAAAAGCTGGCTCTCTGCTGTACACTAATTGCCTGATCTCCACCAGATGATCCACTTCCTCACAATGGTGCAGGGATCCATCTGTCACCACTGTTTTCTCTAGGTGAGAAAGAGAGAGTGGCATGCTGCAGAACAAATTGGGATTGGTGAGCCACCACTGCAGTTCTTCGGCTGTCTACCTCGAGCCCTAGGTGGGGACAAAGAGGTGCCCAGGATGCTTCATCCACTGAGATTTCAGCTTCCAGTAGGAGGGCCTGCATGTGCTACCTCACATAGTGATCAAGGAGGGTGCACAAATCTGGGAGGCCAGAGAAACCTCAGAGCCCCCCCTCACTGGTATACAGGATCAGCTCTACATTAACAGAATCATAGCCTGAATGTACTGAGCTCGCGATGCTGGAGGAAAGGCCTTTAACCCCACTGTGTTCATAAAGACGCCAATGTATGAGAGACTTTGTGAGGGAAGCATATGCTATTTCTTCTTGTTTATGGTGAGCCCGAATGTTGTTTGGTCTTACTCTGTCATCTGGACGTGGTCTACAAGTGACTGCTGCAAGCTTGTCGTCTGCAGCCAGTCGTCGTAGTATGATAATTCGATACTAACAAACTCTGGAGATGGGCAGCCACTATTGCCATCATTTTTGGTAGACTAAGGGGCAGAGATGGAGATGTTCCTGGCCCACCTTGACTCGCAGGGAATGCCTGTGGCACTGCAGTAGAGCTATATAGAAATACTCCTCTTTCAAGACCAAGGATACCATCCAGTATCCTGGGTTGATAATAGATAGGATCTGAGCCAATGTGTGCATTTTGAATGTATCCTCAATTTGACAAACTGATGGGGGAATTGCTTTGTGGCCGTCAACAGCCTCAAACACGTTGTGGCCCTGCTGTCTACAAACCGTTCCAGTGGTCACCTTCCCTTCAAAGTGTCAAGACGCAGCTAAAAACATATCTATTAGCAATGCTGGCACATCACCAGAATATCCAACCTCATCCAGGGGAGTTTTTAGAGCATAACATTAGTACCAACTGCTCTGCCATTACAATCTGTGATATCTAAGCTAGTGCTACTGTTGTATTTTGCTACATCCTGCATAGTATGGATTATCTGAGTCACTGAGGCCATAAGGTCATTTGGGACCACTAAGAGGATCTCACTGGCTGCGTTCTATGAGGTATGTACATAGCTGCCTAACAGACTAAATTTATGGACTGCACTACCTAGCTGGCAGAAGAAAAGAATTGCTTGGAAAAATAATCAGTCTTTTAGGGTGTTTGTCAGAACTGAGTTGGGAATTGCCTTTATTGTTGAAGCCTGTACAACAGAGAAGGGTGCTGGGTGTGCAAATCTAAATCACAGTGTGCAGCCTGGTCAGTTGTCTAATTTGTGGTCAAGAATATGTATCGACCAGTTAGCCATCAAGGCTTCTGTGAGGGCGTCGTTGAATTGGGAGAAAGAGCTCTGACATAGCCGGCCCAAGATGCATACTCTGTTTTACAACCCTTGTTGTAATCTCAATGGAAAGCAGCTACAAATCCAGTACCGCAGCTACCCTCTGAACTATGACTGCAACTGAAGCTCACTTTTTTCCATTGGTGTCCCAAATGGCACGCCAGGTTCTGTTTCAGGGAAGGTGTTAAGCTCTCTGACGTTTTTTAAGTCAACACGTTAGGCACCATAAGCATATTAAAAGGGGAGAACGCCGTCCCTGCTACCACCATCATCAGTATCCCGGGGTGCACCCCTTTCTGAAACAGTATAAGAGTCAGAACTGAAAAGAAAGTGGAGACTCTGCTTTGCTGGAGAGGCACCAGTTTAGACTCAGGCTGCATTACAACCGGTTGGGCGTTTGTAATTTTGCATTATCTGTTGAGCTCGGCTGGTGTTACTTCAGGGTGCAACATGGATGTCAGCACTGGCTCATCAGTCCTTTGTACTGGTGAAGTCAGTATTGGTGTTAGGTTGAGGTAACCAGCGTGGATCTTGAGGCCAGTGTGGAAGTCTGCACTGGAGTCCATATTGCCCCTATAACGGGTCCTGTGCGGACAGACTGCATTGGAGAAGGGTCCACAAGCAGTAACCCAACTCAAGGCCTCTGTGGATCCCAGAGGCATCTCAGGGAGAGTCGGAAGCGCACAAAAATTTTGAAGCATGATCTCCTGGAAGGTCTTAATTTGCCTCATGGTTGACAACAGACTGAAGAGCTCAGGGTGTACTGGAACCAGCTGAGGTATCAGTTCCATGGCCAATGACAGAGGGAGTGCAACTTATTTCTTAATGCCCTTTTGCCTTCTTTTTATAACCAAGTGGGCAGGATCTGCACAAGTCTTGCTTCAGTTTTTTGTTTGCATTTGGACTTTGACTTCAACGTACCTGAAGATTTTCACCAGGAAGTGAAGCAGCTGAGAAAACAGCCTCATGACTGGGACTGGCCCACTGATTTGTAGTGACACCTATGTGAAGACTGCAACTAATATGCTCCGCGATGTACAGAACTCCCTGCCCTTCCAGGGCCTAAATCACCGTCGGTTGCATTGAAGGTGCATTGGTCACATAACTTATAGTTGTGGCAAGAGCCCAGTCACCAAAGACACATCTTTTGCTAGTCTGTGACTGACATCTGCCCTGCAATTGAATCCTGCTGTTTTTGACAGACATCATTTTCAAGCACACTGTGAAGAGTATCTGCTAGAGACTTCTAGTTGCAGATTCCTTACCTTTGAATTTCCCCAGGCGTCAGACTGGATCCGGAGATTTTTCTCCGAGCAGTACCTCTGCGTGCCATCAGGTGGCGTTGGTCAACTCTGCGGGCGTAGTTGGCGTCTTATTTGCCGTGATGATGGTCGTATATAGGCACCACCCCGACGCACTGACGTCAGTTCTTTTCTTTCCACGACAGCCTACGCGTAGATCCGGAGAGAGCTACCTCAGTCATATTTTGACTACGTCAACACTTTTGTAAAGGTTTTTTGACAAGTTTGTGGATGCATCGAGGGATGTCCCGCAAGACCGGATTCAAGCCCTGTGACTCCTGTCACCAAACTGTGTCGGTGATGGATCCGCACCTCGTGTGTCTTTGGTGCCTGGAGCGCGATCACAACACAAAGTCGTGCTCAGAGTGTCGGGCCATGAACCCAAAAGCTTGGAGGAATCGGTCCCCAAAGCTCATGGCGGCCCGACACTCAACTCCGCGGCGCTCACAGTCTCGTTCGAGAGGAAGGTCTTTAGACCGGCCGCAGAGTCACCTCCACTCTTTGACCTTGAAGTCATCCAGACATTCGGGTCACAAAAAGAAGTTGAAGAAGGACAACCGCTCGGACGATGCAACAGGGAAAGTGCGTCAACTCTCTAGGCCTCTTGTCATTGGAGCCTTGAACCAGGTCGGCTCCACGGTTCCCCGAATTCCCGGGAGCCGTAGCCACCCCTGCCCAGCTTAAGGAATTTTATGAGGCAATGCGCCTCATTTTTGGGCATACCGACCCACCTTTGGCGCCCTTGGGCACATGTGAGTTGGGGGGGCCCCCTTTGGTTCAAAGTCGTCGACTTCGACCATGGCTCCAGAGCGCCCCACCGGATCCAATCGCGGATCCGTCCCGATGGCGGTCGTGCCACAGCGACCTTCCTCGGCATCAGGTCAGACATCAACGCTCCTGACGCGGGTTTGGCCCACAATTGACGTCGATCCCATCCTCAGCCCCAGAGCCGGAACGACATCGCTTGATGCCGATTCTATTGGGCCCAGGGTTGATCCAGACCCTTATTCTTGTGGGTATGGATACGGGGATGCCAGTGGACTAGATACCTCCCCCTGGCAAACGTATTCTCTTTCCTCCTACTGTGGCTACGGAGGAGCGTGCCTCTTATTCCATGGTGGTGAGAAGTGCGGCTGAGGTCCTGTACCTCGAGCTACCTTCTGTGGAGGTTAGGCCTAATATCCTATGCAACGTGCTTCCGCTGGGTCTTCCTCTTCCGAGCCCCTTCTTCCCTTTAATGAGGCAGTTACAGACGTCCTTTTGGGTACTTGGTCCAGACCCAGCACACGGGCTCCTGTGAATAGGACGATTGCCCACCACCATCGGCCTGCGCCGTCAGACGCGAAATTCCTCACCCAAACACCCACGCCTCAGAGCCTTGTCATCCAGGCTTCTTCTTCATCTGGCGCATTTTCCACCTCACCCTCAGATAGGGAATCAAAAAGACTGGATAATTAGGGGAAGAAGTTGTTTTCTTCCAGCAGTCTGGGGCTGCGGGCCGTGAACACCGCATGCCTTTTGGGCCGCTATTCCCATACTGTCTGGGATACGGTCACACAAATGCTGCCTAGAGTTCCGGAGGAGGCCCGGACTATCCTTTACCAAGCCGTAACACATGGGAGGGATGCAGCGAAGTTCATGATTGGTTGTGGACTGGATACGACCGACTCAGTGGTCAGATCGGTTGCATCAACAGTGGCATTGAGATGCCACGTCTGGATGAGAACATCTGATAGATACAGCTTCGAATCCGGAATTTTTACGATGAGCAGTACCCTGCGCGCACCGTCGGGTGGCATCATTCGGATCTGCGTGTGTCGTCCTGCTCCGCGTGGCGTCGTCCGCATCGTTGGAGGCTTCTGTGACGGCACGGTCTTCTATACAGGCACCATCCCGGCGCATGAACGTCCGTTCTTTTCCTTCGGCACTGGTTAAGCACAGATCCGGAAAGAGATACCCTTTTTCTTTGATTATTGTCGAGGTTTTTTCGTTTGATTGTTTGAACAGGTCTTCTTGTAAGACAGGATTCAAACCATGTGGTGCATGTCATCACACCATGTCGATCACAGATCCGCACAGTGTGTCTCTGGTGTTTGGAGAAGGATCAGGAGTCCACTTCATGTTCCCACTGTCGGGCCATGGCTCCGAAGGCCTTGAGGGAGAGATCCCTCAAACTTCTAGCGGCCCGAAAGCCGTCTTCGGTCGGCTCAACTCCAAGGAGGTCACGGTCCCGCAGTAGGAGGAGGTCGCGGCACTGCTCCCGAAGCTCCAAGTCCTCTTCCTTGCTTTCAAGGTCATCTAATCATTCAGGTAAGAGGCACAAGAAGAAGTCCAAGCGGACTTCGACTTCGCCACACCTGTCGGCTGACAAGGCATCTAGAGAACGTCGACGTTCCAAGCACAGTTCTGTGGAGCCATCGCCAGGGCTGACTCCATGTCTTCCCCCTTTTCCATGGACCAGAGTGACCCCCGCCCAACTAAAGGAATTTTAAGATGCTATGCGCCTTGTTTTTGAGCGGGCTGCACCCTCGGGTGGGTCCTCGGGCCTCGCGGGGTCAACAGGGACCCCATCGGATTCAGCATCAGCAACCCCAGGATCGGATAGCGTATCCCGACTGGCACTGGTCCAACACAGTCAACCTCTTCCGGCGCCGGGTCAGACGTTGACGCTTCTGGCACCCACCAGTGGTAGCCCCATCCTCATTCCGGATGATCCGGAGCCGGAGTGACGTCGTACGATGCTGACTCTGACGGCGCCGATTAGGCCCAGATCATTGCCTGACCCCTATTTTGAACAGCCAGGCACAGGAGAAGAATGGGAGAGGTCTGAGGACCCTTTAGAGTACGACTTGGTGCAAGAACAGGACTGGTATGAGGATCTAGGGGAAGCCAGTGGACTGATACTGGTATGCTCTCTCCTCCCAATGTGGCTACGGAGGAAGGAACTTCTTATGCTATGGTGGTGTGTAGGGCAGCGGAGGACTTAGGCCTAGACTTGCCCACAGTGCCAGTCAGGACGAGTCTCCTGACAGAGTTGCGTCAACCGGGGATGACTACATCAGAACTGCTGTTGCCCTTCAATGAGTCCCTAACGGACGTCCTTCTGGGAACATGGCCCAAACCCAGCACAGGGGCTCCTGTGAATAGGACAGTCGGCCGCCGCCATAGACCTGTTCCAAAATACCCTAGTTTTCTTACCCAGCACCCCACCCCGGAGAGCTTGGTGGATCAAGCCTCCACTTCCCATGGTCCCATCCCTTCCGCCCCTCCGGATAGGGAATCCAAGAGGCTAGACCAACTTGGAAAAAGTTGTTTTCTTCCTCCAGCCTGGCATTGAGGTCAGTAAACACCTCCTGCCTATTGCGCCGTTTTTCCCATACTTTATGGGATACAGTGGCACAGGTGCTGCCCCAGGTCGCGGAGAGTGTACGGGACACTCTAACCCAGGCTGTCAAGGATGGGAGGGATGCAGCCAAGTTTACAATAAAGTGTGGATTGGATATAACCGACTTGCTGGGTAGATCGATTGCATTGACAGTGGCTCTACGTCACCACCCCTGGCTACATTCTACTGGCTTTTCAGGGGATGTCCAGTCGAGTTTGATTGACATGCCCTTTGATGGCTCTTGCCTTTTTGGTGAAAAGGCAGACTCAGCGCTTGAGAGGTTCAAGGACTCTCAAGCTGCAGCCAGATCATTGGGCAGTCTATCTTCCGTCCTTTTCGAGGCTTCGGAAGGGGCGTGGTACCACGCCAGCCACAATTCAGCCACCGTCCTCCGGCTTCACAGCATCCCAGGAGAGTACGTGGTCGTGGTACCGTCAGACCCAGAGGGTCTGACCAGCGGTCAGCCACCACACAGTTCCCCTACTCAGCACCCAAGCCTTCCTAGTGTGGTTCTGCAAGACCATGTCTGTCCAGTTGGAAGGAGGATTCAATTTAATCTCCCTCGCTGGCATATCATCACAACGGACAAATGGGTCTTGCGGATCATACTGAAGGGCTATTCCCTCCCCTTCCAGTCTTTTCCTCCCTCTATCCCGCGGATAAAAGAACGGCTGATGGAGGACCATTTAGTTTTGCTCTGCGAGGAAGTTACGGCTCTGTTGCCCAAGGGAGCTATAGAAAGAGTCCTGATGTCAGAAATAGGCAGTGGTTATTATTCCCGCTGCTTTCTGATTCCCAAAAAGAACAAGGGCCATCGCCCTATCCTGGATTTAAGGGACGTCAATCTCTTCCTCAAGAAGGAGAAATTCAAGATGCTCACTATTGCTCAGGTCTTTTCTGCCCTAGACCAAGGAGACTGTATGGTAGCGTTGGACTTGCAGGATGCGCATTTTCATATCCCCATCCTGCCTGCCACAGGCGTTACTTGTGGTTCAAGGTGGGCCACAAGGTATTTCGGTTTACCATGCTCCGCTTCGGTCTCACCAGTGCCCCTCGGGTGTTCACCAAAGTGATGGCAGTGGTGGCAGCTCATCTGCGCATGCTAGGGATTTCAGTCTTCCCCTACCTAGACGATTGGTTGTTGAAGGCTCCGACTCCCCAGGCTCATCACCCAACTCCAGACGACGGTGAACCTCCTGCATTCGATGGAGTTCAATATAAATTTGCAGAAGTCACACCTGACTCCTTCTCAGAAGCTCACTTTCATCGGAGCTGTTCTGGACACAGTGCAGTTTCAGACCTATCTTCCCGAGCAGCGAGTCCAGGATATTCAGGTTATGATACCGATATTTTGGCCTCTAGCCTGGATTTCAGTGAGACAGACTCTGAGGCTGTTGGGACTCATGGCTTGCTGCATCCTATTGGTCAAGCATGCCAGATGGCATATGAGGGCTCTGCAGTGGGACCTGAAGTTCAAATGGGCACAGCATCAGGGAAATCTTACCAACGTTGTTCAGATCTCGGAGGGAACTGCAAAGGATCTACAGTGGTGGTTAGTGAACTGCGATTGGGTCAGAGACAGACTCCTCTCCCTTCCCCAACCAGATCTCACAGTAGTGACGGATGCATCCCTTCTGGGATGGGGCGGCCATCTGGGAGAGGTGGAGATCAGGGGTCACTGGTCTCTGGTGGAATCCGGGCTCCTTATCAACTTGTTGGAGCTTCGGGCAATCCGGCTACCAGTAAAAGCATTTCTTCCTGTTGTGAAAGGGAAGGTAGTGCAGGTGTTCTCAGACATCACTACTGCAATGTGGTACTGGAACAAGCAGGGCGATGTGAGGTAGTGGACCATTTGACAATAGGCTCCGAGTCTCTGGACATGGCTGGAACAGCAGGGCATAACCCTGGTGGTTCAACACCTGGCAGGTTCTCTGAACTCCAAGGTGAACAAACTCAGCCTTCAATGCTTGGTTGATCACGAATGGTATCTCCATCCGGAGGTGGCGCAAGGACTCTTTTAGCAGTGGGGAGAGCCTTGGTTAGATCTGTTTGCCTCTGCAGAGAACGTGCAATGTCAGCAGTTTTGCCAGTTGGAGTTTCCAAGGGGGCTATCGTTAGGCGCCGCTTTTCTTCGCGATTGGAGTTCAGGCCTCCTGTACGCCTTTCCGCCCATACCACTTCTACCCAGAGTTGTCAAGAAAATCAAGAACGACCGGGCCCAAGTAATCCTAGTGGCTCCAGACTGGGCATGGAGAGTCTGGTATCCAGAGCTTCTCAAATGAGCATCAGTCCTCCAATCAGGTTGCCTCTTCTGGAGCATCTTCTGTCAAACCAGCAGCAGGGGAAGGTTCTCCACCCGAACCTGTCGACTTTACGGCTTCATGCGTGGAGGTTGAACGGCGACAGTTGATGGTTTATGACCTCCCTTCCGAAGTCTGTGATGTCATTCTGGCAGCCAGGCATCCCTCTACTAAGTTGATTTACGCCTGCCGGTGGAAACGTTTTGTTTCATATTGTACAGTGAGGTATATAGATCCTCTTCTCTATCTAATGTCCTTTTTGTTTATTCGATGACTTGCCCAACAGGATTCCTCCTTAGGGAATCTCAAGGGCTATCTTGCTGCCTTATTTGCTTTCTACGCTTGCCCGACCAACCATCTTTGTTCAAGTCTCCCATTGTACAGAGATTCTTAAAAGGGCTTGTGCATATGTTTTCACCTGTGCCTTTTGTGATGCCCCAATGGGATCTTAGTCTAGTACTCACTTTTCTAATGTGTGCTCCTTTTGAGCCTTTACATAATTGTCCTCTCTGGCTGCTCATTATCAAAACAGCCTTCTTAGTGGCGATCACATAGGAGAGTGAGTGAGCTGCAGGCTTTATCATCAAAATCGCCCTATCTCACGATATATCCTGATAAAGTAGTCCTCAGAACTCATGCCTCTTTCCTCCCCAAGGTGGTGACCCCTTTCTGTCTGGGTCAACATATCACCCTGCCCACCTTCTTTGCGCCACCGCATCCCTCTAAGGAAGAAGAGCGCCTCCATTGGCTGGACCCAAAAAGAGCGTTCTCGTTCTACCTTGACCGCACAAAAGATTTCCGAGTGGACGACCAACTCTTTGTGGGGTACGTTGGTGCAAAGAAGGGTCGGGCAGTACAGAAACGATCCATTTCGTGCTGGGTCATTCTGTGTATAAAGATTTGCTACGGTTTGGCTACGAAGCAGCAACCAAAGGGCTTGAGGGCCCACTCTACCAGAGGGAAAAGCTGCTACTACTGCATTTGCTCGTGGCGTGCCGGTACTTGACATATGCCAAGCGGCAGCGTGGGCTTCCATGCACACATTTTCAAGACAGTAATGCCTGGATAGCCAGGTGAGGATAGAGGGACATTTTGTCCGCTCGGTCCTGCAGGACTTCTTGGTTTGAAATATATCCTCGCGACCCACCACCAGGAGTTATAGCTGGGGTATCTATTCTAAGGTAAGGAATCTGCAGCTAGAAGTCTCTATCAGATGAACAAGTTACTTACCTTTGTTAACAAATTATCTGGTAGAGACTCTATCTAGCTGCAGATTCCTTACACCCACCGAAGCCTCCCCACTCTGCAGATATATACATCATGTTTTATATTTTTGCCTTTCTCAAGGGCATGTCTTTTTCCTCAAACAATCAAGGGTAAAACTGAAATGTTTGTTGGTTCTTCCATGACTCTGCACTTCTGGCGTGGGAAGTTGGGGAAAAGAACTGACGTACGCGTGCCGGGGTGGTGCCTATACAGAAGACCGTGACATCACAGACTGCTCTGACGACGCAATGTGGATCCGGACGACGCGTGCGTATCCGAACGACGCCACCAGACGGCATGCGCAGGGTACTGCTCAGCAGAAAAATTCCGGATTCAAAGCGGACGCCAGGGAATTTCAAGATAAGGAATCTACAGCTAGATAGTCTCTACCAGATAATTCATTACCGAAGGTAAGTAACTTGTTCATGTGGCTTTTCAGGGGATGTCCAGCAATCCTTGATGGCACACGTCTCTTCGGAGACAAAGCAGACTCTGCGCTCGAGCGCTTTAAAGATTCCAAAGCTGCGGCCCGGTCCCTTGGCCTCACGCCCGCTTCTAGACCTCAGTAGTCCCTCTTTTGCCTGGCTACGGAAAGAGGAACCAAACCGTGTCCTTTCCCCCCCTGGCCATTGACCCGGGATCCCACGCCCCTGGGGATCAGGGACCCAGCGGGTCACCTAGTCCACCCCCACCCCCTCCTCAGCCTGCAAACCTTCCTAGTCCGCAGGTACACCAGGAACCAGTTGGCGGCAGGATTCGCCATCACTTTACTCAGTGTCAATCCATTACGTTGGACAGGTGGGTTCTCCAAATTGACCAAAGGGGCTACTCCCTCCCCTTCGAGACACCTCCTCCAGGCATGCCACCTTCATACAATCAAATATCGGAGAATCATATGGCGCTTCACTGCAAGGAAGTCCAAGCCCTTTTGGCCAAAGGACCTATAGAGAGGTTTTCGTTGCCCGAAGCAGGTCGTGGTTGATATTCCTGCTACTTTCGCGTGCAGAAAAAGTACAAAGGTCTTCGTCCTGTATTAGATCTTCGGTCCCTCAACCTCTTCCTCAAAAAGGATAAGTTCGAAATGTTGACACTGGCTCTGTCCTATCTGCCCTGAATCCCGGAGACGGGATGATAGCTTTGGACTTGCAAGACGCATACTTCCACATTCCCGTTTTGCCATCCACAGACGTTACCTACGATTTGTGGTAGGTCACGAGCACTTTCAGTTTACCGTGCTCCCCTTTGGCCTTACCAGTGCCCCTCAGGTGATCACGAAAGTGATGCTAGTGGTGGCAGCTTATCTGCGCAGGTTAGGGGTCACGACAGTCTTCCCCTGCCTCGACGATTGGCTGTTAAAGGCGATCTTGCCCCAGACAGTCGTCTCCTACCTCCAGACTACGGTGAACCTTTTGCATTTGCAAGGTTTCACGATCAACGTGCCGAAGTCACACCTGACTCCTTCTCAGACGCTCCCTTTCATCAGAGCTGTTCTGGATACAGTGTAGTTTCTGGCATATCCTCCCGAAAAGCAAGTCCAAGATATTCGGGCTATGATACAGATGTTTCAGCCTCTCTCCTGATTTCGGTGAGAATGACTCTGAGGCTGCTGGGCCTCATGGCCTCCTGCATCCTGCTGGTTCAAAATGCCAGGTGGCATATGCGGGCTCTGCAGTGGGACCTGAAGTTCCAGTGGGCGCAGCATCAGGGGAATTTCTCCGACAAGGTCCATATCTTGGAAGGAACTACGAGAGACCTGTAGTGGTGGTTAACGAATCCGGATTGGGTCAAGGGCAGATCCCTCTCCTTTCCCCAAACAGATCTTGCAGTTTTGACAAATGCATCACTCTTGGGATGGGGCGGCTACAAGGGAGAGGCGGAGATCAGAGGCCTCTGGTCTCCGTCGGAAACCGGGCTCCATATCAATCATCTGGAGGTCCGAGCAATTCGACTAGCATTGAAAGCATTCCTTCCCTCTCTCAAGGGTAAAGCAGAGCTGATGTTCACAGACAACACCACTGCCATGTGGTATTGCAACAAACAAGGCAGAGTGGGGTTGTGGACCTTTTGTTAAGATGCTCTTCGCCTCTGGACTTGGCTGGAACATCAGGGCATTTCCCTGGTGGTTCAACACCTGGCAGGCTCCTTGAATGCCAAAGCAGACGAACTCAGCCGACGATGCGTGGTCGATCACGAATAGAGTTTCCATTCGGAGATGGCGCAAGGTCTTTTCCTTCAGTGGGGAGAACCTTGGTTAGACTTGTTCGCCTCAGTATAGAACGTGCAATGTCAGCTATTTTGCACGTTGGAGTTTCCAAGGCGGCACTCGCTTAGCAATGCTTTTCGATGTGAGGGGAATTTAGGCCTCCTATACACCTCTCCGCCCATAACACTTCTGCCCAGAGTTCAGGCAAGACCTGGCCCAAGTAATACTGGTGTCTCCTGACTGGGCACGAAGAGTCTGGTATCCCGAGCTGTTGAGCATGGCTATAGCTCCTCCGATCAGACTGCCCCTTCGGAAGGATCTTCTGTCGCAGCAGCAGGGAAGGGTCCTCCATCCGAACCTGTCCACCCTCCGCCTCCTTGCGTGAAGATTGAGCGGCGTCAGTTGACGTCTTTTGACCTGCCACCTGAAGTCTGTAATGTTACCTTGGCTGCCAGGTGTCCCTCAACCAAAATTGTATACGCCTGTCGTTGGAAGAAATTTGTGGCATGGTGCATCGACAAATCTGCTGCTCTTTCTCAAGTCCTTCTCTTTATTCTTTCCGTTGCCCAGCAGGGTTCCACAGTGGGCACTCATAAGGGATATCTTTCTGCTATCTCTGCTTTCTTGAGGTTACCAGATTAGCCATCCTTATTTAAACCTCCTATAGTTGGAAGATTTCTTAAAGGCCTCTCACACATCTTTCCTCCTATCCCATTCATCATGCCCCAATGGGAGCTAAATCTGGTATCAACATACCTTATGTGTACCCCGTTTGAGGCGCTTCACAACTGCCCTTTACGGCTCTTAACTATCAAGACTGTCTTTTTAGTTGCCATTACTTCTGCCCCCAGAGTAAGTGAGCTCCAGGCTCTCATCTAAGCCACCTTTCCTGGCCTGCATCCTGACAAAGTGGTACTTCGCACGAGGGCTTCTTTTCTACCTAAAATTGTGACACCCTTCCATGTCGGACAGTCCATCACCTTGCCTACCTTTTATGCACCCCCACCTCCCTCTCATGAAGAAGAGAGATACCACTGTCTGAACCCAAAAAGAGCATTGGCGTTCTATCTTGATCATACCAAAGACTTGGGGGACGATCAACTCTTTGTGGGAAAAGTGGGTACAAATAAGGGGAAGGCGGTGCAGAAGAGGATCATTTCACAATGGTTTTCTGCCATCCTGAATCCAAGGTGAGCAGAGGCCCCTGGGAGCATCTGAGTGCCAGGTCAGGTAGATGACCTCACAGCCCTCTCCTGATAGGTGGTCACCTTGCTAGGTGACTAATCCCCGTTTTTGGGATATTTAGGGTCTCCCTTTTGGTTGGAATCCTCTGATTCGACGTGCAAGATTCCAGCAGGACTCATCTGCATCAAAATGTGCTAAGCTCTGGCTAAAAAGCAACCTCCTGAAGGTTTGCACGCTCACTCCACCAGAGCTACTGCTGCTACCACAGCGCTAGCAAAGGGCGTTCCAGTCCTCGACATCTGTCAGGCAGCAACGTGGGCATCTCTGCACACTTTTACCAAACACTACTGTGTGGACAATCAGGTCTGAATGGACGGCTGCTTTGGCTGTGATCTTGGTTCGCAGCCCACCACCGGGGATGGTATTGCTCGGGTATCTATTCAAAGGTAAGGAATCTGCAACTAGAAGTCTCTGTCAGTTGTACAAGTTACTTACCTTTGGTAACAATGTATCTGGTAGAGTCATATTCTAGTTGCAGATTCTTTACCGACCCGCTCATCCTCCCCGCACTGCGAACTGATTTCTAGGGACAGGAACTTCCCCTTAAGGTCCCTAGTTTTGGCACATCACTCTGTGTTCTTCATGGCTCCGCTCCGCTCTACTGTCCTGGAAAGTTGTGAAAAGAAACTGACGTTAGCGCGCTTGGGCGGTGCCTATTTACGACCGCAAAGTCATCACGGCGAACACAACACCAACTACAACCGCGGAGTCGACCGACGCTACCTGACTGTTCGCAGAGAATACTGCTCAAAGAAAAATCTCGGTATCCAGTCTGACGCCTGTGGAAATTCAGAGGTAAGGAATCTGCAACTAGAATATGTCTCAACCAGATATATCGTTACAGAAGGTAAGTAACTTGTATGTTTGGTGTGGTTGGAAGACTGACCAAAAAGTTCAAAGTGGAGCTCTGAATCTGTCTGAAAAGGAGTAGAAAGAAAGAAACAGAGGTGCCACTTACATGCATCTCCTCTGTCACTTTTGTTGCAGTATGGAGTATAGGAAAGTACCCTCATTCTGGCATAGATACCCCCAATTTTTTGTCTGCTGTCAGTATGCTTTAACTGTTTTCACTGGGATCCTGCTAAGCAGGACCCCAGTAATTGTTCTCTCTCTCTCTAAATTTGGTTGCTTAGGACTTCGCAAACCCCACAATTGGCATACTGGTGCCCCCTTGTAAGTCCCTAGTATATGGTACTTGGGTACCCAGGACATTGAGGCACCAGCGGTATCCCTTGAGCTGCAGCATGTATTGTACCACCAATGAGAGCCCATTCAAAATGTGTCTGCAGGCCTTCCTTTGTAGCCTACGTGAAAAGGTGCATGCACTCTTTACACTACATGTCACTGCACCAGGTCACTGTCAGTTACCCCTATGACAGGCCCTCCTAGCCCAGGGGGCAGGGTGTAGGTACCTGTGTGTGAAGGCACCCATGCATGTGCCCCTACATACTCCATTCCCATTGCACCGGACTTCGTAAGTGCGGGGAAGCCATTTTACCCTTGTACTGGACATAGGCCACCACCTGTGTCCAGCTACATAATAGTAACTCCAAACCTGTGCATGTTTGGTATTAGACATGTCAGAATCTTACCCCACTACTATTACCAGTATTGGTTGTATGATTCCATGCTCTCTGGGGGCTCCTTGGAGGACACCCTGCATTGCTCCTACCAGTCTTCTGGGGTTTTCTGGCCAGCCCACGCTGCTGCCATTCCTCAGACAGGTTTCTACCCTCCTACTGCTTGATGAGCTCAAGGAGAGGAAGGCAAAACAAAGAATATCAGTGAGAGAGGGAGGTTACAGGTAATAGGTGTTACATTGGCTTGGGAGGGGTAGCCACATTTGGTGCCCTCCTTCTGGTGCGAAACTGGACAAAGGAAAGGGGAGTGATCCAGATCTCTTCCATGTGGCCACTTGATTCTGCCATCCTGAATCCAAGGTGAGCAGAGGCCCCTGGGAGCCTCTGAGTGCCAGTTCAGGTAGATGACCTCAGAGCCCCCTCCTGATAGGTGGTCACCTTGCTAGGTGACTAATCCCCGTTCCTGGGCTATTTAGGGTCTCCCTCTTGGGTGGGGTCGATGTGCAAGATACCAGCAGGACTCATCTGCATAGTTGACTTCATCTTCTGCCCGCTGAGACTGCAACTGAACCCTCTAGGAACCGACAATCTGCAACTTCAGTGAGAAGTCCGCTCTGCAACATTGTTTCTCCAGCTCCTTGCACCAAATGTAACATTTCTCCAGGTGTGCATCCTCTGAGGGTGGCGAGTCTTCAGCCTGCATAAGAAGTAAGACAGAATCTCCCTTGCAGTGAAGGAGTCAATCCCCCACATTTGTACACACCAACTGCAACTGGCTGTGTGGATCTGCCCTCCTCCGGAACTGTGTGGATCCTGCATCACAGGCGGTGGTCTGGAGTTGTTCCCTTGGTCCTCTCTATCGGCTGTCCAGTGTTGGAGATGGTAAGCCCTTGCCTCTGTTTGCAGGACAGTAGCCCTATGCACCATGACTCTTGCAGCTACCAAGGTTTGTTTGTGCCTCCTCCAAGGGATCTTCAGGTTCTGTGTAGTCCAGGCCCCCAGCACTCCTTCCTGCGAAGCACAGTCTCCTGCCTGCTGCTTCAGCGACATGGAACTCAACTTCAGGTGTGCTGAGTGGGCCTCACTGCTACTCCTGTGCCTGCTGCCAGTGGGTTGCTTGTGGGGGGGGGGGGGGGGCTGCTTCCTCTTCTAGTGACTCTCCCATCTGCTGAGGGTCACCCCGGACCCCCCCCCCCCCATGGGTTGAGTCCCCTGGACCTTGCTGGTTCTCTTCAGCCTTGCAAACCTTCTTCAACATCTCTTGCATTTGCCAAGGCTTGTTTGTGGTATTCCAGCACCACTAACCAACTGCATCTAGACCGCGAACATGGGAAATCACTTGCATCAATTCTGGGACTTCTCTTCATCTCCTTTCTTGCACTGCTGACCTTCTTCGTCCCCTGTCGACCTAGTCCTGCATGCACAGAAGGTTGGGTAGTGGCTCCTGTCACAACCAGACATTCCATCACAAATTGGAATTCGTCCCCTTCCTTTGCAGGTCCTCTTCTGTCAGGATCTACCTTTGGGTTCTTCCAGTCTTGGTTGGGTCTTTCATAATGCTTTTTCAAAGTCCTCATGTTGGTTTTGGGGAAAACCAGGTACTTAATTCTGCTCTTCTGGTCGTTGATGGTCACTCTGGTGATCACCTCTTGGGGTTCCTAGTTCCTCCAGCTCCCTTCTACTGATCCCACTTCTTTGAGGGTGTAGGAAGTTGGCTCTGTATATACTAGCTCAAAGTAAGAAATAGTGTGCACAGAGTCTAAGGGTTCCCCTTAGAGGTAAGATAGTGGCAAAAATAGATAATTCTAATGCTCTATTTTGTGGTAGTGTGGTCGAGCAGTAGGCTTATCAGAGGGTAGTGTTGAGCATTTGTTGTACACACACATGCAATAACTGAGGAACACACACTCAAAGACTTACTCCAGGCCAATAGGTTTTTATATTGAAAAATATATTTTCTCAGTTTATTTTAAGAACCACAGGTTCAAGGTTTACATTAAACACTTTAAATGCAAGGTACTTCACTTAGATACTTCAGGAACTTTGAATGAAAGCAATATCATATACAGTCTTTGTAAAAATGGCAATAAGCTATTTTCAAAGTGGACACAGTGCAAAAATCAACAGTTCCTGGGGGAGGTAAGTAAAGGTTAGATTAGGAGGTAAGTAAAACACTTACAAGTCTCAGTTATGGGGCATAGGCAGCCCCAAAGTTACCACACCCAGCAGCTCAGGGCCAGTCAGGTAAATGGAGAACAATGTGCTCCAGTTCCAGTCTGCCAGCAGGTAAATACCCACGTCCTCGGGGGCAGACCAGGGGGGTTTTGTAGAGCACTAGGGGGGACACAAGTAGGCACGCAAACACACCCTCAGCGGCACAGGGGCGGCCGGGTGCAGTGTGCAAAGCAGGCGTCAGGTTTCAGATAGGAACCAATGGAGGAAGCCGGGGGTCACTCTAGCAGTGCAGGCAGGCACAGGGGGGTACTTCTCGGGACAGCCACCACCTGGGCAAGGCAGGGGGTCGCCTGGAGTCACTCCTGAGCCGAGGTTCGGTTCCTTCAGGTCCTGGGGGCTGCGGGTGCAGTGTTGGTTCCAGGCACCGGGTCCCTTGTTACAGGCAGTTGCGGTCAGGGGGAGCCTCTAGATACTCTCTGCAGGCGTCGCTGTGGGGGTACAGGGGGGTTGTCTCTGGTTACTCACGGGCTCGCAGTCGCTGGGGAGTCCTCCCTGAGGTGTTTGTTCTCTGGATCTCGAGCCGGGGGTGTCGGGTGCAGAATGGGAAGTCGCACGCTTCCGGCGGGAAACGTGCAGTCTTTGAAAGTTGCTTCTTTGTTGCAAAGAAGTAGCTTGTTTTGAACAGGGCAGCTGTTCACAGGAGTTTCTTTATCCTTTAGTCCAGGGCAGTCCTCTGAGGCTTCAGAGGTCACTGGTCCATGTCGGATGCGTTGCTGGTTGCAGGTTTTCGAAATTGGAGACAGGCTGGTAGGGCTGGGGCCAAAGCAGTTGTCGTCTTCCACCTTCTCTGCAGGCTTGTAGGTCAGCAGTCCTCCTTGTTTCTTCAGGTTGCAGGAATCTAGTTTCCTAGGTTCTGGGGTGCCCCTAAATACTAAATTTAGGGGTGTGTTTAGGTGTGGGAGGACAGTAGCCAATGGCTACTGTCCTTGAGGGTGGCTACACCCTCCTTGTGCCTCCTCCCTGAGGGGAGGGGGGCACATCCCTATTCCTAATGGGGAAATCCTCCAAAATCAAGATGGAGGATTTCTAAAGGCAGGGGTCACCTCAGCTCAGGACACCTTAGGGGCTGTCCTGACTGGTGGGTGACTCCTTCTTGTTTTTCTCATTATCTCCCCTGAACTTGCCGCCAACAGTGGGGGCTGTGTCCAGTGGGCGGGCATCTCCACTAGCTGGTGTTCCCTGGGGCATTGTAACACAAAGCCTGAGCCTTTGAGGCTCACTTCTATATGTTACAGTTCCTGCAGGGTCAAGGTGTGAAGCACCTCCACCCAGAGCAGGCTTTGTTTCTGGCCTCAGATGGCACAAAGGCCCTCATCCCAGGGGGTCAGAAACTCGTCTCTCAGCAGCAGGCTGGTACAGACCAGTCAGTCCTGCATTGAATGATTGGGTAAAATACAGGGGGCATCTCTAAGATGCTCTCTGTGTGCATTTGTAATAAATCCAACACTGGCATCTGTGTTGGTTTATTATTCTGAGAAGTTTGATACCAAAATTCCCAGTATTCAGTGTAGCCATTATGGAGCTGTGGAGTTAGGTTTTGACAAACTCTCAGACCATATACTTAATATGGCCACACTGTACTTACAATGTCTAAGAATAGACTTAGACACTGTAGGGACATATTTCTCATGCAGCTATACCCTCACCTGTGGTATAGTGCACCCTGCCTTAGGACTGTAAGGCCCGCTAGAGGGGTGACTTAACTATGCCACAGGCAGTATTTTGTGTGCATGGCATCCTGAGGGGGATGCCATGTTGACTTTGCCTTTTTCTCCCCACTAACACATACAATCTGCAACGGCAGTGTGCATGTGTTAGGTGAGGGGTCCCTAAGGGTGGCACAACACATGCTGCAGCCCTTAGAGAGGTGTGCCAATTGTGGAAACAATGGTACATTTTTAGTGAAAGAAAACTGGTGCTGGGGCCTGGTTAGCAGCGTCCCAGCACACTTCTCAGTCAAGTCAGCATCAATATCAGGCAAAAAGTGGGGGGTAACTGCAACAGGGAGCCATTTTCCTACAGTGGGGGACTGCCTTTCACATTCCACTTTTTTGATATATGGCTTGTGTAGGAAAGTACCATCTTGACTGGCATGTTACCCCATTTTTACTTGTGTATCAGTTTGGTTTTGCCTGTCTCACTGGGATCCTGCTAGACAGGACCCCAGTGCTCATAGTTGTGGCCTGAATGTGTTCCCTGGGTGGTACCTAACTGTGTCACTGAGGATCTGCTAACCAGAAGCCTGACGTCCACGTTATTTCACAGCCATTTTACACTACACTTACGTAACTTATAGGCCACCTATATATCTAACCCTCACTTAGCGACGGTTAGGTGCAAAGTTACTAAGTTTGAGGGCACCCTGACACTAGCCAAGGTACCCCCACATAGTTCAGGGCTATTTCCCCAGACTTTTGTGAGTGTGGAGACACCATTACACGTGTGCACTACCTATATGTAGCTTCACAATGGTAACTCCGAATATGGCCATGTAACATGTCTAAGATCATGGAATTGTCCCCCCAAGCCAAATCTGGTATTGGGGTGCCAAACCCATGCATCCCTGGGGCTCCAGCATGGACCCCGGGTACTGCCAAACCAGCTCTCTGGGGTTTTCACTTCAGCTACCGTTGCTGCCAACCCACAGACAGGCTTCTGCCCTCCTGGGGTCTGGGCAGCCCAGTCCCAGGAAGGTGGAACAAAGAATTTCCTCTGAGAGAGGGTGTTACACCCTCTCCCTTTGGAAATAGGTGTCAAGGGCTGGGGAGGAGTAGCCTCCCCCAGCCTCTGGAAATGCTTTGAAGGGCACAGATGGTGCCTCCTTGCATAAGCCAGTCTACACCGGTTCTGGGATCCCCCAGACCCAGCTCTGGCGCGACACTGGACAAAGGAAAGGGGAGTGACCTCTCCCCTGTCCATCACCACCCCAGGGGTGGTGCCCAGAGCTCCTCCAGTGTGTCCCAGACCTCTGCCATCTTTGATGCAGGGATGTGAGGGCACAATGGAGGCTTCTGAGTGGCCAGTGCCAGCAGGTGACGTCAGAGACCCCTCCTGATAGGTGCTTACCTGACTAGGTGGCCAGTCCTCCTCTGAGGGCTATATAGAGTTGCTTCTGTGGCCTTCCCTTCAGATAACGAATGCAAGAGCTCACCAGAGTTCCTCTGCATCTCCCTCTTCGACTTCTGCCAAGGATCGTACCACTGACTGCTCCAGGACGCTTGCAAAACTGCAACAAAGTAGCAAGAAGACTACCAGCGACATTGTAGCGCCTAATCCTGCCGGCTTTCTCGACTGTTTCCTGATGGTGCATGCTCTAGGGGCCGTCTGCCTCCCCCCCTGCTATTGCAGACACCAAATGTATGCTTTACTGGTCATCTGGGTCCCCTCTCATCTTGACGAGCGTGGTCCCTGGAACACAGGAGCTGGATCCAAGTGACCCCGACAGTCCAGTGGTACATCTGCTCACATTTGGTGGAGGTAAGTCCTTGCCTCCCCACGCCAGACAGTAATCCTGTGTACTGCGTGAACTGCAGCTGCTAGGGCTTCTGTGCACTTTTGCAAGGAATACTTTGTGCACAGCACAGTCCAGGTCTCCAGTACTCCGTCCTGCATTGCTTAACTCGCTGAGTTGACCACCGGCTTCGTGGGACCCTCCTTTGTAGTGTTGAGACTACCACTGTGCTCAGTTTTCTTGAAGCCCTGTTCAGGTCCTTCTGTGGGTGCTGCCTGCTTCTGCATGGGCTCTCTGTGTTGCTGAGGGCCCCCTCTGTCTCCTCCTCCAATGGGCAACCTCCTGGTCCTTCCTGGGCCCGGGCAGCACCCATTTCCTGCAACCGCGACCTTTGCAGCTAGCAAGGATTGTTTGACTTGGTCCCCTTCCTTTACAGGTCCTCAGGTCCAGGAATCCATCTTCAGTGCTTTGCAGTCAGTTGTGTTCTTTGCAGAATCTCCTATCACAACTTTAGTGTGTTTCTGGGGCAGTAGGGTAACTTTACTCCTGCTTTTCAGGGTCTTGGGGTGGGGTATCTTGGACACCCTTAGTATTTTCTAATAGTCCCAGCGACCCTCTATGGACTACACTAGGCCTGGGGTACATAAGTGGTTCGCATTCCACTTGCTTAGTATATGGTTTGTGTTGCCCCTAGGCCTATTGCATCCTATTGTATTCTACAGTGTTTGCACTACTTTTCTAACTGTTTACTTACCTGATTTTGGTTTGTGTGTAAATTGTGTGTATTTTACTTACCTCCTAAGGGAGTGTATCCTCTGAGATATTTTTGGCACATTGTCACTAAATAAAGTACCTTTATTTTTAGTAACTCTGAGAGTTGTGATTCTTATGATATAGGCGGTCATTCTGACCCTGGCGGTCAAAGACCGCCAGGGCGGAGGACCGCGGGAGCACCGCCGACAGGCCGGCGGTGCTCCAATGGGGATTCCGACCGCGGCGGTAAAGCCGCGGTCGGACCGGCACCACTGGCGGGCTCCCGCCAGTGTACCGCCGCCCCATTGAATCCTCCACGGCGGCGCAGCTTGCTGCACCGCCGCGGGGATTCCGACCCCCCCTACCGCCATCCAGATCCGGATGGCGGTAGGGGGGGTCGCGGGGCCCCTGGGGGCCCCTGCAGTGCCCATGCCACTGGCATGGGCATTGCAGGGGCCCCCGTAAGAGGGCCCCTACATGTATTTCACTGTCTGCTGCGCAGACAGTGAAATACGCGACGGGTGCAACTGCACCCGTCGCACAGCTTCCACGCCGCCGGCTCGATTCCGAGCCGGCTTCATCGTGGAAGCCTCTTTCCCGCTGGGCTGGCGGGCGGTCTGAAGGCGACCGCCCGCCAGCCCAGCGGGAAAGTCAGAATTACCGCTGCGGTCTTTCGACCGCGGAACGGTAACCTGACGGCGGGACAGAATGACCGCCATAGTGTTATATGATATAAGTGGTATAGTAGGTATAGTAGGAGCTTTACATGTCTCCTAGTTCAGCCTAAGCTGCTCTGCTATAGCTACCTCTATCAGCCTAAGCTGCTAGAACACTACTAATCTACTAATAAGGGATAACTGGACCTGGCACATGGTGTAAGTACCATCAGGTACCCACAATAAGCCAGGCCAGCCTCCTACATTGGTGGTGCAGCAGTGGGATAAGTACTTGTAACTGCTTTACCACTTTGTCATTGGTGCTTTTCATAAGAAAAACATATACCAAATACTTAAAAATATACACAGTTAACCTACACAGTTTAACTTTCTATCTACAAACTTTTTAAAAAGTTTCTGAAAAGTTTTGAAAAGTTTGAAAAAGTTTTTCTCTTTTCTCTAAATGTTTCTAAACTTTTTTCTCTCTGTCCTAAACCCTTTCTAACAATCATGTCTGCAGTAGAACTTACTCCTACAGTTGTCCAGGCAACCTATGGTAGTTTAAACTTTAAAAGTTTGAGGGGTCTCTGCATAGCTTTGGTAAGAACCCTACCAAAGATCTTCTCCTTAGCCTTCTCCTAGAAAGTGACCAGACCCAGTCTGGCCCATCACAGGATCAGGAGGTAGAGGATGAGGATACCCAGCAAGAATCAGAGGAGTTCCCTGAGGATGCTGGGGAGGGTTCATCCAAAGACCTGCCAGCTAACAGGCCGCCTAGTGACCCTGGTGGTGGGAGGGGGTCCCACACTAGTAGGGCACCTTTGACTCCAAAAGGCCAGTTTACTAGAGTCCAGCTAGTTAGAGACAGGTCCACTTCTGCCAATTCCCACATCTCCTCTTTGTCTCAGAATTCCCAAGCCTCCCACCCTGTGGATAACACTATGGAAAGGGAACTCAGAAAGCTGAGGTTGGAAGAGGCCAAACTGAAGCTAAGACAGCAACAGTTGGCCTTAGACAGGGTATCTCTAGATGTAGAGAGGGAAAGGCAGAAGTTGGGGTAAGTTCCCCATGGTGGCAGCAGCAGTGTTTTGATAGCAATTCTGTAAGAGAACAAGATTCTAGAAACCTGCATAAGATAGTCCCCTCTTACAAGGAGGGGGATGGCATTAACAAGTGGTTTGCTGCACTTGAGGGGGCCTGCATGGTACAGTTGGTCCCTCAATGGCAGTGGGCTGCTATCTTGTGGCTATCTTTCACTGGTAAGGGTAGGGATAGGCTCCTTACTGTCAGAGAAAGTGATGCTAATAATTACAAAGTTATGAAGGATGCACTCTTGGATGGATTTGGCTTAACCACTGAACATTACAGCATAAAGTTCAGAGATACCAGAAAAGAGTCCTCTCAAGACTGGACAGACTTTGTAGACTGGTCAGTGAAGGCCTTGTAAGGATGGTTACATGGCAGTAAGGTGACTGACTATGAAAGCCTGTATAATCTAATCCTGATAGAGCATATTTTGAATAATTGTGTGTCTGACTTGTTGCATCAGTACTTGGTAGACTCAGATCTGACCTCTCCCCAAGAATTCGGAAAGAAGGCAGACAAATGGGTCAGAACAAGAGTGAACAGAAAAGTTCATACAGGTGATGACACGGATGACAAGAAGAAGGATGGTAAGTCTTCTGACAAGGGTGGGGACAAAGATAAAAAACATTCTGAGTCTTCATCAGGCCCACAAAAATCCTCTGGGGTGGTGGGTCTAAATCCTCTTCCAACAATCAAAAGAAGCCATGGTGTTATTTATGTGAAAGTAAAGGCCATTGGGCAAGTGATTCCACCTGCCCAAAGAAAAACACCAAGGCTCCCACTACCACAACCCCAACTGCGTCCTCTAGTGCCCCTAGTAATAGTAGTGGTGGTGGGAAGTCTACTACAAATAGCCAATCAAAGGATGTAGCTGGGCTCACCATTGGTAGTGTAGTTGGGGTTGGTCTTGTTAGGGAGACCACAGAGGCTACTTTAGTCTATGATGGTGGTATTGACTTTGCCACCTTGGCTGCTTGTCCCCTTAATATGGGTAAGTACAAGCAACTTCCCCTTATAAATGGTGTTGAGGTTGAAGCCTACAGTGATACAGGAGCCAGTGCGACTATGGTGATTGAGAAACTGGTCAACTCTGATCAACACCTACTTGGTCAGCAGTACCAAGTGACTGATGCTCATAACAAAACTCTTATCCACCCCATGGCTGTCGTGAATCTCAACTGGGGAGGGGGTTACTGGTCCAAAGAAAGTTGTGGTAGCCACTGATTTCCCTGTAGATTGCTTACTAGGCAATGATTTGGAGAGCTTGGGCAGAAGTGGAGTGGAGGCTCACGCAGCAATGCTGGGCATTCCTTGGCATATCTTTGCTTTGAAAAGGGCTCAGGCCAAAAAGCAAAGAGGACAGGGAAACTTGGATCCTGGAACAATGGACCAAGTACTCCCAAAAGCTAGGGGTAGAAAGGGTAAATCCTTGCCCACTATCCCTCCCTCTCCAGAAGATTCCCCTTTTGAGGAAGAGGAATCCTCTCCCTGTGCAGAACCTACACCAGATGAGCTGGCAGCAGACACTGCTGAGCCTTTGGGTGCAGGGGGGCCTGCTAGGTAAGAGCTGAGTGTGGCACAGCAGATCTGTCCCACACTAGAGGGTTTAAGACAGGAAGCTGTCAAACAGCAGAATGGGGATGTCAGTGATAGCCATAAGGTCTATTGGGAAGACAACCTCCTTTATACTGAGTCAAGGGACCCTAAACCTGGAGCTGCCAGGAGATTGGTTATCCCTTTGCAGTATAGGGAGTTTCTTCTGACCTTGGCACATGACATTCCTTTGGCTGGGCATTTCGGCCAGAGTGAAACTTGGGACAGACTTGCTCCATTGTTTCACTCGCCTCACATGTCAGAGGACACTAAGGAGTTTTGTCGCTCCTGTGTGACTTCCCAAGCCAGTGGCAAGACTGGTGGCACACCTAAGGCCCCCTTCATCCCACTCCCAGTGAAAGGATAGGGGTTGACATAGTTGGCCCCCTTGATCCTCCAACAGCTTCAGGCAATAGGTTTATCCTTGTGGTAGTGGACCATGCCACTAGTATCCTGAAGCAATTCCCCTAAGGACCACTACAGCTCCTGCAGTGGCCCTCCTAGGAATCTTTTCCAAGGTGGGCTTCCTTAAGGAAGTGGTGTCAGACAGAGGTAGTAACTTTGTCTGCATACCTCAAAGCAATGTGGAAGGAGTGTGGTGTAATTTACAATTTCACTACTCCTTATCATCCACAGACGAATGGTCTGGTTGAGAGGTTTAATAAAACTCTCAAAGGTATGATAATGGGACTCCCTGAAAAACTCAGAAGGAGATGGGATGTCCTGTTGCCATGCCTCCTTTTTGCTTTCAGGGAGGTACCCCAAAAAGGAGTGGGCTTTAGCCCCTTTGAACTCCTGGTTGGGCACCCTGTAAGAGGTCCCCTTGTACATGTGAAGGAGGGTTGGGAACAACCTTTAAAAGCTCCAAAGCAAGACATTGTGGACTGTGTACCTGGCCTGAGATCTGGAATGGCTGAGTACATGAAAAAGGCCAGTAAAAATCTTCAGGCCAGCCAAGAGCTCCAAAAGCATTGCATGACCAGAAGGCTTCCCTGACCCAGTACCACCCAGGACAGAAGGTGTGGGAATTGGAGCCTGTGACCCCAAGAGCACTCCAGGACAAATGGAGTGGACCCCATCTCATTGTTGAAAAGAAGGGTGAGGTTACCTACTTGGTAGACCTGGGCACTGCCAGGAGTCCACTTAAGGGTGCTCCTTGTCAATCGCGGTAGGAGGCTGGCCTGGCTTATAGTGGGCACCTGATGTACTTACACCTTGTACCAGGCCCAGTTATCCCTTATTAGTAGTGTTCTAGCAGCTTAGGCTGACAGAGGTAGCTATAGCAGAGCAGCTTAGGCTGAACTAGGAGACATGCAAAGCTCCTACTATACCACTTATATCATATAGGTACTATATCATAGGAATCACAATACTCAGTTACTAAAAATAAATGTACTTTATTTCAGTGACAATGTGCCAAAAATATCTCCGAGGATAGACTCCCTTAGGAGGTAAGTAAAATACACAAAACACACACACAAACCAAAATCAGGTAAGGAAACCGAAAAGTAGTGCAAACACTGTAGAATACAATAGGATGCGATAGGTCTAGGGGCAACACAAACCATATATTAAGAAAGTGGAATGCGAACCACTTAGGGACCCCAGGCCTAGTGTAGTGTGTAGAGGGTCGCTGGGAGTGTAAGAAAACACTAAGGGGGTCCAAGATACCCCATATCCCAAGACCCTGAAAGGTAGGAGTAAAGTTACCCTACTTCCCCAGAAACACACTAAAGTCATGATAGGAGATTTTGCAAAGACCACAACTGACTGCAAAGTACTGAAGACGGATTCCTGGACCTGAGGACCTGCAAAGGAAGGAGACCAAGTCCAAGTGTCTCGAAAGTGTCGGGGGCAGAAGCCCACTAAACCCCATATGAAGGTGCAAAATGGCTGCCTCTGGGTGGAAGAAGCTGAAGATTCTGCAACAACAGAAGATGCCAGAACTTCTCCTTTTTACAGAAGATGTCCCACAACGTGCTGGAGGATCAGAGTTGTTTCCACTCAGAAAGACCTCAAACAAACCTTGCTAGCTGCAAAGGTCACAGTTGAAGAAAATGGGTGCTATCCGTGCCCAGGAAGGACCAGGAGGTTGCCCCTTGGCGAAGGAGACAGAGGGGGCGCTCAGCAACACAGAGAGCCCACGCAGAAGCAGGCAGCACCTGCAGAAGCACTTGAACAGGGGTTCAAGAAAACTGAACACATCGGTCGCCTCAACACTACAAACGAGGGTCCCTCTAAGCCGATGGTCAACTCCGCGAGTTGAGCTATGCAGGACTGAGTGCTGGGGACCTGGGCTGTGCTGTGCATGAAGGATTCCTTGCAAAAGTGCACAGAAGCCCTTGCAGCTGCAGTTCACACAGTACACAGGATTACTGTCTGGCGAGGGGAGGCAAGGACTTAACTCCACCAAATTTGGATCGATGGACCACTGGGCTGTCGGGGTAACTTGGATCCAGCTCCCGTGTGCAAGGGACCACGGTCGACAAGATGAGAGGGGACCCAGAGGACCGGTGAAGCATAAGTTTGGTGCCTGCGTTAGCAGGGGGAAAATTCCGTTAACCCACAGGAGATTTCTTCTTGGCTTCCAGTGCAGGGTGAAGGCAGACAGCCCCCAGATCATGCACCACCAGGAAACAGTCGAGAAAGCTGGCAGTATTAGGTGCTACAATGTCGCTGGTAGTCTTCTTGCTACTATGTTGCAGTTTTACAGGTCTACTGGAGCTGTCAGCGGTCGATCCTTGTCAGACGTTGAAGAGGGAGATGCAGAGGAACTCAGATGAGCTCTTGCATTTGTTATCTGACGAGAAGCTCACAGCAGAGACCCTAGATAGCCCTCAGAGGAGGATTGGCCACCTAGTCAGGTAAGCACCTATCAGGAGGGGTCTCTGACATCACCTGCTGGCACTGGCCACTCAGAGGTCTCCATTGTGCCCTCACACCTCTGCATTCAAGATGGCAGAGGTCTGGGACAAAGCAAAAACAAAAAGTGATGGACGGAATGCTGAACATTGTCAAACATTCACCCCCAGTACAGTGATCTGGGCCTAAATCCATCGTTTTTTTTTGCTGCCCATGCCATTCCAGTTTGGACCCAGCCATATGCAAATCAGTCTTGACCCTGTTCCCCATGGGAACAGTCCAGCCCGAACTGCTAGGCCAGGTCTTCCCTTTACTGGAAACAAGCATCCTGGGACCGGTTTCGGGGTTTCACCCCTCATCAGCCAGGCTAGCTTGAATCCAGTGGCATGGGAAGCACGGGACCCACGTCTGGGCATACCCTTCCCACTTAGGGCGACAAAGCAAAAACAACAAGTGATGGACGGAATGCTGAACATTGTCAAACATTCACCCCCAGTACAGTGATCTGGGCCTAAATCCATCGTTTTTTTGCTGCCCATGCCATTCCAGTTTGGACCCAGCCATATGCAAATCAGTCTTGACCCTGTTCCCCATGGGAACAGTCCAGCCCGAACTGCTAGGCCAGGTCTTCCCTTTACTGGAAACAAGCATCCTGGGACCGGTTTCGGGGTTTCACCCCTCATCAGCCAGGCTAGCTTGAATCCAGTGGCATGGGAAGCACGGGACCCACGTCTGGGCATACCCTTCCCACTTAGGGCGACAAAGCAAAAACAACAAGTGATGGACGGAATGCTGAACATTGTCAAACATTCACCCCCAGTACAGTGATCTGGGCCTAAATCCATCGTTTTTTTGCTGCCCATGCCATTCCAGTTTGGACCCAGCCATATGCAAATCAGTCTTGACCCTGTTCCCCATGGGAACAGTCCAGCCCGAACTGCTAGGCCAGGTCTTCCCTTTACTGGAAACAAGCATCCTGGGACCGGTTTCGGGGTTTCACCCCTCATCAGCCAGGCTAGCTTGAATCCAGAGGTCTGGGACACACTGGAGGAGCTCTGGGCACTACCCCTGGGGTGGTGATGGGCAGGGGAGTGGTCACTCCCCTTTCCTTTGTCCAGTTTTGCACCAGAGCAGAGGCTGGGGGATCCCTGAACCAGTGTAGACTGGTTTATGCAAGGAGGGCACCATCTGTGCCCTTAAAAATATTTCCAGAGGCTGGTGGAGGCTACTCCTCCCCAGCCCTTAACACCTATTTCCAAAGGGAGAGGGTGTAACATCCTCTCTCAGAGGAAATTCTTTGTTCTACCTTCCTGGGACTGGGCTGCCCAGACCCCAGGAGGGCCAGAAGCCTGTCTGTGGGTTGGCAGCAGCGGTAGCTGCAGTGAAAACCCCAGAGAGCTAGTTTGGCAGTACCTGGGGTCCATGCTGGAGCCCCGGGGATGCATGGGATTGGCACTCCAATACCATATTTGGCATGGGGGGGCAATTCTAGGTATTGACCTAGATGTAGTGCACGCGTGTAATGGTGTCCCCACACTCACAAAGTCCGGGGAAATTGCCCTGATATATGTGGGGGCATCTTGGCTAGTGCAACTCCCTCTTCAACTTCTGCCAAGGGTCAACCACTGACTGCTCGAGGAAGCCTGCAAAACTGCAACAAAGTAGCAAGAAGACTACAAGTGACATTGTAGCGCCTAATCCTGCCAGCTTTCTCAACTGTTTCCTGGTGGTGCATGCTCTGGGGGCTGTCTGCCTTCATCCTGCACTGGAAGAAAAGAAGAAATATCCCGTGGGTCGACGGAATCTTCCCCTTGCTAACGCAGGCACCAAACGTCTGCTTCACTGGTCCTCTGGGTCCCCTCTCATCTTGACGAGCGTGCTCCCTGGAACACAGGAGCTGGATCCAAGTGACCCCGACAATCCAGTGGTCCGTCTGTCCAAATTTGGTGGAGGTAAGTCATTGCTCCCCACGCCAGACAGTAATCCTGTGTACTAGGTGAACTGCAGCTGCTAGGGCTTCTGTGCACTTTTGCAAGGAATCCTTCGTGCACAGCACAGCCCCGGTCCCACACTTGGTGGTGAGCCTCAAAGGCTCACCCCTGATGTTACAACGCCCCGGGCACTCCAGCTAGTGGAGATGCCCGTCCCCCCGGACACAGCCCCCACTTTTGACGGCAAGTGGGAGATAATGAGAAAAACAAGGAGTAACCCCCTCAGCCAGGTCCACCTCTAAGGTGACCAGAGCTGAAGTGACCCCCCTCCTTAGAAAATCCTCCATCTTGTTTTCGAGGATTTAGCCCAATAGGAATAGGGATGTGCCCCCCCTCCCCAATGGAGGGAGGCACAAGGAGGGTGTAGCCACCCTCAGGGACAGTAGCCATTGGCTAATGCCCTCCAACCCTAACACACCCCTAAATTTAGTATTTAGGGACGACCCTGAACTCAGGAACTCCGATTACCAATGACCTACAAAGAAGGACTGCCTAGCTGATAAAGCCCGCAGAGAAGAAGGAAGAGTACAACTGCTTTGGCCCCAGCCCTACCGGCCTGTCTCCAATTTCAAAGAACCTTCACCAGCAACGCATCCTGCGGGCCCAGCAGCCTCTGCCATCTCAGAGGACTGCACTGCAATTACAAAAGACCAAGAAACTCCGTGGACATCGGACCTGTCCAACCAAGCAAGAAGAAACCATCTTTAAAGGGACTCTCACCTCACTCCAGAGGCGTGAGTCCCCACCACTTCGCACCCGATGACCCCGTCCGGGTCCAGAGTAACCAACGACCCAGAGAGGATCCCTAGGCGAGTCTGACGACATGTCCATCCTGGGATAACCTCTCTTCACCCCTACGACGATGCCTGCAGAGGGAACCCCGAGGACCCCCCTGACCGCGACTGCCTGGGACGAAGAAACCTGATGCCTGGAAGAAGCACTGCACCCGCAGCCACCAGGCCCGTGAAGAACTGACCACCAGTGCAGCAGTGAGCAGCAGGCGGCCGTCACCATTGCCCAGTCGGTGGCTAGCCCGAGAAGCCCCCCTGTGCCCTGCCTGCAACATCTGAGTGACCCCAACGTCCCTCCATTGAAATCTATTACAAACCTGATGCCCTGTTTGCCCACTGCACCTTGCCGCCCCTGTGCCACTGAGGGTGTGCTTTGTGTGCCTACTTGGGACCTCACCCCCCCCCCCCCTCCCCCAGTGCTCCACAAAACCCCCCTGGTCTGCTTCCCAAAGACACAGGTACTTACCTGCCAGCAGACTAGAACCAGAGCACCCCTGTCTCCATAGGCGCCCATGTTATTTGGGCTCCTCTTTGACCTCTGCGCCAGACCGGCTCTGTGTTGCTGGTGCTGGGTGTTTGGGGTTGACTTGAACCCCCAACGGTGGGCTACCCATGCCCCAGAGACTGAACTTGTAAGTGCTTTACTTTCCACATTAACCTAACTGTACTTACCTCCCCCAGGAACTGTTACATTTTGCACTGTGTCCACTTTTAAAATAGATTATTGCCATTTTATGCCAAACTCTGTACATTACTGTTTTGATTCAAAGTCCTACCTATACCTATGCAAAGTACCTTACATTTAATGTACTTACCTGCAATTTGAATCTTGTCGTTCTAAAATAAATTAAGAAACATATTTTTCTATATAAAGACCTATTGGCCTGGAGTTAAGTCATTAAGTGTGTTCTCATTTATTTCCTGTGTGTGTACAACAAGTGCTTAACACTACCCTCTGATAAGCCTAACTGCTCGACACACTACCACAAATAGAGCATCAGTATTATCTATTAATGCCTCTGTCAAGCCTCTTAGGGAACCCTTGGACTCTGTACACACTACCTCTCACTTTGAGATAGTATATACAAAGCCAGCTTCCTACAGTCCCTCAGACACATCTTTCATGAAGATGTTCATCTGTTATCCACGTAACTGCACATTTATAGAGCAAAACGATAATTACAATGGATAGTATAACCTTACTTCAGCTCAAATGCAAAACTTTAGTGACCAGACTCCAGCATAATCTGTCACCATAGCTCTTACGCTAGTGTCACTTGGCAGCCACACCCAATTCACATATTTTTACTAAATCACACAGGTAAGTCAGATGCAGTGTATATCCAGGTGTAAAGTCCGTATGTTCATGGCAACACAAATCCATACCAATATTCAGCTTCCATATGTACACATCAAACTAGTAGTACACAATCTCCATATTGTTGGAAATGATAATCTTTTATGTGGTATTACCGCAGATTTTTGCCTTCTGTTGCTGAGCCTGTTTTTTTGGTGGCCATCAGCCTCTGTGCACTTTAGCCCTCCCTGCAAACCAGTGCTTGTGCCCTTGCTCCCATACCTGGTAAAATTGGTATAAACCTGACGGGCACATTTAAAATGCTTGTAAGTCCTAAGTATACAGAAGCACCTGTACCCAGGGCCTGTAATATAAATACTACTACTGGGTTGTAGCATGTATTATGCCACCCAGTAAAGAAGCATTGCAAAAAACTGTCTCCAGGCCTGCAGCCTGTGGTTTTGCAGTTTAAAACTGCCATTCCAACCTGGCAATATAAAGCTTTTGCTAGGCCTAAACATTCCTTTTTAATATTTATAGCTCACCACAAAGGTAGGCCCAAAAATCCTATAGGATAGGGTGCATGGTATTTTCGAAGTAGGGCATATATATTTAATGCTTTACATGTCCTGGCAGTGAAAAAACATCAAAGTCGTTTTGCAGTCCGAAGGCTGCCTCTACCTACCATAGGTTAACACTTGTATTCACTATTGCAATCAATAAGTGCTAAATTCATTTTGGGAGTAGCTAGAAAAACAAATCATGGACTCTCTTCAATAGTAATTTGAAATCCGACTTATGTTCAAGTTGCATTTTATATTACTGTTTTCGAAATTACACTTACAGAAAGTTACCATTTACCTGCTAGTGTCCAAATGTCACCGGATGATTCCCCTTTGTTTAGGTTTCTAGATTGTTACTGATAGTAGAAATCTGGTGACCAGTCCCAGGATGTACTGTATTAGATAAGCCCGTAGGCTGAAACTATTTAAGCAGAGTTAAACACATCACTGCTAGATTCACAACATCAACTCTTTAATGTTTGGTTAGTACAATTCTTTAGCATTGTAGTATTGTATACTCTGTTTTTGAGAAACATGTTTTGTTGTGATGTGTATAGTGATCAAAACATATGTCTTCAGAAGACATAAAATATTTTGATCACTATACATTTAATTTTGGTCAGCAAATTTCTGCTATCAGCAACATTCTATTTCATGTTATGTTCAGATGGACAGGGAACACACCAAGACAAGCAGTCTTATTTTAATTACTTTTGAGTTATAATAATTGAGTGCGCTCAGCGAGCTTAAATCCAAAATATGTGTTCTGTTCCTAGACAGTGGACAAAGGGCTCTGGGAGAAGGGATGGGAACTCCTTCCTTGACAGGATGGCCGAGGGAGCTGTGCTCAGCCAGTTGTTGAGCTCCAGAGGATGCCTACCTTGTTACCAGCAGATTGCGCTCACACCTATGACTACCTTCCTTTTCTCTGCTGAATCGGCTGGCTCCAAACCCAGTGGGAGGAGAAGAATTGAGCGTAATGGTCTTAGTGGTGAACCTACCCTCCCCACTTGGCTATCACTGGGCATAAAAGTAGATCTGTAAGAAAAGGCCTTTTTTGCCAAGGTTAGCCACCATTTTTGCCTGGTATTTGATGTAGTCTGAGTTGTTGGTGTCCAGGGCCCCTGCCAACTAGGTACCCTGTGCCTGATCTTTTTACCTAAAACTGTTGGCACAGTTGACAACACCTTTACCTGCCACTATGAATCCCTAGTAAATGGTACTTCTGCACCCAGGGCATGGGGTACAAAGCGTAGGCCCATGAGGACAGCAGCACAGATTGTGGCACCCTCTAGGGCCATGCATCCAGCACTGCTCTTGCAGGCTGAGTGTTCTAATGCAATCCTAAAAGGCAAACTCGACATGGCACACAGTGTATGTGCCCTGCCCACTACAAATTGTATGTACTACAGGTAAGTCACCCCTCTGGCAGGCCTTTTAGCCCTAAGGCAGGGTGCACTATATTGTATGTGTAGGTATAGATGTATGAGCAATGTCCCCCTAAATACGGAGTAAGGGTTGCTTGTAGGTCAACAGGGGTATTTTGGTGGGAGGTCCTGTGGTTCCTGAAGCCCCTCAACTGATGCTTCCCCCTGGTCCTTTTTCAGTACTGAATGGGCTGTCTTCTGGGTGTCCGAAGTGAGGTGACCAGTACCTACGGCTAATGCACGGTCTGCCAGTGGCGGGTTCAGTGCCACTAAACTTGACCTACTGGCAGGGATTGTCCTCACGGTCCGACGAGCGAAGGTTGGTCTGTCTGCAGCGTCAGGCTTCTTAGTCAGCAGCCGGTCAGTGAAGTGGTCTTCACTGGGTCTTTGGTTCCTTGTTGCAGTACAGCGATGCCTTAACTCTGGAGGGAGACCTTTGGGGATTTTTGAAATGTGGAGGTCCTCTGGGGGTTTGTAGAGTGTGTCCAACATCCAAGCAGCCCCTGAGCGGTGATTGTCGAGTCCTGGGTGAAACAGGTAGGGTTTGAGGCCTTTTCTTGGTGCAGAAGGACTTCAGTTCTCGAGTCTTGAGTCACCTTTGCTGCTGGTCTTCCTTTGTCCTTGTAATCTGATTTCTTGTCTAGGGATGCCAAATAATTACTATATTTAATGAGAGTTTTAGGTGGTGGCTAGTAGTGACCAGTGGGTCATCTACCTTAAGGTGGCTACACCAACTATGTGACCACTTAACAGTGGGCAGCGGTCACTTCTCTTCACCTGATTGGCTATTTTCCTTCTATGCAAGATGGAGGAAAATGAAATGGTCACCTCGCATGCAACACCATAGGAGTGGTACAAGCTGGGGCTGACCACTCCTGCTGTCCTGTGTTTTCCCGCCGTTGCTTCCGCCAAACGTAGGGGTGTGCAATAGGGCATCCATCTGCTGCTAGCAGCAGGCTTGGGAATCGAGTTTCAAGGGCAATAAGCCCTTAAATGCTCACTAGAAGGGCAGTGCACGTTCCTGAGGGAGGGGGTGTTTGCACCTCTACTCAGGAAGGGCTTTGTTCTGGGACCCAGAAAGCTGGATCTCTAACACCAGGGTTCCAGAATCTTGTCTAGTGGTGGCAGGCTGGTTATGACTGGGAAGCAACCATGCCAGGGTAGTTAGCTTTTGCAGGTGCACCTCTAAGGAAATATGTGATGGAACAACTAGGTCCTAAACATCTACTTGCCTAAACCACTACTGCTAAACAACTAAAAAGTCTCTACAATGAAGTACTGAACAACTACTGTCTAAATAACAATTTTGCCTGAATAACGATTCCCGAACAACAAATTTTAAGGTAATTTTTTTATTTTATTTTTTAGGGTTTATTAGTTGCTTAGAATAGATATAGATATATATTTTATATATATATATATATATCAATTCTAAACAACTAATAAAACACTTTTACATGCATACATAATGAGATAAATCAAATGCAAGTACCACACTGGCTTTATAATTCTGAGTTGCTTTAGACCAAACAACCCAGGGTTCAGAGTAGCCATCATGTAGCTTTGAAACTCGTACTGACCAGTGTCCAGCACAGGCATTAAAATGGCTGCTCTGTTCACTTCCTATGTCCCAGGATTGGCAAGGACACAGTAGGTGCATATTGCTCATGAATCTATGCCCACACATACAGTATAGTACACCCTGCCTTAGGGCGGGAAGACCTGCTAAAGGGGTGACTTACCTATATTGCTTGCAGTGTGTAGTGGACAGGGCATACAGGCTGTGTTCTATGTCGAGTTTGTCTTTTAGGGTTGCATCAGAACACTCAGCCTGCAATGGCAGTGCTGGGTGCTTCTGGGCGCATGGCCATAGAGGGTGGCACAATCTGTGCTGTTGCTCTCAGGGGCCTGCCCATTGTACCCCATGCCCTGAGTACCTAAGTTCAATTTACTAGGGACTTATAGTGGCACCTAAAGGTGTTGCCAATTGTGCCAGTGCATCACAACAGTTTTAGGTAAAGAGATCTAGCAAAAGGAACTTGGCTAGCAGGGACATTGGCACTAACAATTTTAGACTAATTCAGATACTAGGCAAAAAGTGGGGGCTAACTGTGACAAAAGAGACCTTTTCTCACACTATCTATTCAGGCAGCAAAGGAGTAAGTGAAGAATATGCTCAGAAATAGGGGTTTGAGTAAATGTCAATGAGTGTGAATTAGGAGGATAGAATGTATTCAAGTGAGACAATAAGTAAGAGTGAACATGTGAGTGGGACTCTGAGTAAATCTATGTGTGAATCTGTGCAAGTGAAGCAGTGTGTAAGTGAGACAGTGTGTGAGCATGTGAATGGGACACTGTATGTGAGTGAGACTGGGCTTTGAGTGGAAACACTAGTGGGAGCATGTGAATGAGACAGTATAGGGTTGACTGTGTATGTTACACCTTGATTGAGACTGTAAACGTGCATGTGAGACAGAGAAGGGATGGTATTTTAGTGTCGCAATGTGCATACGTGAGGCAGACTGTCAATGAGAAAGTGTAGAAAGTGGATTAATAGTCTCAAAGGATAAAGCCACCACCTGTTAAATGGCATATAAGTTAAATAAGCTTGTGCTCAATTCTTTGTAAAGTAGTACAGTGGAGTCAGACTTGAGTCAAAGGCAGTGTTTAAAATATTTAAGCACTGCATAAACTGAAACAGTAGAAAAAGTCAAACAAAAAGAAAAATTCCACAGCCAATTTTAAAGTAAAAGTTTCATGAGTGAAATAAAAGTGGCACTCAATTTCTAAAGAATTAAGGTGAAAAGGCGCTAATAAAAAAAACAGAATGCGTCCAATGTTAGTCAGTAGTTGTAGTAGACCAGGACAAAGGTGCAATTTCATGCCCATCTCCTGGTGAAAGTCTGCATGTTAGAGAGTTTCTAAATGCCACTTAAGGAAGGAAAGGCCTACTTTTTGAAGAAAGATTTATAAATTTCCAACGCAGACTGTGACTGATGAAGCTGAAGTCACCTCCATGGAAAGAAAGGCCAGATACCTTGAGCATTTTGGTCTCTCTCGTGCTTTTGAGATTTCTTGCTGAAAATTTGAAAACCGTCCCATCTCCCAAGAGGACTTAATCATTTCTCTGGCTGTGCAGAAATCTCCCTGTGGGACATAGCTGTAATCCAGTCTGATGGTGTAGAACTACCGGTCGGATACTTTTTCTGGCAGGTCCCGATGAAGCTCTAGATCTCTGGAGGAAAACATTTCCGAAAGTTTCCAAACTTGGTTCTGGCACCCAAACAACCACAGAAATATTTGGGTAAGGCCTCAAGGACCTCAGGGAACAAGGCATTGACAGAATCGGAGGCTGTCAGAGAGATACCAACAGCAAAGCCCCATCCAGTTGCCACCGGTCCACTGCAGTTTGTCACAGGAATGTTCCTTTTATGTTCCTGGAGCCACCCAATGTATCTGCTTTATGATCTATGAAGATTGGGTTCAACCTCCATAGGTCCTTCTCACAGATCATTGATTCCAAGTGCTGGGGGTTCATTCTTTCTGGGATCCTTTCACAAGTTCAGCAGTCATCTGAGGCAGGCTGGGTCAGGGTTCACTTTTCTAGGGTTCACCAGCCTGTTGGTGGGAGGTATCCTCAGCCACTCCTAGCCCCTCTCTGCACAATTAAGGAAATGTTCCAAAACAAGTTCCAGTTTGGTTTACTACAAAATGGCCCACACCTGCAATGTGTCAGACAAAATCCAAGCTGGCCAAAGTCTTCATTACACTAAAATTGGGATCTGAGAGCTCGGGATGTTTAGGAGAGTGTACAATTGAAATTACTAGTGTCCTCATATATCTTACACTAACTTCAAGTTTCAAACAGACCCTGGGACCACAACTTAAAATGAGATGTACGTCGAGTTAGACATAACAGGGGCTTTTCAGTAACTAGACAGAGGATACACAAGAATTATCTGGTCCTGTATATTCTCTTTCAAGGAAGCATACGTTTCACAAGTGTTTTAGACAGGTCTGTCATGCAGAATTTGTTCTGCTTAGCTCAGCTGCATCATCACTGATCAACCTGTCAAGTAAATGGGATCCGGTGTTCAGCTCCTGGAAGGAGTTCACACCTTATTACAAGCAGGGCAGGCTCCGCTTTCAGTGGTAGACTAAGGCTAATTAGCCTCAAGTGCCTCAGGCAAGTAAATATAACTTTTCCGAAAGGTGTAGTTCCTAAATATTTAGTAAACAATCTGACTTCTTCCAGGGAATTGAATTTTTCAAAGCAGTTTGGAAACGTTCTTCTTTACTATTGGATAATGCACAGTTGGTGATTTAATCTGCTTTAATAGTCTTTCATATGGGAGCTGCTAAACCTGGTACTGTGAAAATAGTATTTTTATTACCAGGCACTATAAAAAAAAAAAATATCAGTGCAAAAGAAAAAAAATAACCAATAGTTTCATACAAAATAGATCTATATTAAAGCCATAATCACAGATCAATATATACTCAAAGTAAATTCATTATACAATAGTAGGAGAATACCTAAATACAGGTTCCAGTTAGTAAAATATGGCAACTTTCTAAAAAATAATTGGTTGATATAATTAATTCTAGACAAGAGATTTGGCCATACTCTTTGATATTTAACTACTTGTTTGGTTATTTTTGTGTAGGTTAATTCGAAAAACGTTAGTTAAGTTTTTAACTGCCAGTGAACAAAGAGTAGTACATCAGTAGTCTTCCAACGCTATAAAATAATCGAGCGGGCTGCAGACAAAGCAATAAAAACAATCATCCACTCCATCCTTGTAAAGGGATTGCTGAAACTGAAAGCATCATTTTTAAGTATTTGTATTAGATTCTAAACACAGCAGGTAGAAATGATCTATTGCTTTGTAAATTTAAGGAACAGAACAGCGGTTTTGAAAATGTATGGAAAGGTGCCTATAATATGCTTCTAGCCCCCCTTCTCTTCAAGATGACATAGAAAGCAGTAATTCGCAGAGGATAGATAATTCCTAATATTTCACAAATGACCATACCAGCTACAAATAAGTCTTAGCTTGAGTTTAAATAGTACTTTTTAGTGACATATGGGCTTTTTTTAGCAAATGCTGGCTTGTGCTGTATTAAACGTTTTAGAAAACTTTAATTTTTAGAAAACAAACTAAAGATGAATATCCATGGTATTGTCTGAGATACCTAGCAGCCCCCAGGTTTTCATCAAGGAATTATATTTAAAATCGGCTACATTTTGGAATCCTATGCTGTTTAATTTTAAGATCTCATTTGAGATTGACGGATTAAGGCCTTTTCAGTCTTTGAACGACAAAAACTGACAACAGTCTTGTATATTATACTCTCTAACAATGTCATTCTTTCGAAAAGCAAGCCTGTAAATTGATTCCTAAATAGTCTATTTATGTAAATTAAAAACTTTGAATAAAAATGCTTCTGGATTCCTGGTTCCTCAATCAATGCATAAAAAAAACATTCATCAAAAGCTAGTATCAAGAGTAGATCATCCAGCCAGAGTACATCTAAAAGAGCTGGATGGTAGTAGAGTCAAAGATGTGGCAGCATTAACCCACCATACTCTTTATCTAATTGCATATGACTGAATTTGAAACGTGCATGCTGATCAATCCAAATAAAGTTATGAATCACAGATTCGACTTGCCCAAAAAAAAAAAATGTTGACACCTTTATTAGGGACATTAGCAAATAGAAAAATAAACAGCTGTAAAAATGGACATCTTTACTAGTGTCACCATGTCTACAATTGAGAGGCATAGATTTCCCTTTACTTAAAAAGTTTAAAACGTTAGCTAATGTTGCCATGTAGTTCAATTTGAATAAATCAGCATAGTATGAAGTAGCATAAATTACCTAATACTAAATTGCAGGAGTGGAATTCTACCTAGAACACAACCCAAGAGAAAGACCAGCAGTAGATGAATTAAATAAAATTTTCACTTGATTGATTTTATATCCCTCAGTCAGTGCAAATTCCTTAATCTATCCTTGATTTCTCTGCTGTCAAATAGAAAACTAGATCATCTGCATAGAATTTCAGTTTTGATATACCAGGGACTGGTGGGCACATTTTTATTTTTGCTACAGATTGTAGCATCTAAAGGCTCTATAATTATAGCAAATACAATTGGGGGCATCAGGCACTCTTGGCAAATACTGATTGTTCCCACTTTGAATTAATTATCAAAGCTGAGGCATCACCATAAAGCTTTTTAAGAATCTTTATCTATCAATTGTTTCAGAAATGAAAAAGCTTCCAAGATGCAGAAAAAAATCCCAATTTACCAAGTTTAAAGCTTTTTTCCACATGTCATTAATACTGCAGGTGCCAGATTTTTTGTGAACCATAGTCAACCGCTTGGATAAAAAAATAGACATTAACTGACCTTGTGAGATTGAACCTCATTCTGACCGTGATTGTAAAAAATTTATAATCTGAGCTCAATTCAATCAGGCAATAGGAATTAGGATTATCAAAGGGTTTCTCTTTTATCAATATATTGACCACAATCACTTCTGACAAAGAATCCGGTACCTTCTCACTGAGTAAAGTAGAGTTTAATAATTTTACCTTAATTCCTGTGATTTAGGGAAGAAATTTCATTTGGTATCTCATCACTGCCTGTATATCTGCAATTGATGCTGCTCTCTAGATTTGATTTAATTTCTTCCATTGAAAGCGATTTAATGAGATCTGATATTTGATCAAAATAGAGACTACGGAAACATATATTTCAATTAAGTTTCAGTGACTTAACCCATCTGACAAAATACTTTATAATGATCTAGAAAAACTCTCTGAATGAAGCACAGATCCAACACAAACACCTTAGTTACTGGATCTATAACACCTTTTATAAAGTTCACTTTGGGCTTTGGTTTTGCAGACTATGCCCATCAACTTTCTCATACTCCCTGAAAAATGTGTGGTTTATATTTTTTCATTCAGAAGTGATGTTGCAATACAATGGTCTCTTGAATTTTGTTTTGTGAGAGCCAACTTTTGAAGTTTAATTTCTGAATTAGATGAATGGATTGCCATAGTTGACCTCAACAGGCATTGAGGTCTCAGCTTTCCTATATTTGGCCATTTTTACTGAATAGGTGGTGACTTGCCCTCTAAATGCAGCCATAAAGGCATCCCAGACTAAAGAAACTGGAGCATACTTACTTTACATTAATCCAGAAAAACTTTATATCAAAGTTGTGATTCTGTGAGTTCCATTCTGATTAAAGAGTTGAGGGACCACCTAGAACTATATGTAGCCTTAACATTTTTTGTGGCATTCATTATGTTTATTGCTGCCCTCTCCTTATAAGCTTTGTCAAACCCTGAAAGATTAAGTCCTTCTTCATCAGCTATATGGTGTGTACAACACCCACTCTCTTAAGGAGCTGGGAGGGTGGGATTACCTTGGCTCGGTTATGGGAAATATCCACTCCCTGCATGCAGCATGTGCGGTTAAAGTTAAGCAGTTTCGCTGTATTGGTCTATCAGCAGCAGAAAGGGGAGCTGGATAATTGAAGCCCTACAGCCGACCTAATGCTACAGTCTTCTGACATCCTGGCCCAAAAAAGGGTCTTTTGTCAGCTATGCTGTCTTGAATATAATCAAAACACAGCTTGCAAGAAATTTACCAAAATAAAAAACACTCTAAGAATTTTCTTCTGCAAAACACAGGCTCAGTGGGCCTGAAAAGTCTACCCACCAAGACATCTGCACAAAATTGTGGTGACAACACCCGCTAGGCCACGCCTTATCCAAACTCTGATTGTTTTACTAGCAAAATGTTAGCCCATAGCAGGGGTAGGCAAAAAGGACAGCTGGATATGGTAGAAAGGTGACACAAAAGGATGATGGACGGGGTGCTGAAAGTTTTCAAACACTCACCGAATCACATAATTAGGTTTAATCCATTTTTCTTTTGCTCACCATGCCACCCTAGTTTAGACCCAGCCATATGCAAATCAGTCTTGACCCTGTTCCTCATGGGAACAGCTCAGCCCGAACTCCCAGGCCACGACCACCCTGGACCGGAAACAAGCGTCCTCGGACCAGTTTCAGGGTATCACCCTTCATCAGCCAGGCTAGCTTGAATCCAGTGGCACTGGATTAAACCCAGATATTTGTGACTAGGGGTGAATGTCTGCATTGTTAAGCATTTGGGTCAGAGGCAGATCCCTCTCCCTTCCCCAACCAGATCTGACAGTAGTGGCAGATGCATCACTCCTGGGATGGGGCGGCCACATGGGAGAGGTTAAGATCTGAGGTGTCTGGTCTCTGGCGGAGTCCGGGCTCCATATCAATCTTTTGGATCTTAGGGAAATCAGACTAGCATTGAAAGAATTCCTTCCCTCTCTCAAAGGGAAAGTGGTGCAGGTGTTCACAGACAACACCATTGCCATGTGGAACTGCAACAAGCAGGGCAAGGTAGGGTCTTGGACCCTTTGTCAGGAGGCTCTACTCCTCTGGACATGGCTGGAACGTCATGGCATATCTGTGGTGGTTCAACATCTGGCGGGCTGTCTGAATGCCAGAGAAGACAAACTCAGCCATCAATGCCTGGTCGATCACGAATGGCATCTCCATCCGGGGGTGGTTCAAGGTCTCTTTCAGCAGTAGGGAAAGTTTTGGTTAGATCTGTTCGCCTCTGCACAGAACCCACAATGTCCGCTGTTCTGCTCATTGGAGTTTCCAATGTGGGAATACGCTAGGTGACGCTTTTTGTCTTCAGTGGTACTCAGGCCTCCTTTCCGCCAATATCACTTCTTCCCATAGTTCTCAAGAAGATCAAGATCGACCGGGACCAAGTAATTCTTGTGGCTCCGGACTAGGCACGAAGAGCCTGATATCCCTAGCTCTTGAGCATGGCCATCAATCCTCCAATCAGACTCCCCCTTCGGGAGGATCGTCTGTTGCAGCAGCAGGTGACTGTTCTCCACCCGAACCTGTTCAGTTTCTGTCGTCTTGTGTGGAGATTGGACAGCGGCAGTTGACAGCTTTTGACCTTCTGCCCAAAGTCTGAAATGTTATCTTGGCAGCCAGGTATCCCTCCACCAAAACGATACACACCTGCTGTTGGAACAAATTTGTGGCATAGTGTACAGGCAATTCTGTTGACCCCCCCCATCTCTGCCCCTCTTTCAAAGGTCCTTTTGTTTGTTTTTTTCTCTAGCCCAGCAAGGCTCTGCTTTGTATTTTCGCTACCATTCACAAAGGGAAAGGGGTCCCATTGGGGGACCCCTTCCCATTTGCAAATGGGTTAGCACCAATTTGAAATTGGTGCTAACTGCGATTTCTGATGGATACAACTACCTGTGGATTCCTCACCTTATGAATTCGATCCTTGCGCCAGCATCCGACGGAAAGTCTTCTTTCTAGCTGTCAACGTCGACGAGGACGTCATAATGGCACGGCTCCACGTGACTCCGTCTGACGTCAACGTGCCAATAAGAGGTCCTCGTCGGCGTACTGACGTCAGTTTTCCTTTTTTCCGTGCCTTCGACGCCAACGGTTTTTCTTCCTGGCTCGTTGTTAACTGTTAAGATTTTTGGTGGTTACAATGTCGCCTCCGAAGAAGTCCGGTTTGAAGCCGTGAAGAGAATGCGGGGGTCGGATGTCAGTGACCGACCCCCACTCGGACTGTATTTGGTGCCTTAGTTCAGAGCATGATGTGGAAGGTTGCTCTTCGTGTCAGAGCATGAATCCAAAAGCTCTGAAGGAGCGTGAGGCGAAGCTCTTCTTAGCCAAAGCAAAGAAGAAGGGCCATAAAAAGGATTCCTCCCATGCTTCTCCCAAAAAGCATAAGAAGCGGCGTCATCATGATTCTCTGCGCCGTCATGACTCTCAGCGCCGTTCGGAGCGGAGCCGATCGAGGTTGAGGTCTCGATCTTCACGACGCCAGAAGACATGGGAGATGAGTCCTACTGTCACGCCTCAGCAGGAGAGTCCGGAGTTGTCACCGGTGCCTTCAGTTTTTGAGGTCGCTCAACGAGCCCTCACTTTTCGCCGGCGCCGAGGGATTCTGATGTTCAGCAGACATCTGCACAACAGTACCCGGCTTTCCCGACTCCAGGGACGGATCCGGCCACATTCTTGAATGCGATGTATGCCGTCTTTCATTCCATGGCCCCTGCTGGTGCACCGGTGGGTCCCACGGGGCCATTGGCGTTCAGTGTGGGCTCACCAGCGTCGTACAGGGCTGCTCCATTTATGCCCTTCTGCCCTTCAGAGACTGGCGGTTCGGCGCCTAGGGTCTCCCCTGGCAGGAGTCCGCCACCTGTGTCTGTGGATCCACCTGCATGTCAGCCGACTCCTTCTCCGCGCCATCCGGCGTCGTTGTTGTCTCCATCCAGACCGGCTCCATCACCTTCCGGCCAATCGACTTCGAGAAGGTCATCAGCCGTCTTCGTGTTGGCGCCGGATGAGCCTAAGAGCCTTCCTGGTCCTGTTCGGGGTTCGAGATCGACGGCGTCAATGGATTCTTTGTCGACGCCGGCCCTGGAAACGCTTCTTAGATCTCGGAGGGAGGCATTGAGACTTCTGGAGGAGGAGAAGTATAGACGGCTTGAGGAGGGCGAGATCGAGCCTTCTGATGACTTCCAGGGTCTTGCCACTGCAAGTGGTTTGGATACTTCCCCGGAGTGGGACATTGCGTCTCCGGGGGAATTTACTGAAGAGGCCGCTTCCTTCCATGCAGTGGTGAGAAAGGCAGCTGAGTATCTGGATTTGCCTTTGTCCGTGGCAGAAGTAAAAACTAACCTGCTCACAGAGGTACTTCATCCCTCTTCATCCAGTGCTGACCCTTTGCTGCCTTTCAATGAGGCTTTAACTGAGCCTATTTTGGACTTGTGGAAAAAGCCAGTGACAACTCCTGCTGTGAACAGGGCAGTGGCGAGGAGACATAGAAGTGCCCCAGGAGATCCGTTTTTTCTGTCTCAGCACCCGACTCCGGAAAGTTTGGTAGTTCAGGCGTCATGTTCTGCGAAGACTGCCCCTGGAACATTCCCTGGAGTTCCGACTGATAGGGAATCCAAGAGGGTGGAACAGTCTTCAAAGAAGATTTTTTCATCTTGCAGCTTGGCCCTTAAAGCTACTAATTCCACCTGTGTGCTAGGCAGATACGTCCATGCCCTTATGGACTCTGCTAAGGAAATGGCGAGGGATCTGCCACAGGAGATGCAGAAATCGTTTGGGTCCCTTTACTTGGATGCGCAAGCTGCTGCACAGCAGATTATACAATCTGGCCTGGATACCTCAGATTCCAGGGCCATGGGAACATCGGTGGCTACAAGGAAGCATGCCTGGCTAAGGTCCTCTGGATTTTCTTCAGACGTACAATCCACCTTAATGGACCTTCCATTTGATGGGAAAAAGCTGTTTGGGGACAAGGCAGACTCTGCCCTTGAACGGTTAAAGGACTGTCGGGCTACAGCTAAGTCCCTGGGATTACAGACCTCTACTACAACACCTTATAGACCTTTTCGTAGGTTTTGAGGGTTCATTAGAGGTTCTGCCTTTCGAAGGTCACAGTCTTACACCCAGCAACCTGCCAATCCGCCCTATTGTGCCTTTAGAGGGCGGGGTAGGGCTAGAGGTCCAGCCCAGCAGCTATCTTCTTCTTCATCCTCCTCTGGTGGACAACAGCAGAAGTAGCCCTAGTTTTGCCCACTTTATCAACCATACTTCTCCTGTAGGGAAAGATTGAGTCTTTTTCTGCAAAAATGGAGGTCAATTACAACAGACTCGTGGGTGCTAAAAATTGTGGAAAAGGGCTATGTTCTCCCCTTTCAGGAGTTCCCTCCTCCCTTTCCCCCCCCCCGTCCCTCCTTTTGTTCAGAAGACCATCTTCTGTTGTTGGCAAAGGGCGCTATAGAGTTGGTGCCGTTGCAGGAAAGGGGTCAGGGGTGTTATTCAAGATATTTCCTGATTCCCAAAGTGGACGGTCGATTACGGCCGATCCTAGACTTGAGGATTTTGAATTTGTTCCTCAAGCAGGAAAAATTCAAAATGCTGACCCTAGCGCAGGTGCTATTGGCGTTGAACGAAGGAGACTGGATGGTGTCTGTCGACTTGCAGGACACGTACTTTCATGTTCCCATATTCAAGTCACACAGGAAGTATCTCCGTTTGTGGTCGGATCGCAACACTACCAGTTTGCTGTCCTTCCTTTTGGACTTACTTTAGCACCTCAGGTTTTCACGAAGGTGATGTCAGTTGTTGCAGCACATCTCAGAAAGAGGGAAGTAGCAGTTTTTCCCTACCTGGACGATTGGTTGATCAAAGCCAAGTCGCCAGAGCTTGTGTTGTCTCATCTGCGAATGACAACCCAGTTGTTGTTTGATCTGGGTTTTTCTGTAAATGTGCCCAAATCTCACCTAGAGCCCTCTCAGCGCCTCCTGTTCATAGGGGCAGTACTGGACACAACAATGTTTCGGGCCTAACCCCACCTCAGCGGGTTCGGGACATTCAGGCGATGATGCCGTTGTTTCAAATTGTAGCGGCAGTTCCAGTCCTCAAGGTCTTATGCCTGCTAGGTCTATTTGCTTCTTGCATTCTGTTGGTCACTCATGCTCGCTGGCATATGAGGGCTCTTCAGTGGTGCCTCCGCAGGCAGTGGTTCCATCACAAGGGGGATGTCAGGGATTCAATAAAGATCTCCAAGGAAGCTGTAGCGGATCTTCTTTGGTGGGCAGAGGACGGCAACCTTTCCCAAGGAAAACCGTTTTCACTGCCTCCTCCAGTGGCCACAGTGATTTCGGATTCTTCCACTCTAGGGTGGGGAGTTCATCTGGGGGACCTGGAGATCAAGGGTCATTGGTCTCCAGCGGAACAGATGTTGCATATCAATCTGTTGGAATTGTGGGCAGTACGTTTGCCGCTCAAGGCCTTCCTCCCTTCCCTTCGCGGTCAGTCAGTTCAGGTCCTGACGAACAACACTACCGTGATGTGGTATATAAACAAGCAGGGAGGAGTGGGGTCGTACCTTCTCTGCAGAGAAGCCCTGTGACTCTGGTCCTGGGCTCAGGACCATCAGATTTGCATAATAGCAAATCATTTGGCCGGAGTGCTGGATGTACTAGCGGACGGTCTCAGTCGTCACTTCTCAATAGATCACGAGTGGCGTCTCCATCCGGATCTAGTCCTCCACATCTTCGGGATGTGGGGTGCTCCTCTGGTGGATTTATTCGCCACTCGGGAGAACGTGCATTGCCCGTTATTCTGCAGCCTCCAGTATCCGATGAAAAGGGCGTTGGGGGATGCGTTTCAGATGTCCTGGAGCGGCCAGTTGCTTTACGCGTTTCCTCCCATACCCTTGATTCCTCGGGTTCTGAGGAAGGTTCGTCAAGACCAGGCCCAAGTCATCTTGGTGGCTCCGGACTGGCAGAGAAGGGTATGGTATACAGACCTGCTTCAACTCTCTCAGTGCCCTCCGCTCCGTCTCCCTCTCAGGGCAGACCTCCTCACAATCGCAGGGGCAGGTTTTACACCCCCACCTCCAGAGCCTGCACCTTCATGCCTGGAGATTGAACGGGGCAACCTGAGTTTCGTTTTCTCTCCCTCCGGATGTAGTGGATGTTATTCTCTCGTCCAGGCGACACTCCACTAAATCTATTTATGCCGGTAGGTGGGCAAAATTTGTGCTTTGGTGTGGAGAGAACCAAAAAGATCCCTTAAAAGCCCACCTTTCAGATGTACTTTTGTTTGCTCTTAGTTTGGCAAAGAAAGGCTGTACGATAGCTACAGTTAAGGGTTATTTGGCGGCTCTGTCGGCGTTTCTTTGCCTTCCGGACCAGCCATCTTTATTTAAGTCTCCAATTGTAAATAGGTTCCTTAATGGTTTGGTGAATAGGTTTCCTCCTACTCCCTTTCACATGCCTCAGTGGGACTTAAATCTTGTTTTGACGTTCTTAATGGGTTCGCCTTTCAAGCCCATGCATTCATGTCCGTTGAGATATTTAGTCTTGAAGACCGTTTTCTTAATCGCAATCACTTCTGCCAGGAGGATTGGAGAGCTTCAAGCACTTTCCGTTAAGCCTCCCTTTACCATGTTTTTCCCTGATAAAGTGGTACTAAAAACCAGGGCTGCTTTTCTGCCAAAAGTTGTCACTCCTTTTCATATAGGGCAGTCTATTACCCTACCTGCGTTCTACCCTCCTCCTCACCCTTCTAAAGATGAAGAGAGGCTCCATAGGTTGGACCCTAAGAGGGCCCTGAGTTTCTTCCTGGAGAGGACTAAGGACTTTCGCCTAGATGATCAACTGTTTGTTGGGTATGCTGGACAGCGAAAGGGCAGAGCGGTCCAGAAACGAACACTCTCCAGGTGGGTCATCTTGTGTATTAAGATTTGTTACTCTCTGGTGAAAAAAGTCCCTCCTGAAGGTATCAGGGCCCATTCTACTAGGGCTAAATCTGCATCCTCGGCCCTAGCGAGAGGAGTTCCGTTAATAGATATATGTAAAGCGGCAACTTGGGCGTCCCTCCATACCTTCGTAAAACATTATTGTTTAGACTCTGAGGTGAGGAGGGACGGTCATTTTGCTCATTCGGTATTGCAAGATTTCTTGGTGTAATCAGGTGGGCACCCACCACCGAGTGCGGTACTGCTTGGGACTCTATTCATAAGGTGAGGAATCCACAGGGAGTTGTATCCATCAGAAGAACAAGTTATTTACCTTCGGTAACGCTTTTTCTGGTGGATACACTAACTACCTGTGGATTCCTCACGGTCCCTCCCGCCTCCCCGTTGCCTGCCTGGTTACACTCTTATCTTGCAGTATTTAGATTAATGTTTCTTCTTATATTTATATATTTGTATATATATATCTATATATTTTTGTATATTCATGTATTTAAGGTAATAATGTAAATATATGGTTTCAATGGACAAGATTTTTGTGTTTGTATATATTTATGTATATTTATTATCATGGTCGGTTTTCACCTGTTCGCCTCAAAGGCACGAAAAAAATGAGGTGAAACTGACGTCAGTACGCCGACGAGGACCTTTTATTGACACGTTGACGTAAGACGGAGTCACGTGGAGCTGTGCCATTATGACGTCGACGTTGACAGCTAGGAAGACTTTCCGTCGGATGCTGGCGCAAGGATCGAATTCATAAGGTGTGGAATCCACAGGTAGTTAGTGTATCCACCAGAAAAAGCGTTACCGAAGGTAAGTAACTCGTTCTTTTTGACCATATTTGCGGTCACAAAACAATCCTACATCGCACTGCAACTTGCAATAAGGAAGGGAACGCCCCTTCCTAATTGCAACTTGCAAACCATTTTTGTAATTCGGTAAATAGAGTACTGAATCGCAAAACAGGGTCTGTACATTGCAAAATGCTTTTTTGTCATCGCAAACCGCCCGATACTGCTATTTGGGCTGTTTGCGGCGAGAAAAAAGCTTTGTACATGTGGCCTTGAGTGACTTATGTGGGTGGGGTGCAAAGAAAGGTCGCGCAGTGGATAAGAGAACCATCTCTAGATAGGTTGTTCTCTGCATTAAAATGTGCTACGCATTAGCTAAGAAGCAACCTCCGGATGGTTTGCGTGCTCACTCCACCAGAGCAACAGCTGCAACCCACTGCATTAGCACATGGAATTCCAGTCCTGGACATCTGCCAGGAAGCAACCTGGGCGTCTTTGCACACATTCACTAAGCACTACTGCCTGGACAGTCAGGTTCGAAGGGACGGGTACCCTGCCGGTTCTGTCCTGCAGGACTTCCTAGTATGGTCCTTGTTCGCAGACCCACCTACAGAGATGGTATTGCTTGGGTATTTATCTTAAGGTAAGGAATCTGCAACTAGAATTCTCTATCAGATGAACAAGTTACTTACCTTCGGTAACAAACTGTCTGGTAGACTTATTTTCTAGTTTCATCCTCCCCACTCTACAAAGTGATTTCTAGGGAGAGGTACTTCCCTTTCAGGGCCCTGGTTCTGACGCACCAGGGTCAGTATTATTCATGGCTCCGTGCTTCTGGCATGAAAAGAAATTAAGGTCAGCGCACCGGGGTGGCACCAATAATAAGACACACAACGTCATATCCGGCAAAACTTATGCCAACAACTTAAGCAGAGTCTGATGCCACCTAACAGCGCCTATGGGTACTGCACAAGGAAAAATCTCTGGATCTAGACTGACGTCTGGGGAAAATTCTAAAGTAAGGCATCTGCAACTAGAAAATGTCTGTACCAGATGGGAGGGAATGGGGATGGTTGAGGCATTGTTATTGTTGTTTGGTTTAACTGAAAAAGATATCAGCTAACTTTTGTCATAAGCCAGGTAGGACTGACTTTATTGCATTCCCTTTATGCAACAATATACATGTGAATATTACCTTATGTACTTTATTGCTGATTGTATGCTTATAAAATAAATAAAATTGTTTAAAAAAATGTCTTCCAGATAATTAGTTACCAAAGGTGAGTAACTTGTTCAACAGTGCCAGTGGCAAACATTTGGCACTTCCTTATTTTAGGCAGTTCTTTAGGGGGCCCTCATGACACAATAGTATGTTTGGAGGGCACTTATAGCATATTTTCAAATGCATCAGGTCAAGCCTTACTCGCCTTGCATACCAGAAATTTACTTTGTTTATGGCATATGCAGAGTGCAAAACTAGCCATGTGGGCAGAGGGGTGCAGTAAATGCAATTGAGTTGCAATCGAATATATTTATAACTTCAACTTCCAAATACATTCTAGGAAATCAGTGTAAAAGGGAGTAGAATACTATGGTAGAATTATCCTGAAACGGTGTGTTTTAAAATTCGTTTGCAGGAATTTAAAGGTCTACTGGACCGCGTTAGGAGTGGGGCTGTTTTATATTTTGTGAAACAAAATAATCCGAAGATCCTTCTGCTCCAGGAAACTCATTTACGGGGCCACAGTTGCCAATTTTTAGTCCACAGGTGGTGAAATGGAAAATGTCACGCAGGATACGGCTGTGGGTCCCACAGGGTGGCAATCTTCCTATATAAAACAGTACCACCAGCCATAACTAAGGTCACTTGGGACGACCAGGGCTGATATGCACTCTTATAGGGAACATTAGATAAACCACACATAACATCCTCAGTGTGTCAACCAACCTGCCATGCACCAATCTACTGAATGAGCACTCAGAGCTTTGGTAGCCACTCTGCCTCCCGGGATGATGATTGTAGGAGGTGATTTCAGCAATGTCTTGTGACGGCTGGACTGGCATAAAGCAGATGGTAGTCCCCTGAGACGGGAAAGAGGTCTGGAGGAATGGTCAAAGTGGCTTGGTCTTAGCGACGTTTGGTGGGTTTAGAATCCTGGAAAACTAGAATACACTCATGCATCAGCAACACACAGGACGCCATATCATATAGATTACTTGTTTCTTCCAGCTGTTGCTCTCCTGCACACTACTGAATCACAAATACTCCCTCACACAATATCAGGCCGCACTCCGATCCTGACCCATTTCCGTACCACACCCGCAGGGGAGCGCCCTGTGTGGCGCCTCATTGTGTGGCTCCTTATGGACGGTCAGTTTGCAGACCATCTGCTCAAAGAGCTAAAAGCTTTCCTCAGCCTAAATAAGGGCTCAGTGGACAATTCAGGGACCTTGTGGGAGCTTGTAAGGCCCCAATGATGGTTGTCTCCTGTTCCTACGCAGACCACAAAAAGAGAAGCCACATCACCAATCTGAAAGTTGATGTTGACTAGCGAACAAGAGGGTCCAGTAAGACTGACTGACCCGATGCATGTCAGCTAGAGCGCAACAGAGTAATGTTCCTCCCGTTCATGGAAGAAACCCAGAAGTGCTGGATGGCCCCCACGCAGAGAGTCTTTAAATGGGGGCACAATTCAAGCAAGCTTTTACACTGGCTAGCCACAAATAATTTGGAAACTAGGGTGATATCCTGTGTACTGGATGAGGCTAGACAGAGGGTCAAGGACTTGCAGGGGATTGTGGCAATTTTTGCCTGAAATTACAAGAAGGTGCATGCGACGAGGGCTTGCCCAGAGTGTGAATGTACTGACTCTTTAGTGGAGGCACTCCAGTTGCCTCAACTGACCGATACTGACGGGGATGCCTTGGACCAGGTCATCACGGGGGAGGAGTAGGGGAGACACTCTGGCGAATCTGAGCTCCGGAAAGGCATCGGGCCAGATGGCTACTCAGTTGAGTTTTACTGCAAGCTTTGGTTGGATATTCTGCCTGCACCTGCTAGACTCATACTCTGAGGCTATTACCAAAGCTCATTTTCCCCAGACATTGATCAAGCTACGATTGTGGTCATGTCCAAGCCGGACCACCCTTCATGCATTTGTGTGCCATTTCGACTCATTTCCCTCATTGATCCAGATGTCACACAAAACTTCTGGCCAGTTGCCTATTGCACGTCGTCCCTCATCTGCCTGGTCGGCAGCTTTATTCCTCGCTACAGCACCAGGCACGACATCTGAAGAGTGCACCTGGCCCTCATGCATACCCTGGGTGGTCGGGAAGCCCTCCTAAAAGATTTTGAGAAGTCATTTTACACTGTCAACTGGTCATTCTTGGAAGAAATTCTTCTCAAGATGGGGCTCGAGCCTAAATTTCATGCCTATGTTAGGGTCCTCCACTACCGGTCCTCAGGCCCGGCTGTGTATCAGCGGGGTGCTGACCCGTAAGTTCTCCATCGTGCGGGGCACCAGGCAGGGCTCTTCCCTCTTGTTTGCCTTAACCATAGAGTGTTTAACAGTCTGGATCCAGTGTGATGTTCAGGTCTGGCGATTTGACTGGGGCCTGGAGACAGAGGACTGAATAGCTCTTTATGCGGACGATGTCTTGCTGTTCCTGTCCCAGCCAGCAGAGACTGGACCTCGGCTCCTCCATATTCTGGATGTTTTTGGGGCGGTCTCCGGGTTGAAGTTCAACTGCCACAAATCCATGTTGGTTCCCCTGAGGGGCAACACCGAAAGGAAACCTGTCAATCGCAGATTCCAATATGCTACATTAGTTTCCAGTACTCCAGGATCTATATTTCCTGGAAGCCGTGCATTACATGGAGCCTGAATCTTTGCCCTGTGACGCTTAGGGTCTGGGAGGACATGACATGATGGGACAAACTCCCTCTTAACTTCATAGGTTGGATAGCTCTTTTTAAAATAATGATCCTCCTGAGGTTTCTATACATTCTTTAAAACTACCCCCTGTATATCTCTCAGACTTGGTTCAGCACCATGATGGCCATGGGACGTAAATTTATATGGGCTGGTGGGACCCCAAGGGTGGACTTAGGCAAATGTATCAGTGCAGTGTACGACAGCGATCTTGCTATGGCAGGCTTACAATTGTACTACTGGGCAACTCAACTCTTGCCCAGCAACGATTGAATGCATGGGGAATGGGATGACCTTGCATATTTGGGTTGTCTCATAGGCTTTCATTATTCTAATGAGATTACTGGATTTGAGGGGTAGAATCGCCTGCGGTGTGGGAGACTCAGTCTAAACCATTACAGGCAACACCTGTCGCCCCAATCCGGGGTTTGCTCTGGTTTACTAGCAGTGCCTCATCTCTAACCAAGAGCAGGGATGATTGGGCAGCCGAGCGCATTACACAATTGACTCCTCAGGGAAATCGTGGTCACTCAGATCTCATCCGTTTCTCTCAGTTACATTAGTCTCACATATACGAGGACAAGCAGAGGCAGTATAAGTTTCAATAAGTTTTTAATGAAGCAACTGCATCTTTGACAATAAAGCATGTACTGCAATAACCAGGATATAATATATGACAGGATTAAAATTGTGACAAGGCGAGTGAAGCATAGAAATAACGCTACATATTGTCACTAGAGTCAATCGACTAATTTCTCCCTAGGCTATATTGGAGCACAGCATGTTAAGCTCTAGTTCTGCCCTTCAGGTTCCCCTGGGAATACATCATCCCCCATACTTGAGCAAGGCCTGAAGTCTGCATAAGCAACTGTAGTGAAGCACTCATCAATCAGCATACAGTCGTGGTCATCTGGCTGGAATCTCCCTCTTACGTGTATAATAAAACAACTGATGATCTGAGAAAATGTCCCTACGTAAGGATGTGTATGTTTCTATGAATACCAGAGACAAAATGTTACCACGTTTACCGGCAACCAATCTTACTGCAGCCTTGCGAGAAGCACAGAGTGAAAGAAATGTCTTGTTTAAGAACACAGTGCTGGCATAGGCAAAGAACAGCTGGATAGAAATATACAAGACTGCAAATGTGGCTATTGCTAAAATAATAAATGAATTTGAATAAAATATATCTAGGTTAAAGCGCACATCGGCAGGCCTAGTGTGCTAAAATAAGGTGCATGGAGCTATAACTAAAATGGCTACACAACAGGGAGAGCGATCTCTGATGGGTTTGAACAAGGTAACAAGTATCCTATATGGTGCGCCCATTCCTCCCTCCCTTCCAGAGGTGCCTCCGGTTGTGTTTAGGGCATGGAGAGCCGCCTTGAGATGAACGGGTGAGACCGCATACTTACACTGGAGATTCCCATTGTGGGAGGGCCAGTGTCTGATCCAGGTGTCAACACTGGAGGGCCTTAAAGGCTGAGATAATATAGGAATATCGAAGTTGGGTGCTGTCTGGGAACGGGACCACATGCGGGCACTCCAGGACCTGGGTGCAGACTTAAAAAATGCCAGCTTCCCTATTCTTCTGATACCTTCAGCTCCACTATGCTCTTTATGAATATTAAGGGGAACTAGACAACGTCCCAGATTAAAGCCCATTAGAGAGCAGACTGCTTGTGAGTCATTTGAAGTGGATCTGGGTCTCACAGATCAATAGAACCCCTGTGGTGCACTCACCCAACTTGCTGGGTCCCCTGAGGGACAAGTAGGAAGGGTGGGCAGAACAGTGGACTGAGGGATGCTTGCATGGCATTCCATGTTCTGGCGACTTCAGCTTAGATCCCAACGAGAGCAATTAAAATATCTTCATCAGGCTTACTTAACACCCCTTTTTTCATTTTGAAAAGATTCAAACTTCATAAAACTTCCCCCACTATCCATGGGCATGTAGGCCAAAAACACATTTATTACAGCAATTCCCATCTTTTGGGTCCGGTCAAGGCCGGGTGTCGGCAGTTCAGACACTGTTCCTCCTCTGGTATGAGGTCCCTGGACTAGAGACTGTCCCCTTTGCATTTTAGGGGGTATCCATCCCTTCCCCTATCCTTGTAGACCTCTTGCTCCTTCACCACCCCCCTCTTCCTTCCAAGCTCTCCGTGGGCCCCAGATTTTTTTTTAAAATTTACACGGTCAACCTCTTGCCTGGTATACACATTTTTCATCTCCCATGGGTCAGTTCAAACCCTCCTCCCATTCCTGCAGTGTGGGTGAAGTGAGTGCTCCCCAGCATTTCAATATATCCCTACGGGCCTCCATCAAATCCAGGTTACAAACTATTAGGATGTAGCGGTCCATCATTTGATCCCTCCATATTCCCAGTATGACCAGTCTGGGCGTAAGCTTCACCTCCTCGCCCAAGATCCCTGATATTTTCGTTCACCCACACTTTACCAGTAGGTCGCCAGTTTTGGACAGTCCAATAGTGTGTGGATTAGGGTGCCTCTCATATGGCATCCCTTGTGACATTGGTCATACCCTGTCTGACCCATGTGGAAAAGGTGAGTCTGGGTATTATACGCCCTATGTAGGATTTTTAACTCAGTCATTCAGAAACCGGCTTGGAACACAACTTCTCTAGGGTACCCACATGCCTGAATTTAGTCTTTGTTCTCTAATCTGCCCAGATCTCCGTCCCACTTTTCCCACAATGGGTCTACTGTGGAAAGACTATTTTGCGATATTGTGGAATAGATACAGGACACTGCATGACTCGTCAGGGTGGAACCCAGTAGTCTGCACTCGAATGGGGTCTCTGCCTCAATCTCACCTCGTAGTGATTTGCACTTTGTGAGTAAAAACCGCATTTGTGGGTATTGGAGGAATTGGCTACCGCATAAGTCGAATTCCATTAGCATTTCTTCAAAAGACATTATTTCTCCCACCCTCCAGACATCCCTTGGTTGGGACATTCCCAACTGGTCCCAGTTCCGATGTCCCTTGATGTCTCTAAGCCTGTGAAGTAAGTCTGAGTCCCAGAGTGGGGTCCATAATATTACCCTAACCTGCCATCCTAATGTCTGTGTTGCCCTTTTCCATATGGTAGTTACAGTCTGTGTCAGGGTTGGAAAGGGGGGGTGGGTGAGCCCCCTTCCTCTGTCTATTTGGCATTTGTATCCCTCTGGTGTAGGAAAGTAGCCTATTTCTGGCATAGTTGCCCCCACTTTTTGCCTGGTGTCATTATGTTTAGACTGTGCTGCTAACCAAGAGCCCAGTGTCCGTGGTCTCTCCCCTAAATTTAGTTGTATGGTAACCTTTACACCCCACCATTGACATACTGGAGCACCCATGTAAGTCCTTGGTATATGGTACTTAGGTACCCAGGGCATTGGTACACGAGGGGTCCCTCATGGGCTGCAGTTTGTGTTGTGCCACCCATGGGGGCCTATGCAGACTGTGGCTACAGGCCTGCCACTGCAGTCTATGTGAAATGGTGCATGCACTTTTTACTCCAGATATAGGGCTGCCATGTATCATGATCACTGCACTCTGACCCTGTAAGTCACCCCTAAGGTAGGCCCTTCAGCTCAAGGGCAGGGTTCATGGTTCTAAGTGTGAGGGCACCCCTCCATGAGCAGAAGTGTCTCTACAAACCCTAGGCCTAATTTCCTGGGTTTGTAAGTGCATAGAAGCAATTTTAAGGTATGTATTGGACACTTACTATGTCCCAGGTTTGGCAAGGATACAGTAGGGGCATATTGCTCATGCATCTATGTCCACACATACCATGTAGTGCTCCCTGCCTCAGGGCTGAAAGGCCTGCCATAGGGGTAACTTACCTATAGTGCTTGTAGAGAATTGTGGACAAGGCATACAGGCTGTGTGCCATGTCGAGTTTGTCTTTGAGGATTGCATCAGAACACTCAGCCTGCAATGGCAGTGCTGGGCACTTCTGGATGCAAGGCACTAGAAGATGACACAATCTGTGCTGCTGTCCTCAGGAGCCTACCTTTAGCACACCCTTACTATGGACTTAAACACTGTCAGTTAAAGGTGTTAATTGTGCCAATGCATCACAGCAGTTTTAGGGATAGAGATCTGGCCTAAAGAAACTGGTTAGCAGGGACCATGAACACTAACAACTTTGAAGCTACATCAAATACCAGAGAAAAAGTGGGGGCTAACCATGACAAAAGATGCCTTGTCTCACAGATGTTGGCACTCCTGGGTCCGGCGCTTGAGTCACATTCCGCCAGTGAAGGTGGTCCTGCAGCTCATAAAACCTGGTTTAAAGTGCAACAAAAAAATAGCACCACAGGTGCCTATAAAGTATTTAACCAGTGACTGGAGTTGCACCACACAAAATGCAGTGTAAAAAGTGACAGCATACTTTTGCCTGCGAAGGATGGATGCCACAGCCTAATGCTCATGCCTAAGGCAAGCACCTGGTTAGCAGTTCAAGTTCACTTTCAATGGAAAGACTAACACAAATGGTCGCTCCAAAAGCTGATAACGCCTGGGTGCAAAATACAATTAGCAAAATCGCAATAAAATTACAATACAGTTTCATAAGCAAGCATGGATGTGAACAAGTGAAAATATAAACATCAATGTAACCAAAGACATGTGAAGCACTTTCTTAGTGTTCAGACAATTGTGACAAAAAATGCGCCTTCATGAAGGAGGCACCAGCGGACAGTTATCCTGTATGGTACTTGGGCTAACAACGCTTGTTAGTACCCCTAGGCAGCAGACCTTCCTGACTATTAGAGCCACAGACTTGACCAGTGAGATATTCAGAGTGATGTTATCAGAGTTAAGAGAGTTGATGGATTGCCTACCGGCATGCATGTATGCCCAGTTTGTTGCATTCCAACTTTAATAGAGCTTTCTGTTCCTCAAGTAAGGCTGGCCAGCTGCAGATAATATATTGAAATGTTTTGTCGAACATTCCACAACCCCTGCATGTTGTTGATTCTGAGGGCTAGTGCCACCTGGTAACATGTTTAAGGAACAGCCATTCACCAAGCCTAAGGGCAATTAATCTTGCATTTTGGTGTTTTGAGTACGTGCAGGTCTAGTAAGGTAGAAATTGCCTTTGTTAGTTGGAATTAACAGCCCACGCATGCTTGCACTTTGCTGGAACATCCATGTCAGCCTGTCATGAAACGAAGCACACATACTGTTTGATGCATTGCTTAAAAGCATTTTGATTTGTGCGAAGCCCAAAGTTCTCCAGCATTTAAAATTCTACGGAAGTCCTCAAGGTACAAAAGGTGGGGTTGTCTGGGACTACCAGTTTGAATTTGAACCCACAGTAGAGCCTCTAAGCTCCCTCTTCTGGCAAGTCGAAGTTTGTAGCAAATATTTTGGAATGTGCGCACCCCTGGTCAAGGAGGCTGAATTACAGCTGGATCTTGGATAGCTGAAGAAGATCTTGTAGGAGGCTGGTCTGGTTTGTAGTGGGTACCTTGGGTACTTAGACCTTATTCCGGGTCCAGTTATCCCTTATCAGTGAAATGTAGTGTTCTAGCAGCATAGGCTGATAGAGGTAGCTATAGCAGAGCAGCTTAGGCTGAACTAGGAGACATGCAAAGCTCAGCAATACCACTTATAGTCACACAGTACTTATACACTGGTAAAGACAATACTCAGTGTTACCAAAAATAAAGGTAGTTTATTTGGGTGACTGTAGGAAGTTGGCTCTGTATGCACTATTTCAAAGTAAGGAATAGTATGCACAGAGTCCAAGGGTTCCCCTTAGAAGTAAGATAGTGTCAAAAAGAGATAATTCTAATGCTCTATTTTGTGGTAGTGTGGTCGAGCAGTATGGTGATCAGAGGAGTAGTGTTAAGCATGTGTTGTACACACACAGGCAATAAATGAGGAACACACACTCAGAGACAATTCCAGGCCAATAGGTTTTTGTATAGAAAAATATATTTTCTTAATTTATTTTAAGAACCACAGGTTCAAGATTTACAATTAATACTTCAAATGAAAGGTATTTCATGTAGGAACTTTAGGAACTTTGAATTAGCAAAATAGCATATACTTTTTTCACATAAATGACATATAGCTATTTTAAAACTAGACAGTGCAATTTTCAACAGTTCCTGGGGGAGGTAAGTGTTTGTTTGTTTTTGCAGGTAAGTAAACCACCTACGGGGTTCAAGTTTGGGTCCAAGGTAGCCCACCGTTGGGGGTTCAGAGCAACCCCAAAGTTACCACACCAGCAGCTCAGGGCCGGTCAAGTGCAGAGGTCAAAGTGGTGCCCAAAACGCATAGGCTTCAATGGAGAAGGGGGTGCCCCGGTTCCAGTCTGCCAGCAGTTAAGTACCCGTGTCTTTGGAGGGCAGACCAGGGGGGTTTTGTAGGGCACCGGGGGGGACACAAGTCAGGACAAAAAGTACACCCCCAGCGGCACGGGGGCGGCCGGGTGCAGTGTGCAAACTGGCGTTGGGTTCGCAATAGGTTTCAATGGGAGACCAAGGGGTCTCTTCAGCGATGCAGGCAAGGGGGGAGGCTCCTCAGGGTAGCCACCACCTGGGCAAGGGAGAGGGCCACCTGGGGGTCGCTCCTGCACTGGAGGTCGGATCCTTCAGCTCCTGGGGGCTGTGGGTGCAGTGTCTTTACCATGCATCGGGTCTTTGAAGCAGGCAGTCGCGGTCAGGGGGAGCCTCGGGATTCCCTCTGCAGGCGTCGCTGTGGGGGCTCAGGGGGGTCAACTCTAGCTACTCATGATCTCGTAGTCGCCGGAGAGTCCTCCCTGTGGTGTTTGTTCTCCACAAGTCGAGCCGGGGGCGTCGGGTGCAGAGTGCTAAGTCTCACGCTTCCGGCAGGAAACGTGTGTTGTTTCAAAGTTGCTTCTTTGTTGCAAAGTTGCAGTCTTTGGTGAACAGAGCCGCTGTCCTCAGGAGTTCTTGGTCCTTCTAGATGCAGGGTAGTCCTCTGAGGCTTCAGAGGTTGCTGGACCCTGGGAACGCGTCGCTGGAGCAGTGTCTTTAGAAGGGGGAGACAGGCCGGTAGAGCTGTGGCCAAAGCAGTTGGTGTCTCCGTCTTCTCTGCAGGTTTTCAGTTCAGCAGTCCTCTTCTTCTTAGGTTGCAGGAATCTGAGTTCCTAGGTTCTGGGGAGCCCCTAAATACTGAATTTAGGGGTGTGTTTAGGTCTGGTGGGTTAGTAGCCAATGGCTACTAGCCCTGAGGGTGGCTACACCCTCTTTGTGCCTCCTCCCTGAGGGGACGGGGGCACATTCCTATCCCTATTGGGGGGAATCCTCCATCTGCAAGATGGAGGATTTCTAACAGTCAGTCACCTCCGCTCAGGACACCTTAGGGGCTGTCCTGACTGGCCAGTGACTCCTCCTTGTTTTTCTAATTATCTCCTCCGGCCTTGCCGCCAAAAGTGGGGCCGTGGCCGGAGGGGGGCGGGCAACTCCACTAGCTGGAGTGTCCTGGGGTGCTGTAACAAAGGGGGTGAGCCTTTGAGGCTCACCGCCAGGTGTTACAGTTCCTGCAGGGGGAGGTGAGAAGCACCTCCACCCAGTACAGGCTTTGTTACTAGCCACAGAGGGACAAAGGCACTCTCCCCATGTGGCCAGCAACATGTCTGGTGTGTGGCAGGCTGCTAAAACTAGTCAGCCTACACGGATAGTCGGTTAAGGTTTCAGTGGGTACCTCTAAGGTGCCCTCTGGGGTGTATGTTACAATAAAATGTACACTGGCATCAGTGTGCATTTATTGTGCTGAGAAGTTTGATACCAAACTTCCCAGTTTTCAGTGTAGCCATTATGGTGCTGTGGAGTTCGTGCCTGACAGACTCCCGGACCATATACTCTTATGGCTACCCTGCACTTACAATGTCTAAGGTTTTGCTTAGACACTGTAGGGGCATAATGCTCATGCACTTATGCCCCTTACCTATGGTATAGTGCACCCTGCCTTAGGGCTGTAAGGCCTGCTAGAGGGATGACTTATCTATACCTGTAGGCAGTGTGAGGTTGGCATGGCACCCTGAGGGGAGTGCCATGTCGACTTAGTCTTTTTATCCCCACTAGCACACACAAGCTGGCAAGCAGTGTGTCTGTGCTGAGTGAGGGATCCCCAGGGTGGCATAAGACATGCTGCAGCCCTTAGTGACTTTCCCTGGCATCAGGGCCCTTGGTACCAGGGGTACCAGTTACAAGGAACTTACCTGGATGCCAGGGTGTGCCAATTGTGGAAACAAAGGTACAGGTTAGGGAAAGAACACTGGTGCTGGGGCCTGGTTAGCAGGCCTCAGCACACTTTCAAATCAAAACTTAGCATCAGCAAAGGCAAAAAGTCAGGGGGTAACCATGCCAAGGAGGCATTTCCTTACAGTGACACAGTACCAAAAATATCTTAGAGGCAATACTGCTTCTGGAGGTAAGTATTATACACAATATATACACTAGACACCAAAATAAGGCAAGTAATTCGACATAGGATAGTGCAAACAATAGGAAATGCTATATAATGCAATGGGAGAAAATAGGTCTAGAAGCAACATAAACCATATACGAAGAAAGTGGAATGCGAATCACAAATTCCCCCCCCACCCCCAGACAAGTGTAGAGTGTGTTGAATCGGTGGGAGAGTAATAATACAGTAAAGGTAAGTAAAATACCACACACCAGAGCCCAGAAAAGCAGGAGTAAAGTACTTGTAAGAGGTTCAGGTGAAAAGCTATTGTAAGGACCTTGTGTATGATATTCTGGGATGAACTACAATTTAACACTGGAATGTTGCAGAGTTGCTTGCATAGTAGTTCTTTGGCTTATAGTAGGACCAGGAGAATCCTGAATGGGATGTAAAGCATTGTACCACCCTGTTTTCTTTTGCCAATTGGCCACTCAACAGATGCTCCACCTTTGGACCAACTGTCTGGTGGTGCGAGCCTACTTTTTCCCTTACAGTTGTGACTCAAATGCTTTCTCTCAACTTAGGTGCAAGGCCCGAGAGTCACCTAGACAGCCCAAATTGTGTGTGACCCCGGTCTATGAGAGGACCAGGTTCATCATCCTTTCCAACTAACTCACCCTTATATCTTATTTCTTAAGCCCTCAGGTCAGTTTGGCTTGGTTTCAGTTTGCCTTGTTTCCCTGCGCCCAGGATTTAGAAGAACATTTAAGCTGATAATCTGTTTGCCACCGTTTTGATCTGGTGGTCTGGCCTTTGTGGGCTGATCAGTGCTGCTTCTTTTCTCGAGGGGCACTGGGCTCTCAAACTCTTTTTATGAACGGATCCAGTTAGTGGATTGCTGAGGAACATTTTCTGCTGTTTATATTCCATTGCTTACGGTGGTGTTTTCTCCCTATTTTACAGGGTTGTGGCTGGGCCGGTCGTTCTAATGCAACATTGGTGTAGATTTGGCATAATTGTCATTGAAAAAAAACCTTCTGGATTGAGTTCTGAATATGTTTGTTTAAATTGTCGAGCTTATTGTCAATCACAGCAGTAAAAGGGCAAAGGAATTCAAGAGGTCTACTTGAAGTCCAACTTTTTGGAATGATGGTTGATGGCAGTAGTTGTGGCCAGAAGGACCACAGTGTTGACCGATGGAGGGCCAGGGTTGCTGTTAACAGGTGAACCAAGACTAAGAGGGTCCTCTAGAAAGGAGAGCAACAGCTCCAGGAGCAATTGGTCATTGTAGGAATGTACCATCTTGCCTGGCATGTTACCCCCATTTTTACTGTATCTGTTTGTTTTTTCCTATGTGTCACTGAGATCCTGCTAGTCAGGACCCCAGTGCTCATAAAGTATGCCCTGTATGTGTTCCCTGTGCGGTGCCTAACTGTATCACTGAGGCTCTGCTAACCAGGACCTCAGTGTTTATGCTCTCTCTGCTTTTAAAATTGTCACTGCAGGCTAGTGACTAATTTTAACAATTCTCATTGTCACACTGGAACACCCTTATAATTCCCTTGTATATGGTACCTAGGTACCCAAGGTATTGGGGTTCCAGGAGATCCCTATGGGCTGCAGCATTTCTTTTGCCACCCATAGGGAGCTCAGACAATTCTTACACAGGACTGCCACTGCAGCCTGAGTGAAATAACGTCCACGTTATTTCACAGCCATTTTACACTGCACTTACAAGTCACCTATATGTCTAACCCTAACTTGGTGAAGGTTAGGTGCAAAGTTACTAAGAGTGAGGGCACCCTGGCACTAGCCAAGGTGCCCCCAAATTGTTCAGGGAAAATTCCCCGGACTTTGTGAGTGAGGGGACACCATTACACGTGTGCACTACATATAGGTCACTACCTATATATAGCATCACAATGGTAACTCCGAACATGGCCATGTAACGTGTCTAGGATCATGGAATTGATGCAATTCCATGCATCCCCGGGTCTCCAGCATAGAGCCCGGGTACTGGCAAACTAACTTTCAAGGGTCTCCACTGACATACGTGGTCCCTGGAACAAAGGAGATGGGTCCAAGTGTCTTCGACAGTCCAGTGGCTCTTCTGTCCAAATTTGGTGGAGGTAAGTCCTTGCCTCCCCACGCCCTACAGTAATCCTGTGTACTGCGTGAACTGCAGCTGCTAGGGCTTCTGTGCACTTTTGCAAGACTTCCTTCGTACACAGCCTAGCCCAGGTCCCCAGCACTCCGTCCTGCATTGCCCAACTCGCTGAGTTGGACTCTGACGTCGTGGGACCCTCTTTTGTGTCTCTGAGTTGACCGTTGTCCTCAGATCTTCTAAGTGCCTGTTCAGGTGCTTCTGCGGGTGCTGCCTGCTTCTGCGTGGGCTCTCTGTGTTGATGAGCGCCCCCTCTGTCTCCTCCTCCAAGGGGCGACCTCCTGGTCCTTCCTGGGCCCTAGCAGCACCCAAAATCCTCAACTGCGACTCTTGCAGCTAGCAAGGCTTGTTTGCAGTCTTTCTGCGTGGAAACAACTCTGCATCCTCCAACACGCTGTGGGACATCTTCTGACCAAAGGAGAAGTTCCTGGCACCTTCTGTTGTTGCAGAATTTTCGGCTTCTTCCACCCGGAGGCAGCTCTTTTGCACCTTCATCCGGGGTTTAGTGGGCTCCTGCCCCCACTGGACACTTGCGTGACTCTTGGACTTGGTCCCCTTCCTTTACAGGTCCGCAGGTCCAGGAATCCGTCTTCAGTGTTTTGCAGTCAGTTGTTGTCCTTGCAGAATCCCCTATCTCGACTTTACTGTCTTTCTGGGGCAGTAGGGTAACTTTACTCCTACTTTTCAGGGTCTTGGGGTAGGGTATCTTGGACACCCTTAGTGTTTTCTTACACTCCCAGCGACCCTCTACACACTACACTAGGCCTGGGGTCCATTTGTGGTTCACATTCCACTTTTGGAGTAAGTCCCAGGCTTATTTCTCCCTATTGCATTCTATTGCGATTCTACATTGTTTGCACTACTTTTCTAACTGTTACTTACCTGATTTTGGTTTGTGTGTATATGTTTTGTGTATATTACTTCCCTCCTAAGGGAGTATATCCTCTGAGATACTTTCGGCATATTGTCACTAAAATAAAGTACCTTTATTTTTAGTAACTCTGAGTATTGTGTTTTCTTGTGATATAGTGCTATATGATATAAGTGGTATAGTAGGAGCTTTGCATGTCTCCTAGTTCAGCCTACGCTGCTCTGCTATAGCTACCTCTATCAGCCTAAGCCACTAGAACACCTCTATTCTACTAATAAGGGATAACTGAACCTGACACAAGGTGTAAGTACCACAAGCCAGGCCAGCCTCCTACAGTCATTCAGTTCTGCTCAGACAGCCTTGGGCTGGTGATGGCTTGTGATGTCAGGGATGAAAAATGTAATTGTGAATAGTAAGGCACTCCTTTCCACTGAAGCCCGGTTCCGCTGGGAGGCTGGAGGACTGAAAGGGCATTTTGTGCTTGGTTCCAGGATTGGATCTGGCCGGTGTTGCACTCGTGCGTGGGGGGGCCTGGTTGAGGGGCTTGAGGAACTGACCAATTGGCCCTTGCAGGTGAGGTGATTGTAATACGCTCGAATGCCAAGATGGGGAGGGCAGGGCTGGCTCATAGGAAAAGGGACTTGAGATGGTAAAAACGGGGCAGGGACTGGTGACATCAGGAGGGAAACAGCCATTGCAACACAGCCATTACCACACATTGCAATTATAACGCAGCTGTTATAACCCGAGTGCCATTATCACACATAACCTTTACCACGCAGGAATTTACAATACATATGCCTTTACCACGCATGCCTTCAAGGCATGAATGGTAAAGGCATGTGTGTTTTAATTAGTTTTATTAGTTAGGTACATATATATTAAGGAAATGTTTTTTTTTTTATAAAGGGTTTACGGTTGGTTTGGGTTGCTGCGAGAAATGGGGTGTCCTGGTTGGCTAGGGTAGGCACCTCAGCCAGGCAGGGACCACCACTGTAGTCAGGGTAAGCGAGCTACACACCTAACATAACCCCTGCTCACCCCCTTGGTAGCTTGGCACAAGCAGTGAGGCTCATGCATGAGGCAATGTGTCAAGCTTTTGCACAACACACACACTAGTGACACCATAAATACACCACAAATAAAACTCTACAACAAGTTATATGAAAATATACTATATTGCATAAAACATCCTTAGACCAAAAATTACAGAAACCAGGAATCCTCTGCTAAAGTAGTTTTCAGATCACCATCATTATGAATGTAAATAAAAGAAATATCCTCATACTTTGCATATGTAATAATAGAAACATTACCAATTAAACTTTACAGCTCATATTATTCAGCCCCTAGAACCCCAGTCAGTACTCCTGCCTGGAGGAAGCACAGCATGCATCAATATGGGAACGTGGATTTGCAACAAGTAATAATAATGGCCCTCACCCAATACCCCTCTACAATTGGGTTCAGTGTGTGAATATAGCACACCTGCACCTATAATATACGATGGACAGTAATTCCTGGGACTCGCATGCTGAACGCAGGAGCTCCCGCACTCCTACTACCTCAGGGCAGTACTTTTGTAATCGCCGAGGGTTGCCGCCCCGTCCTGCTAGCTTCACACTCAGTGCCCCGCTAACACAGGTATGCCCACAAGAATGAAGGGGTTGGCACTCACACCTTCTTTGCTGGCAGGAAGATTCCTCTGGGTTCCTTCCCCTGTGTGGGGCAGAGCAATCAATTGACTCCTGCATCTGCACGGCTGTGGGTAACTTCTGCGGCTTCCTCTCAGGCTGCCTTGCCACGGTCTGCGCGTCCGGAGCAATCCAGGTCTCCCGGACCGCTGTCTCGGTGCACCACAGGGCTGCTGCCCACAAGCAGGCGAGGCATTGGCTCCAGCTGTTGCTACAATTGTTAGGCGGGCTGCCCGCAGAGGTGGTGTGGCGGGCGTAACGCTCCCTCTGGATCAGCTGGCGGGGAGACAGCCCGGCAAAGCTCCTTGCAGCAGTGATGACCTCACAGTGCCCTTTTCTGTTGACTTGGGCTGTGCTGGTGGAAACCTGGGCAGAATAGCAGAGCAGAGTGCAGCCGTCTCTACAGCTCCGACGCAGCAGTAAGGTGCTGCTATAGGTACCTGTGGGCACCGGAGAGTGCACAGTAAGATCATGCTGACTCCAAACACTGATGCTGCCCTCCTCATTCTCCTCGGACTAGAAAACACCTTCCTGCAGAAAAAGATAGAATCCTGAAGTGCCCTCCAGCTACTTCTCCTTGGGCCACAGCACTTGCCTTGCGCTAGAAATCTTGAAACGGGTTAACGAGGGCACACCATCCAGCCCTGGAGACCACTAAGGAGCACCAGGTAGAGGGCATGCAGCAGGCCAGCACACCAGGGTCTTTCCATGCGAAGTGGCAGTCCTCATAGCTCAGCGACCACAGGTCAGCACAAGGGCAAGTTGGCTAAATGGCGATTACTTGCAGCACAACAGCCCCCTTCAGCAGCATCTGGTCACCGGTCCCTGTAGTGTCCCAGTGTATCTCAGTGTCTCTGTCTTCCCTGTTTTTTTAACATGGGTAACAATCCCTATACTTATACTCAGTTTGCCCAACTTCTAGAAGTGAGGAGAAGATTCCAACCAGCTCCAACCAGTTCCAGGAATGCCCCATCTCCTCCACACTAGCTCCAGACATCAGTAGGAGGTAAACAAGTCTTTTGTGTCTGGGCAGGACACAGCCTATACAAATGTAAGTGTGCCCTGCATCTACCTTTCCGAGCCCAGGAAGACCACTCAGTATGCAGATGTACTCCTAATACACCTTCACCCTCCCTCTGTGATGGCTGTCTGGAAAGTATGCACAAAGCCCAGCTGTCACTCTACCGTAGACGTGGATTGGAGGCAGACTGCAACAGCACCAGAGTTATAAGCACAGAGAAAAGCCCACTTTCCAAAAGTGGCATTTCTATAATGGTAATAAGAAAATCCACCTACACCAGTAAGAAGCATTCCTCACTACCATTCCAACAATACCAAACATGCTCATGCCACCCCTCATAGATCAGAAAATACCACTTAGCCATATGAAAGGGCATTTCCAATGCAATCCTATGAAAGAGGCAGCACTCACAGCAGTGAGAAACCAAATAGGCTGGCTGTCACTACTGTGATAAGCCACACAACAAGGAACATGTCCTACCTCTTACCTACACAGCACCTTGCCCTTAGGGCTACCTAGGTCCTACCATAGGGTGACTTGTATGTAATAAAAGGGGAATTCCAGTCCTGGCAAGTACATTTAGATGCCAAATCCGTGTGGCAGTAAATTGCACGAGAAAGGTTTGTGAGGCTACTTCTGTGGGTGGCGCAAGCTGCCTTGCAGACCTAGTAGCATTTAATTTACAGGCCCTGGGTATAAGGGACACCACTGTACAAGGGACCTACAGGTAAATTAAATAAGCCAATCATACGAAGTTCGGAAGGGAGAGCACATGCACTTTAGGACTGATCAGCAGTGATAAAGTACCCAGATTCCTTGAGCCAACAAAAAGAGGTTAAAGAAATAGGAGGAGGAAGACAAAAAGTTTTGGGATGACCTAGCAAAAAGGACCAGATCCAACAGTTGCATTTTAAATGCAAGTGTTAGGTAGGTAGGTAGGTAGAGAGAGAGAGAGAATATGAATATATATACGGAAAATGTGTTTTAAAAGGGTTTGGGGAGGGTGGGCATTTTTAGGGTTTAGCGTGGGTATGGGTTTTTGGGTGGCAATGGTAATTATAGGGTTTAGGGTGGGTATCGGTTGAGGGGTTTTAAGGATATTTTATATGTATATACAGTCTTATGTTTTTATGCGTGTGTAAATATATAAAAAATGCATATTTATATATATATATATACACACACACATATAAGTATGCAAAAAACTGTGTACCTACTTGTAACTTTTTTACAAAGCATGTGTCTTTACCACGTAAATGTTAGTATTTTACAAAAAAAATATCAACATCAACCCTTAGAGAATATATATATATACATGTAAGTATAACCTATATATATATATATATATATATATATATAGGTTATACTTACATGTAAAATACTTGTATTTACTGGTGAAACCTTTACAATGCATATGCTGTTACCATTCATGCTTTTACAACAAAATTAGTTGTAAAAGCACATGTGGTAAAGGCATAATTGTTGAAAAAAACATGCGTTGTAAAGTCTGCGTTGTAACAGCATTCATTACAATGGAATGTGTGAGTCCATCATAAAACCGGCTCAAATGGAACCTGTGGTTTCGGTCAGGTGAGTCAAATGAAGCAGGTGAATTCTAGAAGAAGGCTACAAGCCTTCAATAACGTTGCTGCCATTGCTGCTCTAACACAGTGACCGCGGCACTCCGTGAACCGTAGCATGAACAATGGTCTTTGTTGGCCCAGCCTTAGCCAGCACCATATGTTCATAAGTGGAGGGCTTCCCCTTTTGCTATGGATAAGTGCAGTCATCAATCAAATGTTTCTTAATGCAAAAGTCAAGAAGGGTGGTTGTGCGCCCTGTTCATGGGGCTGGCTGTGGCAGAGTTAAGTGTGGGAATTGAGACCACGGCCAGAAGGCTAAGCTCAAGGGACAGGGACTTGCGTGACAAATCCGAATTCACTGGTCAGACGTTCTTAATCTTCCTGTGCTTGAGTACTGTTGGTAAAGCTCTGACCTGCCAGACCTCGTTGTCCCACAGTTTGCAGTACCAGGAGTGCAGAGGTGCTTGGTCTGGACCACAAACAGAGGTGATTGCACCACAACACACCACAGCTGGGCTGGTTGCAGGGGAGGGGGCATGGAGGGATGGAGCTCACAGGACGACAAGCCGCTCCTGAACCTAGACAGGCGTTTTCCGTGGATGCTGGGCTTTTCCTGCTAGGTTAACAAAACCTAGGGTTGTATTCATCACACTACCCCTACCCTCAGTCCTGCAGTCTTTGTGGTCACAACTAGCTGGTTGGAAAGCAGCAGTAAGCGTTATGCAGTTATCATACAGATGTTGTACTGGTGTCAGAAAAGCAGGCTGCTTACATGGGACCTCAGGGTGTAACTCCTCCTTGGTTGTGCAGCTTCCCTCCTTGATCCTGGACCCCTCTCCCCAAAAACTCCCACCTCCCCTCCTCACCGCTTGCTGTGGCCGCTCCTCAGGACCACTCCACAGCCCTGGCCTCTCAGTGGCTCCTCAGCATTGCTCAAGACTGTAATCCTAAGGACGAATATGCCCACTAACAAGACTGCGGGCGACCTGCATGGGCGAAGCAGTAAGCACCTGTTTCGGTTCTCAGATGGGGTAGCAAGACTGAGCGAGAGAATTTGTCTGTGAGGCTCATCCTCCTTGCATACATATGTGCAGCAAAGCCTCAAGCCGAATCATCCCTCATGCGGAATCAGGCGAATTGTTTGCTGTGGCTTTTCTTGGCACTTTACTCATGGTTATTTACCTGCTTATTGAGTTTAGATCTGCTGTCCATTTTTTGGTAGCATTTAAGTGCAGCAGTTCTTTAATTGTCCCATCTCGTTTGCTCTTGGCAGCAGCTATGTTTACAATGGTTTGTAAGACCCCAAAGTCCAGGGGAGCAAGATCTCTACACTTTTTAGAAGTCACCACTTCTGTCCTCTTATGGACATCACAACTCCTGACTTCATCCCTTTTTTAATTGCTTGTGGTTATTCTCTGCTGCACAAGTGGACCACCTTCTCTTCCCCGCTGTGGGCTAACTCATCAGAGGTAAGCCCATTAGTTGGCAAATGGGCAAATCATGGGCCCCCAGCTCCTCATGCCCTGTTGGTGGGGGGTGGAGTTGGAGAGAGAGGAAGGAAAGGGGTATTGCTGGCAGTTTCTCTCAACTTGTGATTATGGTCAGTTAAGTCCATTGTGGTTGTCACACGCCCTCTTCCCTGGACACATGTTACAGGAATTTTGTGATCTGTTGAGCCTGCTGGCAATGCATCATTTCCACGTTTTTCAGGTCCTAGCCCGAATCTCAGTTTTATTGAGAGTAAGTAGAATGTACTCAGCCTTGAATCATCTCTTTTCCATGGCTTTACCCTCTATCATGCCACCCAGTCACACACTTTATTTTGTCAATGGTTTTTATGAGCACTGACGTGCCCGCCTCGGAGGCCTTTGTTTACCTTGTGCAGCATCCTCCCCCCCCCCCCCCCTATTTGTTTGTGGAGTTCTTAACCCCCCCACCTCCCCACCCTCTTCCGTGACTGCTGCTTTGTCTCCGCTCGCAGTTATCTTTTGGGCAATCAATTACATGGGCCTCTCTTTTCCTCTTCAGATGGCCACTTCATAATGGGCTGCTGCTCCTGGTTTGCTCCCTGTGGCTCACTCCCCACTGCAGGCACCATCTTGTCTTCCATCTCCCATTGCCTGGCCTCCCCAGCAGCTCAACTCAATTTGTCATCATCTGATACTCTTCTTGATGTCCTACTGGCCCTCCTTAGGTTCTCGCAGTGTGGTTCTTATACAGTGAAACTCTTCAGGTTAGTCGAGGTCATGTCAGGAGGTCTGTTTTGAACACTCTGCCATGGTCTAGCCATCTTGGCAAGGCCATGTCCCCCAACCCAATATATGTAGGGTAGTTTTTGGGAACAGCTGTCACATGAGAATCTAATGAAAATGCAAATCAATCAGAGCTCCAAGATTTCTTACTACTGACCATTTTTTGGGGGCTTCTCACACAGACGTAGGTTGGGGATTGTAGTCTAATTTATTGGGAGAGTTTTGTGTGAGTAAGATGTTCATCTTTACTTAATTTATCCAGAGATCAAGTTCCCTGCTCGTGGTAGCCTTTTGGTCTCACGTTCTCCACTCCATCCTATGCTCAGAAGGAAGAAGTGGATCTGACTCATGTTACTGAGCTATGTGTGAACACTTGCAAAATCATATTATGGGTCGCTAGGGGGTGAAGAGTCATGACCTTGTAATCCATTATGCTGTGTCACCAAATGAAGGGTAACATTGTTTTCTTCTTTGTTTTGTAGCATGAACTTGCACCTACCAGTAGATTATGGCAAGTGGTTTCACTGTATTTCTGTCCTTAGTTGGCAAAATGTTCCTTTGGTAGCATTAGCTGCTGTCTGGCCGTGCCAGAGTTTATTGATCATATAGATGTGATACAAAAACATATCTTTTTGAAAGAGCAGAAACTCAACAATTAGTTTGTCATTGAAAAGTCCATGACTCTTAAATCTCCTGATTTTAATTTTCTTTTCACACCTGCTTGTGTAAATATTTTTCAAATTCGTGCCTCACTGAATTGTACTTAATTTTGAGTTTGCTAAAGGAGTTAACCTTAAGTAATGTCCGCAACCACAAAGCATAAGCAGCAAGGTCAGAGGAAGTGCGTTTGCAATATGCAAAATGTAACTCAGCTATTTTATCCAAGGGTCATGCAATATTCAAATTTTCATTAGCTCAGTACTTAGAGCTGAAGCAATATGCAACATTAGATTTTTAGTTTGATGATTTATACAGTCCATTTGTTAATATCACATGTTTGCTATGAAGGAGGTAATCATAACTGGCATGGTTATTCCTCTGGTTGCAGTCTGTCTCATACTAGTTCAGTTTTTGTGTGCAGTTTAACAAGGCTGTCAGGGACTGACAGTCGGTGTCTTGATGTTATTAATTTCAAAATAGTAAAGTAAAGACTCAACAAGGTTCAGTCTTTTGTCACATTTTTATGGGGGCCAATAGCTAAAGTTTGTATTAATAATAGTGTCCCCTGGGACACCTCACGTTGGGGGTCCATACTGTGAAATGACTTATAGTGGTGGTTGGGGCACAGGCTTCAAACACTGGGTTGGCCACCCACCCGGGATTTTGGACTTTAGCTCAGGGTTCACCGCAGAATAAAAGGTTAATATCCTTTTTCTTGATCTTTCTTCTTTTCCTCTGCCTTCCTTTCCCTACCTCTTCCAGTGTATCTTTTCCCATTCACGTTCTCCTATCTGCTAAGTATGCACCCTATCAGGATGGACTCTCACCTCCACACTCAACTGAATTACTGTTAAAAAAAAAAAAAAAAAAAATGACAGTAATGCTGTGTAACTATCTGATCAGCTTTCAACATCCTAAAATGTGTGATACTAGGAAACTTTGCTGTTGGCCAGCTTGAAATAATACAAACATGCAGTCTTGTATCTGAAATGCAGCAGTGATGTCTCTACATTCCACCAACTATATTGATTTCTTCCATGAAATCTAATGAAAATGTTTGGAAATCAAAACAGAAAGTCAGTGTATTATCAACACATTGCATCTGTTTAAACTGATTGTAATCAGGATGATCAGCTTCTTGTGGCATGCACCCAACAGCAATGGTGAAGGTGAAAAGACCTCCTTATACTTCTGGTTCACAGAGGTGTAGTACATTGGCACCTTTTGCCTTGGGGAAAAGACCGCCTCTTCATGTGGGATGAGAAAAAATCACCTCTGCAGCTCCATGATCCCAGTTAACTCTTGCAAGCTCTAGATATATTGATGGTTTGGCCCTTGAGTAACTTGTTTCCTTTAAGGTGACCACGACTCAGACAACTGTGTTGTTCCACAATATCCTTGCAGTCTGTTTTCAGCTGCTCCTCACTTTAGGCAGTTCAGCTCCCCTTCTGGCCTGTCAACCAAAGCATTGATATTTACCTTAAGAAGGACAGCGGCATGCAAAGACCCTGCCCCTGCAAATGTATTGTCTTCTAGTATGAAGGATCACCTAAAGTGATATTATTCGGACAGCTACACCGGAAGCATCACTTCCAGCTTTCTAATCTATTCCTCACTCTTCCACTCCTGATGAAACCTTGCATAACTAAATATAGGGACCCTCTTACATTCTACCAGGTATTTTAGGAGTTCTGATCCCGTTTTTTTTAACCGTCATGACCTTCTTCACAGAAACATACATCCAAATCAGGCATTTCTAGATGGATAATTTCTTCTATCCCATACTGTTTCCAAATATGTGGGATTCCTGTCCCTAAAAGACATCCCTTCTGCAGAAGCAGATCCTAGGTAACATCAGTTGGTTTACTGAGATCTTCCAGTTTTGCAGTAAGGTGGAATCCCACCTGCAAAAGAGACTTATAGAACATCTCCTAGACTTCTTTTGGCCACGAGATGCTTTGTACTTTATATGCTAGAACCCTACTTCTTCATATGATGTTCACCTTCTTCCACTGCCTTCTTTTGTGAATGAAGGGTGAGCGGTATGGTTGGAGAGTAAGAAAAGAATAAATATCTATGTGATAATGTAGATAATGCTCCTTGCTGTCTTTTACAGTGCCCATCCTACTATGCTCACTAGCACATGGTGCGTCACCATTGTTTCATAAAATAATGTGTTGCAGTGGTCTGTGTGGGTGCCCCCATGGTTTGGTGTGACAAGATATGAGCTTTTTACTTATAAAGACAGTTACACGCATCTCATCTACATTGAAGGCTCTCCACTGGTTACACATGAAAGAGAATTTAGAAATAACAAATATAGTATGTTTAGTTAACATAAATAGCCCATCACCAATATACTTGAGCTGTATTTAACATAAAGCTTTTAAGTTGACATGTCTAGACACAAAATTCACTTTCATTTGTTATGCATTAGCACAATTTAAAAGGAACATGGTTTCTCGTTCACCTGTGCAGCTTGAGTTAAAATGTGTCCTTCTGCATTTTGAAAAATGCAATTAAATTAAGTAGTTTTACATTTGTGTTTTGTTGTATCTTATAATGTATTCATCTTTTGGCTTCTGATGTTCTTGAAGGAAGGAGCAGAGCTTGACTGTATCTTTATAAGGCAGCTTCCTCTTTCTAGCACAGGCTGTGTATGTAATTTCAAATGTGCTTCTGTTTCGTTGTACTGTCGCGTGGGCTCTCATTATTCTAAATGAGACTACTGGATTTCTAGGTAGCAGGATCTATAACGGTGTGGGGGACTGAGTCTGACCCACGTGTAAAGAACTCTGTCACCCTAAATCCGGTTTTTGCTCCGGCTAACTAGCAGTGCCTCATTTCTCCCATGTGGAAGAAATGATTTTGCAGCTGAGTGCATGACATCTTTGGAACTTCTCAGGGAAGTCGTGGTTACTCAGATCCAAACCAACTCTCTTATTTCCAATATGATCTCATATACAAATGACAAAGACAGTATACGTTTTATATAATGTTTTTAATAAAACGACTGTATTTTAGATATTGAGGCGTGAGCCGCAATAACCAGAACGATACAACACAGTAGGATTGAAATAGTCACCAGGAGAGTAAAACATAAGAACAAAGCTATCATATTGTCTAACAGTTTCTACTCTCCCTCTGCTTGTTCTATTTAGAGCACAGCATGTTAAGCTTCTAGCTTGCCTATTAGAATCACTGTGGAGACATCAGCCCTCATACCTGAGCAAGACCTGTGATCTTGGTTCAGCATCTGCAACGAGGCAGTCAGCGTCTAGTTATGGTTCCCTGGTCGGAATCTCCCTCTTGCGTGTATTGGGACAAGGAAGTGATTTTATAACTAACATGTCATCGTGATCACAAAATGTCCCTACGCAGGAATGCCAAGTCTAAACTCTTACCACGTCTATCGGCAATGTACCAGACTGTATCCTTGACTGAAGCACAGAGTAAATATGTTATGGAGAACTCCAGTGCTGAAGTAGGCAAAACAGTGTGATATAAATAAAAAAACAACACCGTATAACTGGCTATTTGAAAAATAACAGTACGAAGCCTAATAAAAAGCATGTAGAGCAAAGTGCACAGAGGCTCTAAGCTGTCAGCAAATGAATAAAATATATTCAGGGCAGAGTGCACAAAGGCCTAAAGCCTGAAGCTAAAGCGCAATGAATACGTAAAACTAACCACACTACACCCTCCCCTTGTCGGTAGCAAGTGGTTCCAATAATATAAAAGGATGCCCCAAATATAAACAATACCTAAAACAATTATTTCGACAAGGTGAGAAGACAACAAAGTCATAAATTTAGGGAACATGTGATCATAAAGCCAAATTCAATATAGTGTCAATTTCGTAAAAATCCAATCGTCAGATAGAAGCAATAGAACGCAGGAGTTCCTCCACTTCGATATATGTCAATATCGGAAGATCCACGCCACAAAGTACCATGGAGCAGGTGTGATCCAAATTCCCAAAATCATTCAGGGCGGCACCCCGTGCAGGGCCTATGAAAGAGACAATACCATCTTCCTCCAGGAAGGGAATCTCATAAACCGCCTCACGAAGCAAGCGCATCCGTAGTGCACAAGTCTGGGAATGAGCCCTAATCGGGAACATCAACAGATCAGTATCGACCATTGGAGGGCGCTGCAATGAGAGACAGAGAGCCAGTGCATGTTCAAACGAGCACCAAAGGCATCGAAACACGGGTTGCACACAATCCAAAACCGGTCTGAATGACAGAGACCAGTCGCACTCCAAATGTCCCAGGAGTGTCGCTCCAAAATGCTGCAACATGCGTTCACGACACAGCTGCGCTGACGGGAGCAGCAATACAGGATCTCGTCGTGACGGGACAGCCATTGCGAAAAAATAGCAACAACAGCAAGACTCCAGCCAACAAAGCCAAAGTAATCGGGAAACCCCCAAAAATGCTTCAGAAAATAGAATGTATAGCCGAAGGTATCAAACCGAATATGGAAGAGAAGGTATGAGCAAAACCAACACCAACGACTTTGAAAAAATGTGCAATACCAGCAGTGCTGGAAGCATTAAATATACATCCCACAAGTTAACCGAAGTGATTCGGAAAGTTAGTATTCAAAAGGGACTGTATCTCCGCCGATGACCTTGCCACTTGAAGTGCGTAGGTCTCGCTAGCAGATGTAAGGGCCACATGCTTTTGAAACAATAAAGCTTTCAGCCGACTCAACTTGTCGAAATCAACCTTGGAAGTAGCAATATGAGGCCAGATGTCCGCTACCTCCCTAAATTGAGTGGGGGGAAACAACACATTCCCGCAGCACGTAATGGCCTTGTTGACAACGACGATGTAAACTATTCCGGCACGCATGCCACAGCAGCGTTCGCTGTTAAGAACAATGTAACTGCCGTTAGAAAGCACCTGGAAAGTGTTTTTAATAACCGGGACTGGAACTCCCTTCAGATAACAAGCTATGTTAGCAATCGAAGCGTTACACGCCCCGTGCAAGGACAGCTGTTTACAAACCATTGAATGGCTGACAGAAGCTTCGCATTCGCTGCCGCTAAGAAAAACCTCCTTCAAACCATTAACACATCTGTACTGAAAGGGAAGGTCCCACACCTCGTGTATGTAACTGTCTCCCAATAGTTCATATCTACCCACCGGAATGTGCTTCAAACACGAAGTAAATTGCAAAGTAGAGATAGGCAAATTAATAACCCCATGAATCAACCATTCAGCTGACGGAATCTCAGCTACTGTGAAAGGCAGTTTCTCTAATTTCTCAATATTTAACATAACATACGTCGCTTCCTTTTTAGCCATCAGTTGTTGTTGACGAGTCAAATTAAAAGAGATAAAGATCTCTCTGGCACGAATGTGCTGCCATGGAACGCGACCCGCCTTCAAGGTCTGAAGAGTCCAACCCAGCTGCATGATGGACCGCGTCTGACTCTGCCCATGATATAAAGAAGACATGTCCGATTTAATAATGTCAATGGCAGAGGAAACAATGCTGTCAATCGTGTAAACACGGTCAGAAAGGGTATGCATGCCATTATCAACAACAGACAAAGTCTGCATCAGATTTTCCTGATCAATCTGCCTCAACCGGGCTGCAGCCTCTTGTTGTGAAAGCTTCCAAATCTCATTATAAACCTCGTATAAGAACCTTTTCTTCCGTGGTACTTTGGGACCTGACAAAAAATCTTGTAAATCAGTATCATTAGACAGTAACTTGAGATGTGACTTAACTGCATCCAGCGTGGATGACTTCAACCATTGCTGACAAAGCTTCCCCACACTGTATGTAGTTATAATATCAGCATGTTCTGGTGATACGTAACGAGGGTCTGACCTACTAGTCCTGAACCCCCCTGAAGAGGTGACAAAACGTTGATGACACACATTAGTGTCTACAGGCCATAATAACCACCCGCCTGGATGTACGGAGGAAGTGTTAAGCGTACCATTCTGGACCCAATGTGTAATGTCACTAAAAGTAGCATTCACATAGTGCTGCAAATTTTTTAATTTAGAAGGGACAGGTATACTAGGCAAAGTCTACTCCCTAATTGTCGCTAAGCCCAAACAGCTAGTCTGTTGTACTGTGTCATTGAGGAAAATCATCTGCACAGGGATAATACATGCTCTAAATAACATGTCCCTGCCTCGCATTTGCCAATTTTTCGAACCCCAAACACTTTTCAAGTCAACAGTTTTAAACCAGTATTCATACCCCTCGACCGAAAGTTTAGATACAAACAAATTTGAATACAGTAATTTAGTATCGGTCAATAACATTTGCTTATTAGAATACGGTGCAACTTTAAAATAGTAGGACTTAGCATTTCGTTGATCATGCCCAGAAAAATATGCAAATTTGTCATAATACGTTTTCGAACTCTCTTGTGGAGGAGTCGAGCAATGTTCCCATTGCACATAATTAAACATGGGCTTAGGGCTACTAGCTTTATGAATAAAGTGGTGTCCATAATAGTTATAACAAAACATGTCACCATGATTATCTCTAAACTGGTAAGCATCTTCATCGTCATAGACAGTATAGTATTGCAAATCCGTTAGCATAGAATCTACTGTCTTCACATCCCAATCATCAGAAACAATGCCAGGTATAACAATATCATTCATTGATAATTTGAGGACATACGGTATTTGAATCAATTCAGTGGGACCATATATATCAAACATTACGTTATCCCACACAATTCCATCCGGAACTGGTATAGCAGAAATGTTCACTGTGGACAAGTCTCTGCGAACCATATGAGACGAAAAATGCGGTTTTAACACAGTCTCCACGTGCTCAATGTCAGATCGATCAGGAAGAAAATGACCATGTATTATCAGAAAAAAAGTAACCACAAATCCCAACCATAATAAAAGAGTCATCACGGCCAAAAACAGCCAAAAATAGTTCCAAGGAAAAACAAAATATGTGCGTTTAAGCCAACCCAGCAGCCGTCGTGGACAGAAGACATCAAAGACGAGGAGCCAGACACATCATTATCAGCGTCGTGGAAGCAGCCAGAAGCAGTTCTAGCAAAAGGTGCAACTGTGAACAAAGAAGCAGATGGAGGCTCTCGCCGTGGCACGCTATAAACCACATGTTCAGAAACGTCAGTAGAACGTACAGCAATTTGATCACAAGATTCCATATTCATCGCCGTCGGTGGAACAATCGCAAGATCATCATCCACCCTCCCCAAGCTCGGAGAGGAAACAGTGTCGGTGAAAATCACCTGCAGCGGGACTTCTTCCCCAGTAGTGAGAGGGATTCCGGAACTACTGGGTGTCCCTCTTGGTCTGCTGTGCAGAATCGGCCACATGTTGTAACTTGACATTATCAATGGAAACAAAGCGATTTCCTTTGGCCCCTCGCAGCGGCGGTAAAATCACAGTTCTCGTGCCGCTCACCCCTAACACAGGGACAGGTTCTCGATAAGAAGGACCAAATTCTTTTTTTAACTGCGACCTTTTCACGCTCTAGATCCCCAATCCTGGGTATCCAACCAGTAGGTGTTACTGGCTCATCCTTAATTCCTGAGGAGGCAGCACTGGCAGAAGAGTTATCTTCACGGAATTGTTGTAAATCCTGCAAAACAGTGACACGATCATTTATGTCAAAGGGCGTATCTGCCGCCTCCACACCAGGACCATCTAGATCAGGAACATACATTCGTGTTCCAAACAGGCACTCATATGAAGTACGACCCCCCAGTGACCTTCTAGGCAAGTTATTAAGTGCTCTCTGTACTCCATATAGGTGGGCTAGCCAACCACGACCCGTACCTATAACTCTGGCCGTTAAGGACTGCTTTAAATCACGATTTAAACGCTCCACGACAGAATTTCCCTCGGGATGGAATGGAGACGAGAATTGGAGTTGGACCCCCAACGAAGCCATGGTGTCCCTGAATGCCTTAGAGGCAAAAGCAGGGCCCTGGTCCGAATGAAAAGCCGCAACTGCAAATATATCGACAAAGATGCGCAAATCTTTAATAACAGTGCGAGCGTCAGCCGAGCGTTGTGGCCATACCCATACAAATCTGGAGCATGAATCTACAGCCACCAATATATATTTGTATGCACTATCTGGTGTCAGCGGACCACAATGATCCAAGTACACACACTGTAATGGTTTATTTGAAATCAGAAGGGGCGTCTGCTGCGGGCGTCTAGCCGACGATGCTTTAATCTGTTGACAAACGTCACAACAAAGGACATATTGCTTTGTCTCTTTATAGAGACCAGGCCACCAGTAACGAGCCTGTAAAAGTGAAATCGTGGCAGTCACACCAGCATGTGCAGAAGCCACCCCCTCATGTGCTGCAGAAATTAATCGAGGCCTCTCTAGTTTATTGGGAATTTCACGTACACCAATGCCTGGAATTGTAACAGTAGCATTCAGCGCACCACTCAAGCAGTAACTATATTTTGAAGGAAATCCTTTAGGAAAGGGCGTGCCAGCAGCCGTAGCCTTTATGGCAGCCGAAATTTCTGTGTCTGGTTTGGAACTCGAACGAGTCACTGCGGCCACAGTGGCGACAGCCACTGCCGATTTCGTGGCTTCATCAGCCAAAGTATTCCCAGCAACGTGTATTCCAACGCGCTGGTGTCCAAGTGTATGCACAACATGGACGTTGGGAAGCGTTTCCTTCAGATCCGCAACCTTACCCCACAACATTTTATGTTTAATGGTGTTGCCTTTAGAATCTCTGAACCCATTCATCTTTCAATAGTGTAGATATTCATTGAAAGACTGAACACAGTAGTAGGAGTCACAGACCAGCAAGGTTAAAGTCGCTGGATCCGCGTGCTCCAATGCTAACAATAGAGCTTTGAGCTCAGCCAGCTGTGCCGTGCAATCTCCCAAGGTTTTAGTATAAGTATGTCGGGGGCAGAACACTTCCCCCTCCATAGTGCCGCTCACCACCGCACATGCAGCAGAATACTGTTGTTTAGTCCCAACCGCTGGTTGCGCAGAGCCATCGGTATACATGACCACTTGATATTGGTCAATAGGCAAAGTACCAGCAGGAACAGGGTATTCCATCTCATATTGAAGAAATTCTTGAGTCTGCAGTTTAGGGTCAAATACATAATCTACATCAGTGGCTGTCAAAGACGTAGCCCATTGTATCCATCGCGGGTGTAAAGCTTTCGAATTTGGAACACTCGCTTTTGTAACTGCCTCTAAGGCCGGAATCGGGGAAACGACAACGATGCGTTGACCCTGGGCCAGCGGTCTTTCTTTAATAACAGCCATCTGTACTGCAGTGAGAATTTTCTCAGTTTGTGCAAAACGTTGCTCTGCAGCTGAATACAAGTGAGACTTGTATGCAATCGGGACTGTCTCCCCTTCATTAAAGGTGACATAAGTAAACCCAACAGCCCCAGGTATCACCCTGATGACTAAATGTGTCTTATTGTCCCGTGTGTGTAAGTGTTTAACAGCTAAGAGATCACTCTGTAACTCTCGCAGTATGTGTGTATGTTCAATCGTCCAAAATCTACTCGAAAAATTAGGGCGAATCAACTCGTATAAGGGTTTTATACACGTCGCATATTCAGGAATGTAAGTTCTGCCAAAATTCAGAAACCCCAACAATGACTGGAGCTTCCGAACCGTATTAGGAGGCTGCAACAAAGCACATTTCTCCAAAAAATGTGGCGCTAGGCTCTTGCCCTCACTCGACAACTCATATCCCAGGAAAATGACGCTGAGGAAGGCAATCTTTGATTTCTTAAAATTAAACTTATAGCCAATATCAGCAAACCCCACAACAATGCGCGATACACGCCTTAGATGTTGCAGAATCCCATCATCTGTCAGATATATGTCATCAACATATGATAATGCTTCAGGGTCGAACTCATGCAGCATTTCAGTCACACGAGCCAAAAACAGTCTTGGGCTATTCTTATACCGCTGAGGCAAACGACAAATTTTTTTCTGAGAGCCAAACGCACTGAAACAGGTATAGTCCCGACTCTCGGGCGCTATATTCTGGCAGAAAAATCCATTCGAGATATCTAATGTTGTCTTGTATTTTTTACGCACTATATTATTCATAAGTGCTGCGCTGTGTGAATTCTGTATTGCATATGTGCGTGTATGACTATTCAAATGTCGGTAATCCAACACTATCCTATATGAATGGTCCGGTTTAGCAACCGGAAACAAGGGATTATTCATCGGCGAGACGCAGGGCTCAATGACACCCTGGTACTCCAATTGTGTAAGAATTTTCCTAACCGATGCCCTAGCTTCAAATTTGATAGGATACTGCGGTTGTGGCTGAGGTTCGCCCTTTATCGTAATTACATGATAAGGTGATTGTCTGTCCCACCCCACGTTATTTCTATACAAGGCGGGAGCCTGTGCTAGAGCCCATTATGTACTATAGGACTCCGCTAGTTCTCTCGGAACAAGTGGTGAGAAGGAAGGAGCAATAACCTCCTCCCCAACCGGACAGTCGCGAACAAAGTCAGGTGGCCAATCTTGTTCGGCCAGCAGAACATCATATGATTTTACCACATGGTCCCAAAAAATGGCGTTTATAATACGGTCAATGTCCCCTTCCAATCGCAGAGTCACTTCATATACTCTATCAGGATCAGAGACTCGCATGTCCGCCGTCTCGACTTGTATGAAGTCATCAGTTGCTTTCACCTCCAGATGCTCTCGAAGACTCCGGCGAACTATTGTGACCTCTGCCGCGCTGTCTAACAGTGCTAACGCCCATGTCTTGTTCGTCAAGAGAACTCTCTTCTTGAGCGGCATGTCTGACTTGAGACAGCTGCCACTTTCTTCTTTTTAAATTGCTGTTTTTGTTGCAGCGGTTTCTCTTCTTGTTTAATAGAAACCTCCGCTGAGCGTTGTGAATCCTGTCTCGGTTTCCCGTACTCCGTCCTCCGCTCTGACCGCCCACCTCTCTCACTTCTCTTTTCCGAGGAGTCCTGAAAGGAACGAGATTGGCGTGTATCAGTATATTGATATCTATCAGGCGTCTTCAAAGTATCCCTATTCCTGAGATTATACTTATTCTGTGGGGTCTCCGGTTGCAGAGACTGCCCACCATCTTTCTTAGGTGTTTGCTGTTTCTTTTCCCAGCGCTTTTTCGAACCCTCAGGTTGTTGCTGTTTAGCATTGTCTTTATTATTTTTACCCTGTAACTGGGGTTTTTGTGGTCTAGCCCCCAGGCTTTCACTACCAATACTAGAATATGTTTCCGCTATTATTCTCGGAAGCTCCCGCTCCTGATTAAGCAGCGGAACATCCCGAAGACGCATTCGCACTGCCAGTGCTACTGCCTCTCCTTTGAGATTACTCAAAATAATAGAAGAAACTGTGGCAAAATTGCCCAGCAACTGCATGCCCAAATCTAAGGCAGGGGCAGCCCCATATTCATCCTGAATCTGTTTAAGCACGTCCGGTAAATTAGCTAATGTCGGTGTACCGTGTGCCGTAGTGTAGAGCGCGGCAAACACCGTGCCCCAGGTATTACAAAGGTGTCCACCGGAGGAACCATCCCATACGGCAAACTCATCGTCAAAATCCTATGTTTATCCTGAGGTCCCGTATGGGGAAATACTGCTTCCAGCGTATTAATTTTTTGCGCCAGCCAAAATGGAGTCTCCTCTCGTTTAGCCGGTACCTTACCCATAACAGAGTGTACAGTGGCCGGATTAATACCCGGAACCACTGCCTGTGGGTGCGCTGGAGCAGCACGCGCTGCATTCGTATTTAGTGTCTGCATTACAAACGGAACTAATCGTCTATATGTAGCCGTTAATTCTGTATATAAACGACGAACTTCAACCACTGCCAATTGGGCAACCGCAGGATGAGGTGTATATGTAGCCAATAAAGGCCAGGTAGGACCATCATTACTCAGCGGACCTAACCTAACTTGTGCTACTGTGTGTGGGAGGGTGCCATCAAGCCAATTATGGTGTTCTTGATAAGATAGAGGTATTTCTAAATAAGCGTAAGCCCTGTATTGTCCAGGGACATTCGCAACAGTGTATTCGTGAAAAGTATTTGTTCCCCCATCCACTGCTGGAAATCCGACCCAAGAATAAAAAAGTTCCGTTCTATAGGCTGCATGGGCGTCCACCACAAAAGTGACTGGACCCCCCTGGACTGTCAGTCCATGTGTCAATAGATGTCCCGTGAGCGGGTGACGCATATTAATTGCTATATTCACTACATTAGGATTCGCCATTTTTATAAAAAAATAGCTTCAGGTCAGAGAAGGCACACCAATATCGGGGTTTTTCCTTTCAAAGTTCAAGCTTGAACAACCAACCACTAAGCAATAGGAAGCACCTATCCCGTGGCGGCGGAAACCCTCAGCCCCACGGACGTCTCCGTATACGGAACCGAGGAGTCAAAATATATATGAGACCAAGAGAGTCAGTCGGACCTAAACATTAGAGCCAGACCAAACATTGGCGGCGCCATGTCGCGTGGGCTCTCATTATTCTAAATGAGACTACTGGATTTCTAGGTAGCAGGATCTATAACGGTGTGGGGGACTGAGTCTGACCCACGTGTAAAGAACTCTGTCACCCTAAATCCGGTTTTTGCTCCGGCTAACTAGCAGTGCCTCATTTCTCCCATGTGGAAGAAATGATTTGGCAGCCGAGCGCATGACATCTTTGGAACTTCTCAGGGAAGTCGTGGTTACTCAGATCCAAACCAACTCTTATTTCCAATATGATCTCATATACAAATGACAAAGACAGTATAAGTTTTATATAATGTTTTTAATAAAACAACTGTATTTTAGATATTAAGGCGTGAGCCGCAATAACCAGAACGATACAACACAGTAGGATTGAAATAGTCACCAGGAGAGTAAAACATAAGAACAAAGTTATCATATTGTCTAACAGTTTCTACTCTCCCTCTGCTTGTTCTATTTAGAGCACAGCATGTTAAGCTTCTAGCTTGCCTATTAGAATCACTGTGGAGACATCAGCCCTCATACCTGAGAAAGACCTGTGATCTTGGTTCAGCATCTGCAACGAGGCAGTCAGCGTCTAGTTATGGTTCCCTGGTCGGAATCTCCCTCTTGCGTGTATTGGGACAAGGAAGTGATTTTATAACTAATATGTCATCGTGATCACAAAATGTCCCTACGCAGGAATGCCAAGTCTAAACTCTTACCACGTCTATCGGCAATGTACCAGACTGTATCCTTGACTGAAGCACAGAGTAAATATGTTATGGAGAACTCCAGTGCTGAAGTAGGCAAAACAGTGTGATATGAATAAAAAAACAACACCGTATAACTGGCTATTTGAAAAATAACAGTACGAAGCCTAATAAAAAGCATGTAGAGCAAAGTGCACAGAGGCTCTAAGCTGTCAGCAAATGAATAAAATATATTCAGGGCAGAGTGCACAAAGGCCTAAAGCCTGAAGCTAAAGCACAATGAATACGTAAAACTAACCACACTACAGTACCATACAGGGTTACTAATTAGAATTTGAGCAAAAGTCAATTTCCATGTGATATGTTTTTTGCTTTAACTTTGGGTAATGGAATGTATCATTTGTTTCACACCATGGCAACAGTGTGAATTCTCTGTTTGGGAAAACTATATAGCATGATGTTTCAGTGATGCTTGCTGGATTTTCCCTTGCTTTCATACCAGGCAGCCTCTGTAAGACTTATCTAATTCTGTACTTGGAATAATTTTGAGAGTTTTTCCCTTTACTCAAAAGAGCTGTCTCGACGTTCGTCTGAGTTATTGATGTAAAATACAGAGATTTCCATAGGCTTTCGCTTGCTCTCTTTGGAGGCAGACTCCATGTCAGACTTTTATGGAGTTTGTACTTGATTCACTACGATGTTTGTTGCTTGATTATATACTCAGAATATTTTTTGCATTATTCTGCTTCGGGCTAGAGCGTATGTGGTCTTATCGATTTCACTAGAATAAAGACTGATATCTATGCTAATTCCTATTTATTAGCATTTTAGAATTTGTCATTTTGATTTGAACTGAATAACTATTTTTGCTTTCTGTAATGATTCTAAACTTAAAGATTCATGGTTTTGACTTTGAACGTTGTCTGGTGTAAGTTTGAGTTGACTTGGTTTAGGGTCATCTTTCTTTTGGACTCACAAAAGGCCCCTGGTTTCAGAGGTGTCCTGGCTGTCCTTGGTGCTGCGCGCGGGAGCCGCAAATGGTACTTGGGCCACTCGGTTACTTTCAGGTCGAGTACATGAGAGCCCACTGGGGGTTAAGTTTGGGTGGGCCCCTGGACCAGGGTTCACCAGGCAGAACAACTCCACTTAGCTTCGGTGTCTTGGGAGCCGAGGTGTGCTTGGCTATTGTAGGTGCTGCTTGTTTACCACTGATACAATGAGGGTCAGTAAGCAGATGCAAAAACCCTGCAAAAGAGCACCGGTGACGTCGGCTGAAGATTTTGGGGTGTACCCTCAAGTTGCAGCGTCAAGTACAGGTGGTGTTGACTAGACTGGCCATCAACAAGCCTTGGCATTGATTAGGTGGAGGAGAAGCTATCTCCCTTTCTGGAGGTCCTTTGGAAAACATTAGCTGGCTGTAACTTGCAGGGAGCTGGACTACATTTCCCACTATGCACTGTACCACCTGTCTTTGGGTGATCTCTTGGAGGGCCCATGGCTAGGCATCTGCGGATCCGGTAGGTGCTTTTTTCCCTGTGGTGGGCAGGGGTCTAATGCCACTATTCCGAGGGAGTCTGGTTTTAACTTTGGCTAACAGAGGGCTCCCTCTTCCTAGAGGAAGCATTCTTTAGTCCAGGACAAGCCGCAGTCAAGCAGTTCCAGGACGTTTGCCATAGGTTAAAGGTATCATGCCTGTTGTTAGTACAGGTTCCTGTTGTTGTCTATGACGTCTTCTCTTGTAGATCTGAGATTCTTCTGCCAGGGGTACACCTTAGGTTCTAGATTTAGGAATGTAAGTGGTGTGTGTGGGTGCAAGCAATCAATGGGCCACAGAATCTAACTCGCCCCAGAGGTGACCACATCTGGTGGGTTGTGGCACTGTTTCTATCCAGAACCCTCTATTTTGCCACTTTTCAATATGGAAGAAGTCTTCCTTGACTGTACAGACCAGATTGCCCACCCTAGAGTTGTGGCTAGCCTTCTGGAGGTGCACCCCTCCTGACTGACTAATTTTCTCACCTGCCCAGGTGCAAATGTGCCTGAGGGCCAGGGACGGCTTGGTCCTGCACTGGGGGAAAGCCTGCTTGCACATCAGAGTCGGTATGCACTTTTAGGCTCACTGCCTTGATGTGTCATTTCACTAGCCTTTCTAGGCCGGAGGGAGGTATGGCCTCCTTTATTCCCATCCAGGCCATTGTCCTGACTACTGGGAGTGTTCACACTTCTCCACAGCAGGTCAGAGTTCTGTATTGGTGGCAGCAGCTGCAAGCTGGCAGCCAAAGCATAGGAAAACTTGGTTAACTAGGTGGGCAACCTCTACGGTTGATTTCTGGGTCCATGCCACGTCACCCTTGACACAAGTTTTGCGCTGGGGGTGAGAAGAAATGTTGTTTGATATAAAACATGACCCATTTTGGCTGTACCATAATGGAGCTGGTGACCTTGGGTTTGCCTGGGTGCCAACCCATGTTATCCTACGGACCACTGTCCCGTAATGGAAAAGGCCATTATAGGAACATATATATGCTTGAACCTACATTCCCATACCGTTAATGTAATGCACTGTGCCTTCTGGGCGAAGGAGTCATTCCTTTAGATATTAAGATTTTAGATATTAAACATAGCACTTTTGGCTGTGCCACACTGTGCCGCACAGTTCTAGTTCAAGCAGTTTGCATTGCTCCTGCAGTCTGCAGTGGCATGCCTGCTTGTCAGTAGTTTACCTGGGACACTCCGAGTGGCACAAACATTGCTTTGGGCCCTCGTGACCTCTTTAACACCCATGCCCTGGGTACCACTGGTACCATATGCTAGGTTCTTATAAGGAGGTTAAAGTGCTTACCTATTGGGGATGCCAATTCAGATATACCAATTTATTGCGAGAGAACTGGCTCTGGGGCCTAGATAGCAGGCTTCAGTGCATTTTCAGAGTCATAACAGAATCTAGAGCATTAAGTGTGAGAGTGACCACCCAAAAGGGCATTTCTATTCACCCCACCAGTCCTTCACATGAACTAACATATCCCACGCTCCTGCTAGCCATGACATTTAACTTCCTCTGATTCTATCACAAACTAACTGGGGATTACCAATGTAAGGATTTCTACTGAGAACAAAGGCCTAACCTCAAACTAAACCACACTAAATTAACTACTATTCTTGGGTTCTGGAGTAGCATGCAGAGCAGAAGAAAGAGCCAAAGGGGAGCGCTACAAGCACAAGTCTGTTTCCCGCACCAGAGGACACACTAGTGATAACCTGGACTCTCTCACCAATTACTCTGCACGCTCAGAGAAAAAGGAGGGGCACAGTAAAGCACTAAACTGCTTCCTGCACCACAGAAGATTCCTTGGTGAAGATTGGCCCTTCTGCACCAGGCCAAATCCCTGGAGGTGGCTGAGCCCACCCCTCTTTACTATTGGCCCTGTGACCTTGAGAAAGCAGTCACACTGTATTGTAACAACCTGCTGGTGCAGTGGGGAAAAAGCCATGCTACCACCTGGTATGAAACATTATTTGTCTCATTCCATTACACGCTTCCTTTCTAATGCTATTGGGGCAATTAATTGTGAAATTGATGATGATGTGGAGCATTTAAGTAATAGTAAAGCGACCACACAAGGACTTACTGCCGAAAAAGCTGCTTGCAATTGTAACTCTAACTTTGGCAATACACTGCTCTCTCTTACCCACAAATGCCCTGAGAGTGTAATAAGGGCTAATCCTTGTATTCTGATGCACCGCTACTCATAGAGTAAGAAGCTGGTCTGGGCTCTAATTCCAGTATTGATTTGCTGTGCACGTCGCCTCCAGCTAAAAGGAAAAAGTGACCTAAAGACGAATTATGTGGCAAAAGGAAGCAAGGTCAGCGTTACCCTAAAAACTAAATCTCCCATAGCCCTCAATATGCTTGTTGTGGTTAGAAGCACCAAAATGAAGTCCCCTCTATTTGTCCCATGCTGGAAAAATTAGAGAGGACGTATGATTACTTTTATTGACTTTGTCCTAACAAGATCGGGTGAAATTAAAAAAGCTGATAATGGAACAAAATCCCAATGTAAGTCAGCAGGTTATCTCAGTAAAGGAGGAGACTTGGTTACATCTTAATCAAGGCCTTATCACCTCAGCAGCTACCACTAAGAAGGGAACAACTTTGTTCTTGCATAATTGCAATTCTGCTCCTGTACCATCCTCGCCAGGAAGAAGTTCTGTACTCCCCTCATGTTCATTGCTAGTAGCAAGCCCATGTGAAGCTACACCATATGCAACAGTTTAAAAGGCTGTTACCCTCCCTTAGATTGGAACAGGTGGAATGTTATGACCAACACTTCAATAAAGTTACCCACTGGTTCAGGGGGCAATTGGGAGATAGAAACACACCACATAGGAAAATAAAGTTGGCCAGGAGAATAGTATGGATTAGGATTGATCCCAAAATAGAGCCAGTGGCTGCTTTGTAGTCAACTTCAGGTATGAAGCTATTGGAAGATGCACCTTATCAAGGATTACTTCTGTCAGGTGGGGCTCTAGTAGTCTAGCGGCGGTTCCTCTAGTTTTTTTGGTTTTTTTACAAGCCAAAACTTATATTTGTCCTATCATCTACCTCAAGTATTTCACTAAAAGACCAGAGGCTACCATTATGCATTATTCCTTTACTGCCACTCTATGCTGCACTTGAAAGTAGTTAACATCGCACAGAAAACATTCCAAACACAGAACATGCAATACATATAAGTAGTCTATGCAGTCAATAATCTGCATATTTTAAATGCTGCTCCCCTGCAGATAGGTATCCTATTATTATTACAGTTTTTACTGTGTTGGTTTGGTTTGTGTTGGTTTCATTTGCCTTACGGTTTTCAGTTTATGCAGCCCATTGTTTGTACTCTGGTATTATTTGTGTATTACCGTCTTATTTAAATGGTTTTCCCTAGCTGTACTTTCGAGTCCTGACCTGCTCTATAGCTCAGCCTTTTTTTTTTTTTTTTTTACCTTTTAGGAGCTGAGCGGCCTCACTCCTTTTTGTACTGAACCCTTCTGGGCCACCCAATGCAGTCTCCAAATCAGGGCACGGATCGACAAATCACTTGGCGGACAATGCGCGGTTCCTGTGCTTTGATCCCAGCAGGGGCCCGCAGTGTCTTGTGGAGTCTTGACGGGCTGACAGGCAATTCTGGCCTTTGTACTGATAAGCTGTTCACTCAGTATTTGCTCTCATTGTCATTAGCACACCATTGTTCACTTCATTATTCAGTATTTAACTGACTATTTACCAACAAAAAACGTTATCTTCACCTAATTAATACCCCCTGAGAAACTAATACATTCAATAGACTATGATGTCTAACTAAGAAGGTGAGATCCCTGGGACATCTCAACTCACGATGAATGAGGAGGCAATTAAAAAAATTATTCAGCACAAGATGCTGAGAGACCCTTAATCAGGTGATGTCTGTGAGAGGAGCCCAAAATGAAGGGGAACAGTAGTTTATTTCAGAGGAAATCCCAGTTCAAGAAGATATGGGGGGTAAAACAAAGAGAAAGTCCAAATATATTGAGTAGGGGATTCTACCTTTTAAAAAGATGTGAGGTCGAAGCACCTTGACAAAATTGGGAGGTCATGCACAATATGGGTGACCCTAAGCAGCACAAAGATGAAAGGTGCCTGATGTGACACAAAAGGTTCAGCTGTCCTAAGCGACATCCAAATTATTGATATGGGTTAGGAGGACCCACATAATGATTCCCTTTTAAACAAATATATTTTAGACCTGAATCAAAGGGACCTTGAAGGTGATGATTTTTTTATGGAGGGTGATACCTCTACGGCCTCAAAAGATGTAATAAGAGACCCCTTAGGTGAGGAAATGTTTTCTTCTGACAACATCCTGGGAGTGCTGAGTTGTGGCCCTTTGACCATGTAGCCAAGTTCATTAAGCACTGGATTAAAAATCTGCTTGGAAAAGGAGCAAGTAACATTTTAAAGGCAGAAGGCTCAAGGCCGGTCATACAGGATAAAGTATCTCTTGCACCTAATTTAGACCCATAGCTTCTCACCTTTCTTTTTAAACTAGGTAGACATCTTAGGAAGAAACTGAAGAGGTCCTTTAACTCATGCCAAGATTGCCTCCTTGTAGGAAAGTGTACCATCTTGCCTGGCATGTTACCCCCATTTTTACTGTATATATGTTTGTTTGTGCCTGTGTCACTGGGATCCTGCTAGCCAGGACCCCAGTGCTCATAAAGTGTGCCCTGTATGTGTTCCCTGTGTAGTGCCTAACTGTATCACTGAGGCTCTGTGTTTATGCTCTCTCTGCTTTTAAAATTGTCACTGCAGGCTAGTGACTAATTTTACCAATTCTCATGGGCACACTGGAATACCCTTATAATTCCCTAGTATATGGTACCTAGGTACCTAGGGAATTGGGGTTCCAGAAGAGCCCTATGGGCTGCAGCATTTCTTTTGCCACCCATAGGGAACTCAGACAGTTCTTACACAGGACTGCCACTGCAGTGTGAGTGAAATAACATCCACGTTATTTCACAGCCATTTTACACTGCACTTAAGTAACTTATAAGTCACCTATATGTCTAACCCTCACTTAGTGAAGGTTAGGTGCAAAGTCACTTAGTGTGAGGGCACCCTGGCACTAGCCAAGGTGACCCCCACATTGCTCAGGGCAAATTCCCTGGACTTTGTGAGTGCGGGGACACCATTACACAAATGCACTACATATAGGTCAATACCTATATGTAGCGTCACCATGGTAATTCCGAACATGGCCATGTAACATGTCTAGGATCATGGAATTGTCTCCCCAAAACCATTCTGGTATTGGGGGGACAATTTCATGCATCCCTGGGTCTCCAGCATAGAGCCCGGCTACTGCTAAACTAACTTTCCGGGGTTTTCTCTGCAGCTACCACTGCTGCCAACCCTCAGGCAGGTTTCTGCCCCACTGGGGCCCTGGCAGCCCAGTCCCAGGAAGGCAGAACAAAGGATTCCCTCTGAGAGAGGGTGCTACACCCTCTCCCTTTGGAAATAGGTGTGAAGGGCCTGAGAGGAGTAGCCTCTCCTGGCCTCTGGAAATGCTTTGAAGGGCACAGATGGTGCCCTTTTTGCATAAGCCAGACTACACCGGTTCAGGGATCCCCCCCGGCCGTACTCTGGCGTGAAACTGGACAAAGGAAAGGTGAGTGACCACTCCCCTGACCAGCACCTCCCAGGGAAGGTGCCCAGAGCTCCTCCAGTGTGTCCCAGACCTCTGCCATCTTGAATGCAGAGGTGTGAGGGCACAATGGACAGCTCTGAGTGGCCAGTGCCAGCAGGTGACGTCAGAGACCCCTCCTGATAATAGGTGCTTACCTTTCTCTGTAGCCAATCCTCCTCTGGGGGCTATTTAGGGTCTCTCCTGTGGGTATCTCACCAGATAACGAATGCAAGAGCTCACCAGAGTTCCTCTGCACTTCCCTATTCGACTTCTGCCAAGGATCGACCGCTGACTGCTCCAGGACGCCTGCAAAACCGCAACAAAGTAGCAAGAAGACTACCAGCAACATTGTAGCGCCTAATCCTGCCGGCTTTCTCAACTGTTTCCTGGTGGTGCATGCTCTGAGGGCTGTCTGCCTTCACCCTGCACTGGAAGCCAAGAAGAACTCTCCCGTGATCTATGGAATCTTCCCCCCTGCCAACGCAGGCACCAAACTTCTGCATCACCGGTCCTCTGAGTCCCCTCTCATCTTGACGAGCGTGGTCCCTGGAACACAGGAGCTGGGTCCAAGTGTCCCCGACAGTCCAGTGGCCCTTCTGTCCAAATTTGGTGGAGGTAAGTCCTTGCCTCCCCACTCCAGACAGTAATCCAGTGTACTGCATGAACTGCAGCTGCTAGGGCTTCTGTGTACTTTTGCAAGACTTCCTTTGTGCACAGCCTAGCCCAGGTCCCCAGCACTCCGTCCTGCATTGCCCAACTCGCCGAGTTGGTCTCCGACTTCGTGGGACTCCCTTTTGTTGTGCTGAGTCGACTGTCGTGTTCAGATCTGCTGAAAGCCTGTTCAGGTACTTCTGCGGGTGCTGCCTGCTTCTGCATGGGCTCTGTGTTGCTGAGCGCCCCCTCTGTCTCCTCCTCCAAGGGGCGACCTCCTGGTCCTTCCTGGGCCTTGGCTGCACCCAAAACCTTCAACCGCGACTCTTGCAGCTAGCAAGGCTTGTTTGCGGTCTTTCTGCATGGAAACAACTCTGCATCCTCCAGCACACTGTGGGACAGCTTCTGACCAAAGGAGAAGTTCCTGGCACCTTCCGTTGTTGCAGAATCTTTGGTTTCTTCCACCCGGAGGAATCCCTTTTGCACCTTCATCCGGGGTTTAGTGGGCTCCTGCTGCCCCCCGCCCCTACCCTGGACACTTGCGTCACTCTTGGACTTGTCCCTTTCCTTTGCAGGTCCTCAGGTCCAGGAATCCGTCTTCAGTGCTTTGCAGTCAGTTGTTGTCCTTGCAGAATCCCCTATCTCGACTTTACTGGCTTTCTGGGGTAGTAGGGTAACTTTACTCCTACTTTTCAGGGTCTTGGGGTGGGGTATCTTGGACACCCTTAGTGTTTTCCTAACTCCCAGCAACCCTCTACACACTACACTAGGCCTGGGGTCCATTCGTGGTTCGCATTCCACTTTTGGAGTATATGGTTTGTGTTGCCCCAGGCCTATTTTTCGCGATTGCATTCTTTTGTGTTGTACAGTGTCTGCACTACTTTTCTAACGGTTTACTTACCTGATTTGGTTTGTGTACATATAATTTGTGTATATTACTTACCTCCTAAGTGACGGTATCCTCTGAGATACTTTTGGCATATTGTCACTAAAATAAAGTACCTTTATTTTTAGTAACGCTGAGTATTGTCTTTTCTTATGATATAGTGCTAAGTGATACAAGTGGTATAGTAGGAGCTTTGCATGTCTCCTAGTTCAGCCTAAGCTGCTCTGCTATAGCAACCTCTATCAGCCTAAGCTGCTCGAACACCTCTAATCTACTAATAAGGGATAACTGGACCTGGCACAAGGTGTAAGTACCACAAGGTACCCGCTATAAGCCAAGCCAGCCTCCTACACTCCTTGACCTGGTTATGCCGCTGGTGATAATAAATGATATGGTGGAGGAGGCACACACTAATGATCTCCAGATAGACTTAAACCTGCTCAGAGGGTGGAGCCAAAGAGCTATGATTTGCCTCGGAAATGCAAATGCAAACCTAAATGCCGAGAGACGTAGACTTGTATTAATGAAGATTAACCCAAAGCTTACTGACCTTGAGGAAAAGGAGCCTTCAGAGAATCCCAAGGATCTTCTCCACAGCGAAGACATGATTAAATCTCTCAGCAAATATGTTGCGACATTCACTGCCCTTGACAAAGCACATCCAATATGCACAAAGTGTTTAGTGCAAGTGTTTTTGGACGACCCAGCAGAAGGAGACTTGCTTCTGGCTGTGGCTCCTAAAGGTCCCATATAACAAGCTACAGACATCCAGGAGGCTCAGACAAAGGCTATCAGGGCAGAATAGCTGCATCCTTTTGACTCCAAAGAGGACGTGTCCATCATGGAATGGGATATAGATCATGTGGACAAGGCTCATCAAGATACCAGGATGAGGACTATGATTTTACCACCTTCTTCCCTGGCAAGAGTGAGAGGACGACTCACTTTTTCTCAAGTCTGAGAATCAATTATGCAAGATCCTTGTGTCTTAGAAACCGTCAGAAGGTTTCAAAATATATTTTTGGAAAGAGACCCTTCAGACAGTTTCCCCAAGAGAGTTACTTTTATCCACTGTTCAACAGCAGATTGTAGAAGAAGAGGTAAAGACCTTATTACAAAAGGGAGCCATTCTGCAGGTCTCTTTAAAGCAAAGGGTATTTGCAATTATGCTGTTCCTTGTGAAAAAAGGACAAAGGGTGAAGACCCATGATAAACCTAAGAGAGCTGAACAAGTCCCTTGTCTACAGGCACCGCAAGATGGAGGGAATCCATCTTTTAAGGGATGTTTAACTAAAGGGGTAATTGGTTAGTGAAGTTAGATCTGAAAGATGCCTACTTTACCATTACCTTGGCCAGGACGTATCAACCTTACTTTCAATTCACCTGGCAGGGTCGACTCCGTCCATTCCAAGCACTTCAGTTTGGCCTTTCGTCAACTCCATGGTGTTTTACCAACGTAATGAGAGCAGTAGCGTCGTACCTCTAGGAGAAAGGAATTTGAATGATCGTTTATTTGGATGACATCTTTATGCCCCCATGCAGAACACATATTTTGAAAGACCTGAGCATAGTTATCTCTCTCTTGGCTAGTTTGGGCCTCATAGTAAAGAAAGAGAAATCTGTTCCTACTCCATCCATCCACATACCCACGGTTCTTGGGATTCACAATAAATACTGTACAAGTGGTTCTTTTATTATCCTTAAAGAAGATTGCCAAAATTCGCAAAGGGATACGATATGCTCTCAAACAAGAGTTCTTAACTCTGAGGGAACTAGTCAGACTGCTAGGTCTTTTTTCATCCTCTATTCAAGCAGTCATTCCAGGCACCTTATTTTATCAGGCTTTGTAGAGAATAAAAACAAAGGCCCTTTGAGGAGGATTGTGGTATGAAGACAAAGTGATTTTAGATGGGGAAGCAAGGTCTGAGTTATCTTGGTTGTGGAACTTGGATACCTGGAATGGTAGAGAGATCTTTGGCTTTTGTCCAGATTTTGTCCTAGCGTCGGATGTGAGCTTAGCCAGTTGGGGTGCACGCTTAGGTTCTCAGGAAACTGGTAGCTTGTGTTCTCACGCGGAGACGCTGCATCACATAAACTATTTGGAATCTGCAGCAGGACTCTACTTTTAAACAGTGTTATCTGATACATACTTCTAGTTGCAGATTCCTTACCTAAGAATTTCCCACAGGCATCAGACTGAATCCAGAGACTTTTCTTCGAGCAGTAACTGTGAGTGCCATCAGGTGGTGTCGGTGGACTGTGAATGCGTCGTTGCCGTCGTGGTTGCTGTGATGACATTGTGGTCATACATAGGCGCAACCCTGGCACGCGGACGTCAGTTCTTTTCTTTCCATGCCGTGAGCATATCCAGACAGGAGCTACCCTTAGTAATTTTTTGAGTAGCTTCGATTGGTTTTTTTTTTTGTCACTATTTTTAACTTTTTTGTGTGTCAAAGGATTTCACACACAACCTGGTTCAAACGTGTAACTCCTGTCACCGAATTATGTTGTTGACCGATCCGCACCTCGTGTGTTTGGGGTGTCTGGAGCGCGACCACAACCCAAAGTCATGCTTTGAGTGCTAGGCCATGAACCTCAAGGCTTTGAGGGAGCGGTCCCTGAAGGTCATCGAGGCCCGGCGCTTGACTCCGCATCGCTCCCGGTTTTGTTCAAGAGGAAGTTCACGAGACCGCTTGCGGAGTTACCACCACTCTTCGTCGTCCCATTCTAAATCTTCGTGACTCTTGGGTCAAGAAGTCGCAGAAGGCCAAATGTTCTTTGACTTCGCCACGTTGCTCGACTGATGTGACGTGAGAAAAGTGCTGACGCTCTAGGCCTCTGTCCGCAGAGCCTACTTCTGGGTCTGCTCCATGCCTCCCCGAGTTCCTGGGAGCTGGAGCCACCCCTGCCCAGCTGAAGGAGTTTTATGAGGCCATGTGCCTCATCTTTGGGCAGACCGACTTCCCTGTGGGTCCTTTAGGGCCTGGGGTGTCGGACTGGGGACCCTCGGGTTCTGTGCCTGCGGCTTCGACTCTGGATCTGTTGTCAGACATGTGCTGAAGCCGGTTGTGACAACACAACCTTCACCGGCAAGTGCATTGTTGCTCCCGACACCAGTTGGGCCCACAATCGGCGTCGACCCAGTCCTCCTCCCCGACAACCCAGAGCAGGAGCGGCATCGCTCGACCCGGGATCCAACTTCGATGGAGACTTCTCACCCCATGTTGGATTCTGACCCTTTTTATTATGGTTACAAACATAGGGAGGGATTGGACGGGACTTTGGAATACCAGCTAGGCAACCCTGACTTGCACTGGGCAAAGGAATTGGGTGGGGCTAGTGGTCTGGACACTTCTTTAGGTGCTGGCATGCTTTCGCCTCCTTCCATGGTGGTGAGTAGGGTGGCTAAGTACTTGGCCTTGAGCTTCCTTCTGTTGCAGCCAGGATTAACCTCCTGACAGAGGTACTTCAGCCTGGGACTTCCACTTTGGAGCCTCTCCATCCATTTAATGAAGCCCTCACCAATGTCTTTATGGGTACTTGGTCCAGACTCGGCACAGGGGCTCCTGTGAGTAGGATAACCGCCTATCGCCATAAGCCCCCCCGAACCACCCTAAATTCCTGTCCCAGCTTCCCACACCAGAGAGGCTTGTCATCCATGCTTCTTCCTCTCACTCATTCTTCCCTGGTCCCCCAGATAGGGAGTTAAAAAGACTGGCTCAAGTTGGGTAAAAAATGTGTTCTTCCTCCAGTCTGGCATTGCGGTCTGTGAACACTGCATGCCTTTTAGGCTGCTATACCCATTCATTGTGAGATACAGTTGTGCAGGTATTGCTGCAGTCCCAGGGGAGGCCGGACCATAATCTCCCAAATTGTTGCTGATGGGAGGGATGCTGTTAAGTTCACAATTTGTTGTGGACTGGACACGACCGATTCACGGGGCAGATCGGTTGCATCGATGGTGATCTTGAGGCACCACACCTGGTTGAGGACATCTGGTTTTAAGGGAATGTCCAACAGTCTCTCATGCCCTTCGATGGCATCTGTCTCTTTGGAGACAAAGTGGACCCGGTGCTCGAGAGGTTCAGTGAGTCCCAGGCTATGGCTAGGTCCCCTGGGCTCGCGGCTGCCCCTCACCCAACACATTCCTCTTTCCGCCTCTTTGATTGCCTAGTACTTTGAACCCCCCCTCCAATTGGCATACTGGTGCCCCTTTATACGTCCCTAGTATATGGGTTAGGAAAGCGCCCTTGTTGGCATGGTTACCCCCTCTCCCCCACCACTTTTTGACTGATATTGATGTGACTTTGAACCAAGGTGGCAAGGCCCAGAACAGGTGCTCCTTGCAACAAGGACAGCAGTTCGAGTGACGAACCGAAAGAATTGGGTCCATAGTACTCAGTGCAAGAGAGTGCTACCTACCTTGGTGGAACCTGCTGTGCTGACCGATCATCAAGAGATTTTGACTACGGAGAAAGGCCGTGCTATATCATCTGACGAATCTGCAGAGGTCTTCCCGGACCATACGACTTCTGGAGTGTCACATTGACTGAATGTGTGCTAGTATCATGCTAACCAGGCCCCAGCACCAGTGTTCTTTCCCAAAACCTGTATGAATGTTTCCACATTTGGCACACCTTGGCACACACATAAGTCCCTTGTAAAAGGTACCCATGGTAACGAGGGCCCTGTGGGCAGGGAAGGTCCCCAAGGGCTGCAGCATGTATTGTGCCACCCTGGGGGACACCTCACTAAGCACATGCACACTGCCACTGAAGCTTGTGTGTGGTAGTGGGGAGAAAAAGACAAAGTCGACATGGCACCCCTCTCAGGGTGCCATGCCCACAAACCACTGCCTGTGGCATAGGTAAGTCACCCCTCTAGCAGACCTTACAGCCCTAAGGCAGGGTGCACTATTCCACAGGTGAGGACATAGCTGCATGAACAAAATGCCCCTATAGCGCCTAAGTCCATTCTTAGACATTGTAAGTGCATTGTGGCCATGTTAAGTATGTGGTCTTGGAGTTTGTCATTACGAAGTCCACAGCTTCTTAATGGCTTCACTGAATACAGGGAATTCTGATGGATACAACTACCTGTGGATTCCTCACCTGATGAATACTCCCATGGCGCCAGCATTTGACGGAAATCTTCTTACTAGTCTCTGCACGTCGACGAGGACGTCACTCTAGCCCACGCGACGCCGTCTGACGTCATACAGGCAATAAGAAGTCCGTGCCGATGACAGTTCCCTTTTTTCCGTGCATTCGAAACGGTTATCTTCGAGGGAGTTACTGTTACCTTCGTGGTTACAGTGTATTATCTGCTGCGTAGTCTTCTCTGCGGTAACAATGTCTCAGAGGAAGTCGGGTTTCAAGCCCTGTCGAGAGTGTGGGGGCAAGATGTCAGTTACAGATCCTCACTTCGACTGTCTATGGTGTTTGAGCTCCGACCACGACGTCTCGACTTGCGATTCATGTCAACACATGAATCCGAAGGCCCTCAAAGAGCGCGAGGCCAAGTTATTCATGGCAAAGTCAAAGAAGAAGGAGAAACATCATAAGAAGTCTTCTTCGCCAAGGTCTCACCGGCGTCATCGAGACTCCCGGCGCCGTAGAGACTCACGACGCCACTCCAGCAAGGAGTCTCGTTCGAGGTCACCTTCGGCTCGGCGTCGGAGGACTTGGGAGGTCAGCCCCACGGTCACGCCGCATCCATCGACGCCGTTGCCCTCTCCGGCGTCACCGACTTCACCTGGTCAGGCGTCAGTGATTGAGGTGGTGCAGCCTCTTGTGTTTTCTCCGGCGTCGCAGACGTCGAGGCCGGCGTCGGGGTCGCCCTCGATCCAGGCACCCCAGTATCCGGCTTTTCCCACTCCTGGAGCCGATAGTACCGCGTTTCTTAATGCGATGTATACCATCTTTCAGCAGATGGCTCCAGGAGCTGCTCCGGCTGGTCCTTCGGGGCCCTTGGCCTTTTCGTTGGGTGATCCTGCGCCTCTTCGGCCGGCACCCTTTATGCCCTTTCTCCCTTTTGGGAATGTGGGCTCGGCGCCGGTGCCGGCGTCGGTGGCCGCTCCGGTGGCTTCGGATGTTTCGGCCCCGGAGGTTGCCCCTCCGTCGAAGTCAGGATTTGGCCCTGTGACTCCGGTTGGTCCATCGGCTCCTGCCTTGGCGCCGAAGCTGCCTGTGGCGCCGGACGCGGCGTCAGATGCTTCTGGAGATCGGCGCCGTTCTTCGACGTCGGCGGAGGCCATGTCGACTCCGCGTATCGAGGAGAGACTTCATTCGAGGAGGCGTGCTCTCCGTCTTTTAGAAGAGCAAGAGTACCAGCGAGTCCTAGAGGAGGGAGAGATTGAGGACTCTGGAGACGGACTGCATGGTCTGGATACAGCCAGTGGGCTGGACACTTCCCCTGAGTGGGACCTTTCATCTCCAGGGGAATATACGGAGGAGGCTGCTTCCTTTCATGCTGTGGTGAGGAAGGCAGCGAGCTTTTTGGACCTGCCTTTGCCGGTGGCAGAGGCAAAGCAGAATTTGCTGACAGAGGTATTGCATCCGGCCTCTGCTGCAGCTGAGCCTCTCTTGCCATTTAATGAGGCTTTGCTGGATCCGGTGTTGGAGGTGTGGAAGAAGCCGGTGTCTTCCTCGGCCGTTCATAGGGCTGTGGCCAGGAGGTATCGAGCTGCACCATCTGACCCTGGCTTTCTCTCTAGACACCCTACGCCGGAGAGCTTGGTGGTGCAAGCCTCCTGTTCCTCAAAGTCAGCGCCTGGTTCCTTCCCGACGGTGCCTGGAGACAGAGACTCCAAGAAACTGGATGCGCAGTCCAAGAAAATATTTTCGTCATGCAGTTTGGCGTTGAAGGCTACCAACGCCACGTGCATTCTGGGGAGGTACATCCATGCGCTGATGGATGATATTTCGTCTTCATTCACGGAGCTTCCCCAGGGTCTTTTGGATGTGGTCTCGGACGCCCAGGCTGCCGCGACCCAGATTATCCAGTCTGGGCTGGACACGACCGACTCGGTGGCCAGGGCGATGGGCACGGCTGTGGTGGCAAGAAGACAGGCCTGGCTCCGAAACTCAGGGTTCTCTGCGGATGTGCAGTCGACCCTGCTGGACCTCCCGTTTGATGGGGACAGACTGTTTGGAGCCAAGGCAGATTCAGCCTTGGAACGATTTAAGGAGAGCAGAGCCACAGCCAAATCGTTAGGACTGCAAGCTCCTTCTTCCTCTGCCTCTTCTAGAATTTTCAGGAGGTTTCGGGGATTTGGGCGTGGCTCTTATTCCTCTTCCTTTCGGGGGAGGTTCCAGCAACCCGCCTCTTCCCTCCCCTATAGGTCATTTAGAGGGAGGGGGAGGGGTGGGGTCCGTACCAGAGGAGCCTCTCAACAGCACTCTGCCTCTTCCTCGTCCTCTGGAGGGGTGCAGCAGGGGAAGCAGCCTTAGGCTTCCACCGTTTCCCACTCACTCCTCTCCTGTAGGGGGAAGATTACAGCGTTTTCTCCACAAGTGGAAGTCTATCACAACGGACACTTGGGTTCTCGGCATTGTGGGAAAAGGCTACGCCCTTCCCTTTCGGGAGTTTCCGCCCCTCATCCCGCCCCGCCCATCTTATTGTTCAGAAGAACACCTCCTGTTGCTAGAACAGGAGGTTCAAGTCCTCCTTTCAAAGGGCGCGGTAGAGTTGGTCCCAGAGCAGGAAAAGGGTCGAGGTTGTTACTCAAGATACTTCCTGATTCCCAAAAAGGATGGTCAGTTGAGACCAATCCTGGATCTGAGGATCTTGAATTGGTTCCTCAAACAGGAAAAGTTCAAGATGCTGACCCTAGCACAGGTGCTTTTGGCGTTGAACAAGGAAGATTGGATGGTGTCTGTCGACTTGCAGGATGCTTACTTTCATATCCCGATACTCAAGTCGCACAGGAAGTATCTCCGGTTTGTGGTAGGGTCGCAGCACTATCAGTTTGCGGTCCTCCCGTTTGGTCTTACTTCAGCACCTCGAGTCTTCACAAAGGTGATGTCAGTGGTTGCGGCGGAGCTCAGAAGGAGGGGGATAGCAGTATTCCCTTACTTGGACGACTGGTTGATCAAAGCCAAGTCCCCGGAGCTTGTGTCGCATCATCTGCAGTCAACAACCCAGTTGTTGTTCGACCTGGGCTTTTCGGTGAACGTGCCCAAATCTCACCTGGAGCCCTCTCAGCGCCTCCTGTTCATAGGGGCAGTACTGGATACAACATTGAGTCGAGCCTTTCCTCCGCCTCAGCGGATTCAAGATATTCAGGAATTGGTTCCAATGTTTCGAAATGGAGCGGTAGTTCCAGTCCTCAAGGTCCTTCGTCTGCTCGGTCTGTTCGCCTCCTGCATTCTGTTGGTCACGCATGCTCGCTGGCACATGAGGGCTCTTCAGTGGTGCCTCCGAAGGCAGTGGTCTCAACACAAGGGAGATTTAGAAGGTACTGTCAAGATCTCCAGAGATGCTGCTGTGGAATTGAAGTGGGGGATTGCGGGCAACAATCTTTCACAGGGGAAGCCGTTCGCGCAGTCGCCACCAGTGGCCACGGTAATAACGGATGCCTCCACCCTAGGATGGGGAGCTCATCTGGGGGATCTGGAGATCAAAGGGCTTTGGTCTCCAGAGGAACAGGTGTTTCATATCAATCTGTTGGAGTTACGGGCTGTACGTTTGGCTCTCAAGGCCTTCCTCCCATCCCTTCGTGGTCAGTCGGTACAGGTCCTGACGGACAATACTACCACGATGTGGTACATAAACAAACAGGGAGGAGTAGGGTCGTACCTTCTCTGCAGAGAAGCTCTTCGGCTATGGTCCTGGGCAAAGGACCATCAGATTTGCTTGGTGGCAAATCATCTGGCCGGGGTCTTGAATGTACGTGCGGACAGTCTCAGTCGCCAATTCTCGGCAGACCTCGAGTGGCGTCTCCATCCAGATCAAGTCTGTTTAATCTTCCAGATGTGGGGGTTTCCTCGGATAGATCTGTTTGCCACTCGGGAGAACGCGCATTGCCCGTTATTCTGCAGCCTCCAGTATCCGATGCAGGGAGCGTTGGGGGACGCGTTTCAGATAACCTGGTGCGACCAGTTGCTTTACGCGTTTCCCCCCATACCCTTGATTCCTCGAGTGTTGAGGAAAATTCGCCAAGACCGGGCCCAAGTCATCTTAATAGCTCCGGATTGGCCAAGGAGGGTATGGTACTCCGACCTTCTCCAACTCTCACTGTGCCCTCCGCTCCGTCTCCCTCTCAGGGCAGACCTCCTCTCGCAGTCGCAGGGGCAGGTTTTACACCCCAACCTCCAGAGTCTGCACCTACATGCTTGGAGATTGAACGGGGCAACCTGAGTTCCTTCTCTCTCCCGCCTGATGTAGTGGATGTTATCTTAGCGGCCAGGCGACACTCCACTAAATCTATCTACGCTAATAGGTGGTCTAAATTTGTTATGTGGTGTGGAGAGAGACAGATTGATCCCTTACATGCTCATCTGTCACATGTTTTGTCTTTTGCACTGTCTCTAGCGCAGAAAGGTTGTGCAGTAGCTACCATTAAGGGTTATTTGTCGGCCTTGTTAGCCTTCATTTGTCTTCCAGACCAACCATCGTTATTTAAATCCCCTATTGTTCTCAGATTCTTGAAAGGTCTTCTGAATCAATATCCTCCAAAACCATTCGTTATGCCTCAATGGGATTTGTCCTTGGTCCTGACTTTCCTTATGGGGTCCCCTTTTGAGCCTATGCATTCTTGCCCCTTAAGGTATTTGGTTATTAAAACAGTATTCCTGGTAGCTATAACATCTGCAAGGAGAGTGAGTGAGTTGCAGGCCTTATCGGTTAAACCCCCTTATATAACGTTTTATGGGGATAAGGTGGTGTTGAGGACCAAGGCTGCTTTCCTTCCGAAGGTTGTTTCACCCTTCCATTTGGCTCAGACAATCACTTTGTCCACGTTTTATCCTCCGCCTCATCCTTCAAAGGAGGAAGAAAGACTACATCGCCTGGACCCAAAAAGGGCGTTGAGCTTCTATATCGACAGAATGAAGGATATCAGGCTGGAGGATCAGCTGTTTGTCGGATACGTGGGCAAGAGGAGAGGAAAGGCAGTCCACAAGAGAACACTCTCCAGGTGGGTTGTTCTTTGCATTAAAATCTGTTACTCTTTGGCAAAGAAGGATCCACCTGAGGGCATTAGAGCTCACTCCACCAGAGCTAAGTCGGCCTCTTCGGCCTTGGCCAGGGGTGTTCCTGTGGTTGACATCTGCAAGGCCGCAACTTGGTCGTCCCTTCACACTTTTGTGAAACATTACTGTTTGGACTCTGAGGTCAGAAGGGACGGTCATTTTGCACGGTCAGTGCTGCAGGATTTCTTGGTTTGACCATTTAGGCACCCACCGCCGGGCGTGGTACTGCTTTGGGACTCTATTCATCAGGTGAGGAATCCACAGGTAGTTGTATCCATCAGAAGAACGAGTTACTTACCTTCGGTAACGACTTTTCTGGTGGATACATTAGCTACCTGTGGATTCCTCACGGTCCCACCCGCCTCCCCGTTGCCTTTTTGGTCTCTCCAAGCAATCCTTGAGTGTGCTCCTTTTGGTCTTCAAAGTTGCAATACATTTTGCATGTATGATATTTGTATATATGTGTATATTTATATATAAATCTATATATATATTGGGTATATACATGATTCGTATGTATAAATATATTTATTTGTTTAAAAAAAAAAAAAAAAAAAGGTTATATTAAATCTACAGCTATTTTATTGCAATGTTGTGTGATTTACAATATTAAGAGATGTTGCTTTGCTCTTTCATTGCATTGGGTTATTATTATTCTTCTCATGCACGTAAAAAATGTTGGTACTGTCATCGGCACGTCGGCGAGGACTTCTTATTGCCTGTATGACGTCAGACGGCGTCGCGTGGGCTAGAGTGACGTCCTCGTCGACGTGCAGAGACTAGTAAGAAGATTTCCGTCAAATGCTGGCGCCATGGGAGTATTCATCAGGTGAGGAATCCACAGGTAGCTAATGTATCCACCAGAAAAGTCGTTACCGAAGGTAAGTAACTCGTTCGTTTGGTATCAAACTTCTCAGCACAATAAACTCACACTGATGCCAGTGTGGGATTTATTGAACAGTGCACCCAGAGGGCATTTCTAAGCAGACGGCCACCCTCCTTGTCTAGCCTGTGGTTTCCTGGAACCGACCACCTTGGACTTCACCTGCAGCATCTTTGTGGCCCCGGAGTCCCTATATAGGAAAGCATTAGGAGACCGACTCTGTTTGTACCCTGCACCCAGCCGCCCCTGTGCCGCTGAGGGTGTGTGTTTGGTGCTGACCTGTGGCCCCCTCCGCCCGCGGTGCTCTTCTAAACCCCCCAGGTCTGCCCTCTGAAGACGCGGATACTTACCTGCAAGCAAGCCGTATTCAGAGTGCCCCCAATCTCCCTAGGAGCCCATGTTAAATTTACCTTATCTTTCACGTCTGCACCCGGCCGGTCCTGTGTTGTTGCTGGTGGATGTTTGGGTTTAACTTGAACGCTAATCTGTGGACTTCCTAAGCCCTGGAGACTGGAACTGTGAGTCTTGTACTTACCTGCAAATCGTACTAACTTTTCTTCCCCCAGGAACTGTTTCTGAAAATTAAACTGTCAACTTTTAAAACAGATTGCCATTTCTTCGAGAACTGCACAACTTGCCAATTCTAATCAAAGTGGTATTGATACGTATGTGGAATACTTATTTATATTGTGGTTCAAGAAATAAATTAACAAAGTATATTTTTTCTATATTAGAACCATTGGTCTGGAGTTAGTCATTGAGTGTGTGCTTCCCTTATTGTCTGTGTGTGTACAACAAATACTTTGCATTACCCTCTGGTAAGCCTAACTGCCCGACCGCATTACCACAAAAGAGAGCATTAGTATTATCTACTTTAACCTCTGTGAAGCCCTGGGGAAATCTGTGCACACCACATCTCATTTTGTTATAGTATATACAGAGCCAGCTTCCTACATATGGTACTTAGGTGCCCAGGGCATTGGGTCACCAGGGGTTCCCCATGGGTGCAGCATGTATTGTGCCACCCTTGTGAGCCCATGCAAAATGTGTCTGCAGGCCTGCTATTGCAGCCTGTGTGAAAAGATGCATGCACTCTTTCACCACAGTTCACTGCACCAGGTCACTGTAAATTACCCTCTATGGTAGGCCCTCCTATCCCTCAGGGGATGGTGCTGGTTTCTGTGTGTTAGGGCACCCTTGCATGAGCAAAGGTGACCCTGCGAACTCCAGTTCCATTACACTGGACTTCGTAAGTGCGAGGAAGCCATTTTACCCTTGTACGGGACACAGGTCACCAACTGTGCTCCAGCTACATAATGGTAACTCAGAACCTGGGCATGTTTGGTATCAAACATGTCGGAATCATACCCTAATACTGTTCCAGTATTGGTTGTGTGATTCCATGCACTCTTGGGGCTCCCTAGAAGTCCCCCAGTATTGCTCCTGTCAGTCTTCTGGGGTTTTCTGGGCAGTCTGCGCAACTGCCACCCCTCAGACAGGTTTCTGCCCTCTTGCTGCTTGATCAGCTTTGGAAATAGGTGTTACATGGTTTGGAAGGGGTAGCCCCCCTTAAGCCACTGGTTTGTTTAGAAGGGCACATTTGATGCCCTCCTTGCACAATCCGGTTTGCACCAGTCCAGGGACCCTCGGTCCCTGCTATGGTGAAAAACTGGACAAAGGAAAGGGGAGTGACTACTCCCCTGTCCATCACCACCCTAGGGGTGGTGCCCAGAGCTCCTACAAGTGGCCACTTGATTCTGCCATCTTGAAACCAAAATGTGCAGAGGCCCCTGGAAGCATCTGAGTGGCCTGGTCAGGCAGGTGACATCACTGCCCCTTCCTGATACGTGATCACCTTACTAGGTGTCCAAACCCCCTTTTAGGGCTATTTATGGACTCCCTCAAGGATGGGTCCCCAGATTCGACGTGCATAACTCCACCAGGACTCCTCTGCATCGTTTACCTTGTCTTCTGGCCACTGGAACCAGAACCAACAAGCTGCAACCCCGGTGACAACTTTGCTTTGCAACATTGTTTCTTCGGCCCCTTCCAGCAACTGCTACTTTTTCTCTGCTGTGCATCCTCTGAGGGTGGCGAGACTTCAGCCTGCACCAAGAAGCTATAAGGAATCAGTAAAAGAGTAAAAGAGTCACTCCCCATCCATCTGCAGGCACTAACTGGAACAACGACTGGCTGTGTGGATCTCCTCTCCTCTGCAATCACAGGTGATGGTCTGGAGTGGTCCCCTTGCTCCATTCTACCAGCTGTCCAACTTGGGAGATGGTAAGCTCTTGCCTCACTTCGCAGGACAGTAACCCTGTGCACGGCGACTCTTGCAGCTGTCAGGCTTGTTTGCTCTTGCTCCAAGGGATCTTCAGGCTCCGTGTAGCCCCGGTCCACAGCAATACATCCTGCCAAGCAGTCTTCGCTCTACTGCTTCAGCGACGTGTGACTTCTCTTCAGACGTGCTTAATACACCTCTCTGCAACTTACTGTTCCTGCTGCCAGTGGGTTGCCTGTGTGGGCTACGACTGCTTCTGTTGGCTCTCCCGGCTGCTGAGGGTCACCTTTGACTCCCCTCCCTGGCTCGAATCCCCTGGGCCTTGCTGGTCCTCCTCAGCCTTCCAACTCTTCTTTTGCTCCTCTTGCATTAGCTAAGGCTTGATGGTGGTTCTCCTGCACCACTGACCATCTGCGATCATACATGAACGTGGAACACCATCAGCACCACTCCAAGGACTCTTCTTCAGCTCCTAGGTGCCACAGTTGTTATTCTTCTCCCCTCGTCGACCTGGTTCTGCATTCACAGAAGGGTGAGTAGTTGCTCTTGCGCCCACTGGACACTCCATCATGGACTGGACTGCTTTTGAAGATCCTCTTCTCCTGGAATCCACCTTTGGTTCCTCTTTGTCTGGTCCTGTTCTTGCACAGTCCTTTTTCCAAGTCCTCCTGTTGACCCTTGGGAAAACTAGGCACTTACCTCTGCTCTCCTGGTCGCTGGGGTCACTCAGGTACTCACCTATTGGGGTTCCTAGTCCTTCCAGCTCCCCTCTAACAACTCCACATCCTTGGGTGGACGATTGTATCTTGCTTTCTACTTTCTTAGTGTATGGTTTGGCCTTCCCCTGGGGCTCTTGATAATTTTACTAAGTATTGCCAATGCATGTTTTTTCTTTGCTATTTACTGATTGCTATTTTGTATATAATTAGTGTGTACTTACCTCCAGTTGGGGGGAACTGCCTATACGTATTCTAGTGCTGTGTTACTATAATAAGTTACCTTTATTTCTGTAACACTGTGGGGTTCTTATATGTGTGATATTTTGCTGGGTGACTGTAGTGGTATTGCATAAGCTCTGCATGTCTCCTAGATAAGTCTTGGCTGCTCATCCACAACTACCTCTAGAGAGTACTGGCTTCCTAGACACTGCCTACACTTAATTAATAGAACATCCCTGGACCTGGTATAAGGTGATGACGCCATAGGTGCTCACCACACCAGGCCAGCCTCCTACAGCATATGTGGGCTCTGCTGTGGGACAGGAAGTTCCACTGGGTGCAGCATCAGGGTGATCTCTGACATGGCCAGATCTCGGAGGGAACTGCAAAAGACCTGTAGTAATGGCTTTGGAATCGAGATTGGGTGAACAGCAGATCCCTCTCCTTTCCCCAACCAGATCTTACAGTAGTGACAGATGCGTCACTTCTGGGATGGCGTGGCCACATGAGAGAGGTGGAGATGGAGGTCTCTGGTCTCCAGCTGAGTCCGGACTCCACATCAGTCTCTTGGAGCTACAGGCCATCAAGCTTGCATTGAAAGCATTTATTGCCTCTCTAAAAGGGAAAGTGGGCCAAATGTTTATGGACAACACTACCACCATGTGGTACTGCAAAAAGCAGAGCGGAGTAGGGTCCTGGGCTCTGGGCCTCTGACCGTGGCTGGAACGTCAGGGTATAACCCTGGTGGTTCAACATCTGGCAGGATCTCGAATAGTGTCTCCATCCGGAGGTGGCACAAGGCCTCTTTCAGCAGTGGGGCGAGCCTTGGTTAGATTGGTTCGCCTGCGTAGAAAACGCGCTATGTCAACTGTTTTGCGCATTGGAGTTTCCAAGGCAGCACTCACTCTGCGACGCTTTTCATCTCCAGTGGAACTCAGGTCTCCTTTACGCCTATACCACTTCTGTCTAGAGTTCTGAAGAAGATCTAGAATGACCGGGCCCAAGTAATCCTTGTGGCTCCAGACTGGGCATGAAGAATATGGTATCCAGAGCTACTGAGCCTGGCTACAGATCCTCTGATCCTTCAGGAGGATCTTCTGTCGCAGCAGCAGGGTACGGTTCTCCACCCGAACCTGTCCAGTCAGCGCCTTCTTGCATGGACATACAGCGGCAGCAGTTGACAGCTTTCAACCTTTTGCCCAAAGTCTATGATGTTATTCTGCCAGCCGGGCGTCCCTCCACCAAAAAGGTATATGCCTGTCGTTGACATAAATTTGTGGCATGGTGTACCAACAAGTCTGTTGATCCCCTTTCTGCACCTCTCTCTGAGGTTATCTTGTTCATTCTTTCTTTGGCCCAGCAGGGCTCTGCTTTGGGCACCCTTAAAGGTTACTTATCAGCCATTTCATCCTTTCTTAGATTGGCAGACCAACCTTCCTTATTCAAGGCTCCCATCGTTTGAAGGTTCCCTAAGGGACTCACCCATTTGTTTCCCCCGACCCTGTTCCTTATGCCCATATTGCCATCACCTCTGCGCGCAGATTAAGTGAGTTTCAAGCTCTTTCTTCCAAGACACTATTTGTGTCTGTCCACCCTGACAAAGTAGTGTTATGTACAAGGGCGTCCTCCCTTCCAAAGGTGTTATGCCTTTTCATGTAGGCCAATCCATCAATTTGCCTGCTTTTTACCCCCACATCCCTCTGCCTACTTTTTACCCCCACATCCTTCTGATGAAGAGTAGAGACTCCACCTTCTGGATCCAAAAAGAGCGTTGGAATTCTACCTCAATCGTACTAAAGATTTCCGGGTGGACGATCAACTCTTTGTTGGATATGTGGGTGCGAAGAAAGGGAAGGCGGAGTAGAAATGTACCAACCCACGATGGGTACTGCTCTGCATCAAAATGTGCTATGCTTTGGAAAAGAAGCAAACCCCTGATGGTTTGCATACTTACTGCACCAGAGCAACTGTTGCCTCCACAGCGTTAGTGCTTAGTTCCTGTCCTGAGTATCTGTCAGGCAGCAAAGTGGGCATCCCTGCACACGTTCACTAAACATTACTGACTGGACGGTTACGTCAGCAGAGATGGCTACTTTGGCCATTGGGTCCTGTAGGACTATCTAGTATAATCTTGGTTCTCCCTCCCCATCCCCCCAAAGAATGGTATTCCTTGGGTATCTATTCTAAGGTAAGAAACCTGAAGTACAAGTCTCCATCAGATGAACAAGTTCTTACCTTCGGTAATGATTTTTCTGATGGCTACAACTACCTGTGGATTCCTCACCTCAAGAATTTTCCCCTACGCGCCAGCTTCGATGGAAATTTTCTTCCAGCTCTGCACGTCGACGATGACGTCACAATTGCCTGACTCCACGCGACGCCGTATGATGTCATCCAGACAATAAGAAGCCCTCGTCGACGTGCAGACGTCAGTTCCCTTTTTTCCGTCCCTTCAAGTAACGTTTTTTCTTCGAGGCTACCAGGGAGCTACAGTTTCACTCCGGTGTAACTAGTCACAACCAAGGAAGTCGGGTTTTAAACCCTGTAAACAGTGTGGGGGTCGAATGTCAGTCACTGACCCCCATGAAATTTGCTTATGGTGCCTTTCCGACCATGAGGTCGAGTCATGCAGCTCATGCCAACGCATGAATCCTAAGGCCCTTAAGGAACGAGAGGCAAAATCGTTTCTTGCCCGTTCTAAGAGGAGGAAGGAGAGGCATCATCGGAGGGAGTCTTCTTCGTGATCTTCGAAGACTTATCAGTGCCATGGGGACTCTCAGCGTCGTCATGAATCGCAGCGCCGATCAAGCAGGGAACGTTCCCGTTCAAGATCGCCATCAGCTTGGCGCCGGCCAACGTGGGAGATCAGCCCGACTGTCACGCCTCCACCTCCCAAACGACTCCGGCTTCTCCGACATCTCCACTGCCGGTATTTGAGGTCGAACTACATCAGGAGCCGAGGGCTTCTCCGGAGAAGGAGATGCCAGGACCATCATCGGCTTCCCCTCTGGCGCTGGTTCCTCAAACTTATCCGGCTTTCCCAGCGCCGGGCACGGACCCGCTGCATTTTTTAATGCTATGTTTAATATTTTTGCCACCATGGCGCCTGGTGGAGGGCATGCGGGTCCGACAGGTCCTTTGGCCTTTAACTTGGGTGCTTCGGCTCCTTACAAGCCGACACCCTATATGCCCTTTCTTCCTTCTGGAACTGCTTCGGCGCCGATACCCTTGACGTCGCCCAGAAGGCCGGTGATGCCAATGACGTCCGCTGTTCTGGCACCGATGGATTCGCCATGGATCCAGTCGACAGTGAAGTTGCCTATGGCGCCGGAGGGTCCTGTGTCGGATGGCTCTGAGGAGCGGCGCCGTCAAAGATCTTCGGCGTCGGCCGACGCCTTATCGACACCGGGGCTCGAGTCCAGGCTCCGATCCAGGAGATTGGCTTTACGGCTGCTGCAAGAAGAGGAGTATGACAGGCAGCATTTAGAGGAAGGTGAGATTGTGGAGCCTTCAGGGGACCTGCATGGCTTATTTACAGCAAATGGCCTGGACACTTCCCCGGAATGGGACCTGGCCTCCTCGGGGGAGTATACGGAGGAGGCTGCTTCATTTCATGCTTTGGTGAGGAAGGCAGAAGACTTTTTGGACCTTCCACTTCCTGCTGAGGAGGTGAAGACAAACCTCCTGACCGAAGTGCTGCATCCAGCGTCGGCGGTGGCAGAGCCTCTTTTGCCTTTCAATGAGGCTGTTTTGGACCCTATTAAGGACATCTAGAAAAAAGCAAGTGACTTCGGCGGCCGTCAACAGGGCGGTAGCGAGACGCTATCGTGTGGCACCAGGTGATCCAGACTTTCTCACCAAGCATCCAACTCCGGAGAGTTTAGTTGTCCAAGCATCGTGCTCCTCCAGTTCTGCTCCTGGTTCGTTCCCCGGGGCCACTGCGGACAGGGAGTCTAAGAAGATGGACAGGCAGTGAAAAATACCTTTTCTTCTTGTAGCATGGCATTAAAGTCTACCAATGCGACTTGCATTTTGGGGCGTTATATTCATGCCCTTATGGATGAGGCTAAGGGACACCCTGGTTTGTCACAGGAGGTGTTGAACCTGTTTTCGGATGCTCAGGCGGATTCGGTGGCAAGAGCTATGGGCACATCCATAGCGACCAGATGGCAGGCCTGGCTGCGTTTGTCAGGGTTCTCCCCAAATGTACAGACCACTCTCCTGGACCTGCCATTTGATGGAGATAAACGTTTTGGGGCAAAAGCCGACTCTGCTCTAGAACGTTTTAAAGAGAGTAGAGCCACGATGAGGTCATTGGGTCTCCAGGCAGCCACTTCCTCTACTTTGAGATCTTTTAGGAAGTTTAGAGGTTTTGGTCGTGGCGCTTCCTTTCGTGGCAGGCTCCATGTGGCAGGACAGCAATCTGCAGGAACTCTTCTTTACAGATCCTTCAGGGGCAGGGGTAGAGTACGCACTAGAGGTGCCACCCAGCAGCACTCTGCCTCTTCCTCTTCCTCCGGAGGGGTGCAGCAGGGAAAGCAGCCTTAGTCCTCCACCACTCACTGCTCACAAGTCTCCGGTAGGGGGGAGACTTACTCACTTTCTTCGCATGTGGGAGTCCATAACATCAGACTCCTGGGTCACCGGCATTGTGGAGCAAGGGTATGCTCTTCCTTTTCGGGAATTTCCTCCTCCCTTCCCTCCCCGTCCCTCCTCCTGTTCGGACGACAATCTTCTATTATTGCAACAGGAGGTGATGTCCCTTTTGTCAAAAGGCACAGTGGAGTTGGTTCCAGAGCAGGAGATGGGTCAGGGCTGCTATTCAAGGTACTTCCTGATCCCCAAAAAGGATGGTCGGTTGAGACCAATCCTGGACCTGAGGATTTTGAATTGGCTCCTCAAGCAGGAAAAGTTCAAGATGCTGACCCTGTCACAGGTTCATTTGGCATTGAACGAAGGAGATTGGATGGTGTCTGTCAATCTGCAGGATGCGTACTTCCATATTCAGATCCTCAAGTCGCACAGGAAGTATCTCCGGTTTGTGGTGGGGTCGCAGCACTATCAGATTGCGGACCTTCCGTTTGGTCTTACTTCGGCACCTAGAGTCTTTACAAAGGTGATGGCGGTGGTAGTAGCGGAGCTCAGAAGAAAAGGAATAGCAGTATTTCCTTATCTGGACGATTGGTTGATCAAAGCCAAGTCTCCGGAGCTCTTGCGATGTCACCTGCAGTCGACAACTCAGTTGTTGTTCGACCTGGGATTCTCAGTGAATGTGCCCAAATCTCACCTGGAGCCCTCTCACTGCCTCCTGTTCATAGGGGCAGTACTGGACACAACATTGAATCGGGCCTTTCCTCCACCGCAGCGGATTCAGACATTCAGGCGTTGATTCCAATGTTTCAGGATGGAGCGGTCGTTCCAGTCCTCAAGGTCCTTCATCTGCTCGGTTTGTTCGCTTCTTGCGTTCTGCTGGTCACTCATGCACGCTGGCACATGAGGGCTCTAAAGTGGTGCGTCTGCAGGCAGTGGTTTCAACACAAGGGAGATCTCGAGAATTTGATCAGGATCTCCAGACACTCTGCAGCAGATCTTCAATGGTGGGCTGCGGTCGGCAACCTGTTGCACGGAAGGCCGTTCTCGCTGTCTCCGCCAGTGTCCACAGTTGTAACGGATGCTTCCACTCTAGGATGGGGAGCTCATCTGGGGGACCTGGAGATCAAAGGTCTTTGGTCTCCAGTGGAACAGAGGTTTCACATCAATCTGTTGGAATTGCAGGTGATACGTCTGGCTCTCAAGGCCTTCCTCCCTTCCATTCGCAGTCAGTCAGTCCAGGTCCTGATAGACAAAACTACCGCAGTGTGGTATATAAACAAGCAGGGAGGAGTGGTGTCGGATCTTCTCTGCAGAGAAGCTCTTTGACTCTGGTCCTGGCTTCAGGACCACAGGATTTGCTTGGTAGCAAATCTTTTGGCCGGAGTTCTGAACGTGCGTGTGGACGTTCTCAGTCGGCTCATCTCGTCTGATCACGAGTGGCGTCTTCATCCGGATCTGGTTCTTTACATCTTCCTGATGTGGGGTGTAGGAACTTGCCTCTGTATGTACTATTTCAAAGTAAGAAATAGCATGCACAGAGTCCAAGGGTTCCCCTTAGAGGTAAGATAGTGGCTAAAAGAGATAATTCTAATGCTCTATTTTGTGGTAGTGTGTCGAGCAGTAGGCTTATCAGAGGGTAGGGTTAAGCATTTGTTGTACACACACAGGCAATAAATTGGGAACACACACTCAGACAATTCCAGGCCAATAGGTTTTTATATAGAATAAAATATTTTCTTAGTTTATTTTAAGAACCACAGGTTCAAGATTTACAAACAATACTTTAAATGAAAGGTATTTCACTTAGGAACGTTGAATTAGCTAAATAGCATATACAGTTTTCACACAAATGGCAATAAGCTATTTTAAAACTAGACACAGTGCAATTTTCAACAGTTTCTGGGGGAGGTAAGTGTTTTAGTTTTGCAGGTAAGTAAACCACCTACAGGGTTCAAAGTTGGGTCCAAGGTAGCCCACCGTTGGGGTTTCAGGGCAACCCCAAAGTTACCACACCAGCAGCTC